>NC_079502.1:628868-942476 GCF_030052815.1 Hevea brasiliensis
TTCCTAAACCCTAAACCCCAAACCCTAAACCCTAAACCCCAAACCCCAAACCCCAAACCCTAAACCCTAAACCCTAAACCCTAAACCCCAATCCCTAAACCCTAAACCCTAAACCCCAAACCCTAAACCCCAAACCCTAAACCCCAAAAACCCCAAACCCCAAAAACCCCAATCCCTAAACCCTAAATCCTAAACCCTAAACCCCAAAAACCCCAAACCCCAAACCCAAAACCCTAAACCCTAAGCCCTAAACCCCAAACCCTAAACCCTAAAACCCTAAAACCCTAAACCCTAAATCCCCAAACCCCAAACCCCAAACCCTAAACCCCAAACCCTAAACCCTAAACCCTAAACCCTAAACCCTAAATGGCCATGACTTGGTCTACAAGAACTCAAATGTAATGAAATTAGTGGCAAAATGTCCACAAGACACAAACCTACAAAATCCAATTGGGATGAGCCATACCTTTCCAGAAACCTGAGAAACAGGGATACAACTTTGTTTTAGAAATCTATCTCAAATTATGAATGAAAGAACCTCAAAAAGTGACCTACAGTCACTGACCTGAACTGAACACTCGTTTGCATAGGGTATATGAGTCTAGGTCAGTTATTTGGCCATAAATAATTTCACAAAACTTGAAAAATTGTGATTAAAACTTCTAAGTGACCACAAGACATAGGGCAACAGTTTCTATGAAGATCACCATGCCTAAAAGTGACTGCAACATGTTCCATTAATTAGGTAAAGTTTAAGTCCAAAAGCTGCCTAGTTAAGGAACCAGAATCTGGAAATAAGTTAGTTATGGTTATCTGACCATAACTTGAGTTCTAAAAATCAAATTGACATGATTCAAAAGGGAAAATAAAGATAAAACATAGAGGAACAACTTCTATGAAGGAAGTGTGGCCAAAAAGTGGCTACAAACTGATTATATGGATAGGCAAAAGTAAGACACAAAAACTAAAACCAAAGAAGGGTCCATGAAATAAATTATCTTATGGTAGGGAATTTAACTCTAACAAGCTATTAAATACTAAACCACATGAAAGAGGTATGTGGGACCTATTTTCTCACTATAAAGTGATATGAACATTCAAATAAATATGTAATAATGTGTAATTACCCATAGTATACCTAGACTTATTTATTTAGTTTGGATCGATTGGTATACCAATTAGGGACTATAGATAGCAGTACTGCCTACAGAGAAAATCATGAAATGATAATATATGTTTGGTATGATTGTTCTACAGGCTATATGCCTACTTACTAGCCATTGTGCCTACTTTATTTCTGACTTTACAAGCCTGACAGCTGGCCTCGTGCCTGACAGATGTATACAGGGTAGACATATGGCTGTTTAACCCGTCTACTCTCATGTATCCAGCTTTTATAGTCTGTTATAGGTTTCTTGGGCACTGATAATAATTAATTAAGACTGAATATACAATAAGTAAACAAAAAAGATCTTGATAATTTAAATTGTTTCCAAAGTGAAATGAAAATGTAAAATACCTAGAAATTATGAAATTTGTCATATATAGAATTATTATTTAAATTGTTTAGTTATTGTTATTATAAATTATGCACCACTAAGCGTTATGCTTAGCAAGTTGGTTTTGTAACACCCCATTTGCATAGCTTGATAGATTTCACTGTTTCGGTGACCGGTGTCGGTCCGGATAATTAAGAGGATTAGAACCACACTTAAGACAATTAGAGAAGCTATAAACACAAATAATTAGTAATGTTCAATTAGTTAAGTATAAACAAGAAAAACAAAACATAAGAAGTTAAACGAGCTGAGAGTCACAGCGATGGGTGACCTCCTCGGGAACGACTGTGAAGTCATTTTAAACTCAAATTTCGAACCGTAAGAAGTGACGCTGTGGTCCTTAGGACCCTTATGGACACAGTGAAAAAGAGAAAATCACGAAAAAGAACTGTTAAGTCAGTCAAATAATTAGGTCAGGGAACCGAAAGAAATATGGAATTATTTGCAAACTAAGAAGAACCGACGAGGGGCAATTTGGTCAATTGACCCCGAGAGCTGACTCCTGACCTAACTGTTAAATAAAATCGGAGAAAAGAAAATTTCAGAATCGAGAATTAAATTGAAGAACTAATAGAAAAATAGAAAAAAAAAGAGAAAAATGAAAAAGTAAAAAGGGTGATGACATCATGCATGATGCCATAAAAGGTATAATTAATAAATTAATTAATTAGATTTTTTGTGGTCTTCCATAACTAAAATAAATAAAAAAAAGAAAAGAGAAAAAAAAAAACAAAAATCACTTCTTCTTTTCCCTTTGTTGCGGCCACACTTCTTCCCTCTCATCTCCATGAAAATTCTCCATTAAAGCTTGCATTTAAGCTTTAATTCCTCCACTCAACCTTAATAAATCCCCTAAAAACTTCACTAGACCTTGCAATCTCAACTTAAGAACAAGAAAGAAAGAAGAAAGGAGGAGAGAAATTGAAGAATTGGCATTATAGTTGAGGTTAGTATGTTAACTTGTTATTTTTCCATTTTAAATGTATATGTAATGGTTGAAATGAGCTTAGAATTAATGAAATGGAATAAAAATATGGGGGAAGGACCATTGCTGAATTTCGGCCAGCTTGAAGAAGGAACATAAATTGTATGGTTTGATGCATTAGAATGAGTTTAAAAGTCTTAATTAGTTGAATGATTATAGATTGGAACTTTGAAATTGCTAATGGTAATTAAGTAGTGAGATTAGGGTTTGGAGGCCTAGGGTTTGAGGCAAATTTTGGAGAAATGCATAAATGATGACTTTGACCTGTTGTGAAGAGAAAAATGGTCAATAATGACCAAAGGAGATGTGTGGGAATTGTTAGAATGGAAGTCAAATTCGTAGGGTAAATGGGCATACTACTGGCAGCATGACCAAGCCAACTTTGAAGGACCAAAACAAAAATTTTACAAGTTCAATTGATATGCCACTAATTGGGGATGAAAATAGACATAAAATGACACAATTTTCATTAAGGAACTATGCCCAAAAACTGACCAAAACCTAGTGAACCAATTGACCAAAGTTGGTTAAGAACAGGCTGCCACTGCACAAACTGACCAAATGAACAGTAATTGTTCATTTGGTCATAACTCGAGCTAGGAAGGTCAAAATAACATGAAATTTTTCCAGTAATTAGATAAGATATAGATCTAAAACTTTCATGAAGAACACCAACCCAAATTATGTCATTAACCTAATCAAATTATTGAGCAAATTTGAGTTACTAAACCTGCAAAACTGCAGAATTGCCAGTTGAACAGTAAAGTTTCAATGGCTATAACTCTCTCTAGAAAACTCCGATTTAGGTGAATCTTGAACCAATGGAAACCTAAGACATAGTAGAACATTTCGTATGAAGGAAATTAGACCAAATTACGGACTTAACTTGATCAAATTATTGAACGAAGTTGGATCAAAAATCTGCTAGAACAAAAATTTGCAGCATGAATAGTGCACGTGAATAGTAACTGTATTTTGGCTATAACTTGAGCTACAAAACTCCAATTGAGGTGATTCAAAAAGGAGAATAAACTTAAGACAATGGGAAACATTTTCTATGAAGAAAGTTTTGTCAATTTCCAACAATAAAGTGACCAATGGAACAGTGCAACTTAGGACTCCAAAACTGAAATTTACCAAATTTGCCTAAAAGACTTAGGATTTGAGTAAACAACCAAAACCAACAAGTTTAGTGACCAAAATGTGGTATGTGGGTGAAGTTGGAGTTCCCATACCTATTAAGCCTTAGAAAGTCAACTATTTGACTTGAATAGTATAGTGAATAGTAACCCGAAACACAAAAATTTTGAGAACGTCGAATTTAACACGTTAGAACTAGGTAAATGTGAAGCTAAATTTATTTTGGATTGTAAAATTTGTTAAGTTCTAGTACTGAAACATTGTAAAATTGTGTGTTTCAGTTAAAAAGAATATCGGGAAGGAACCCGAGGAACCGAGTCGAGGCTAAGGGACGACTCGCTTGAGGTTTGTGCACAACATCTCCATGCTTTAAAATTCATTGATTAAGTGAACGAAATATGTATTTTTACTTGTGCTTTGGAATTGTTGAAAGTTTAATTGTGACATTATTTATGATGTTTTGATTTAAACTGTGAAAGTTATTGTGTATATTGAAATGACAATGTTTAGCAAATTGTTAAGATAAGTTTTGAAACCACAGTGTTATGACCATATATTTGAACACCTCACTAGCACGACTAGTGGGGGTAATTAGTTTCGAATTTTGATTCCTTCTCTGGAGAAGTGTTGAGGTGTGCCAGTAGAAAGGTGTGCCAGTAGAAGAGGATGTGAATGGATATCCATATATTTGAGCTAGCTAGCCTTGTGATGTGATTTCTCTTTAGCCTCTGGCTATTGAGATTCTATTTGTTTCGAATGGCATGATTTAACTGTGGGTTTTATGAAATGTGTTTTGATACTTCGAAATGAACGTGGTTTGCATTAAAATCTCATAATTCATGTTTTGTGTTTAATGCTCATGTTTAGTCAAATTTTTGAATAAATATGATTTTATTTTTGCATAAAGATTATTTTAGTATGTTGTGCACCACTGAGTCCTAGTACTCAGCGATAGCTTTTATTCTTTGTCATGAGATCTGAGAGCAGAGAGGCGGTAATTGCTAAAGATTGAGGATCATTCAGCCTAAAGTCTTCGGGTATAATTTATACCCTAATTTTAAATATTTCTTTTGATGTATATATTGCACATAAATGTATGGACATGTAAAAATGGGTCTTGAGCAGTTGTATAAAATTTGTATAAAGTTGTAATATATATCGTAGTTTGAAATTCTCTTAATGTAAATTTTGTAATGATCTATTCAAATTGTTTTGTTTCTAACGAAATATGAATGGAACTATTTTATTTAATTTGAATGAAATGGATTGTTAGTATTTTGATGATCATTGGATACTGGATTTGAAATTGAAAGTTGATAAATGTGTTGAGAAATTGTTTGAGATTGAGTTTGAAGTTGAAGCAGTTGTTGAGAAAATTTTTAGAAGTGCTTTTTACAGGTATTTGAAGAACTGTTTTCTCAAAATACAGAGGGAACTCTGTCAAAATTTTTATAAAATTTACGGAAAAATAAAATGGGCTAAAATTTCCAACTAGCTTTCAACTTAATTACATGTTTAAAATACTTATTAGAAATGCTCACCACTTATCAAAAATAAGAAAATTGTTTTAAAATCCCTTGTAGGGTACTTAATGAGTTATCGGTAGGTGAAGTTCGGTAGTTCATTAGGTATTCTACGGGATCATGTTATGCCTTACAGAGGGGTAAGGTGTGACATGTTTTAGTGGTATCAGAGCAAATTTTTGAAGTATGTTTTAACATATAAATTTGTGTCTTTCTTTGTTAAGTACAACTGCTCAATGTACATATTTGTTACATACAGTGCATTACATCATGAATATGAACTAACGGAGGAAAATCTCCATGTGTTACTTGTTCAGGAGATACCCTAACTTCAGCCTGAAATGGAAGAAAGGATCGCTCGGTTGAGCTGTTGAAGCCGAGGCACAAGGAAGCCCAGCTTTACAGAATGTTAGTGGGTCAGCAGCACCAACCCCACAAATGCGCGATTTCTTGCAGATTCGCCAGATGGTCATTGCGATGTTTGACAAATGGTCAGGTATGCTGCTCAAGCTCCACCCGGACACACTGTGACACAACCACGCCTCGGCCGGACAATATGATAAATTCTGAAGTATGGGGCTATAGAATTTAAGTACAGTGGACCCTTTAGAGGCGAGCAATGGCTTGAAAGAATGGGCAGAGTATTTAGAAGCTACATTGCCAAGATGAATCAAGTTTGAGTACTGTGTCGCTCTGCAAGGGGATGCGTATGATTGGTGGAAGACCATCCCCCACGGCTTGGTGAACCACGGTGTTGACTTGGGATGACTTCATCGGAGAATTGAGGCAATACATTCGGATGCATATGTTGACGAAGCGCAAGAATTTTTGAGTGCAAACAAGGAAACCGATCGGTGGCAGAGTATGAGAGGGAGTTCTCACTTTGAGTCACTATGCGGGAGTCTCCTTACTACTAGCAAGCCAAGGTGCAAGAGATTTGAGACGGGTTTGAAGCCCGGATAAGGATGCAAGTTGTGGGATTCGACACGGCAACTTCTCGAGCTCATGTCTCAAGCACTTGAGTTGGAAAGAATAGAATCGAAGCAACCCGGTGAAAGAAAAATCGAGAGAAAGTGGGAAATCGAGAGAAAGACAAGGGGAAAAGTCTATAGAGCCGAGTTACGTAGGACTTACGGGAAAAAGAAGAAATTTAGCGGACCAGCAGGGTCGAGGTGGAAAGATTTGGTAGGGTCGATTCTCTGGACAAAGACCCTAGGTGCAGTCGGCCGATCGGCGAGGGTTCACATTCTGCCCGCCCCTGTGAGACTTGTGGTAAGATTCATGGGGGGGAGTGCTACTGGGCCACTGGAGCCTGTTTTAACTGCAGTGGCAAGGGCCATATAGCTAAAGACTGTACTAGTGCTCCGAGATATAGTCTAGCTCCGACTACTGCCGAGGGATCTATTCAGAGTCCTGCTCTCAGAGGTTCATAGTCAGTTGACAGAGGAAGAGATAGAGGTAGAGGCACTAGTTCAGGCAGTCAGGGCACAGTTGGTCAGTCAGGACAAAGAAGTGCTTCAACCAGAATTTATACAATGAGACAGCGAGAAGAGGCTGAGACTTCTGACGTGGTAGCTGGTATATTCTCTATCTCTGATCAAGAAGTATTTGTATTGTTTGATCCGGGTTCAACCCATTCATATGCTAGTGCTAGCATAGTCAGTTCACTTGCTGTTCCATGTGTGCAAATAGGTTTTGAAGTGCTAGCAACAAGTCCGTTAGGACAAGAGGTCCGGGTCAACAGAATTTATAGAGACTGTCCTTTGATGATCCAAGGACATGTTTTCCTGTCAGACTTGATTGAAATGCCCTTTAGAGAGTATGATATTATCTTGGGCATGGATTGGTTAGCCAGGCATCACGCCATGATTGACTGTAGACTGAAGACAGTCACTTTTGGTCTCCCTTTGTACGGTGATGTGGTAATACACGGGGAGAGGCATTTACTGCCATCAAACATCATTTCGGCTGCACTAGCCAGAAGGATGATCAGAAAGGGGTGTGAAGCATACTTGGCACATGTAATAGACACCCAAGTGGGTAGTCCAGCATTAAGGGACATCCCTGCTGTATGTGATTTTCTGGATGTATTTCCTAATGAATTGCCAGGATTACCTCCCAAAAGAGAGGTGTAGATTGAGATTGATGTTATGCCTGGTGTGGATCCAATCTCCATAACGCCATATAGAATGGCACCTGCCGAGGTGAAAGTGTTGAAGGTGCCGTTGCAAGAACGGCTTGACAAGGGCTTTATACGCCTAGTGTGTCACCTTAGGGAGCGCCGGTGTTGTTTGTAAAGAAGAAGGATGGCACTCTCGGTTATGCATTGACTATCGGCGATTGAATAAGGTGACAATAAGAAACAGATACCCATTGCCCGTATTGATGACTTGTTTGATCAGTTGAGGGGTGCAGCTGTGTTCTCCAAAATTGACCTGAGATTAGGTTATTATCAGCTGAAAGTAAAAGAGTAGAGTATTTCTAAAACTGCCTTCAGAACCCGCTATGGCCATTATGAGTTTTTGGTTATGCCATTCGGGTTAACTAATGCTCTGGCTGCTTTTATGGATCTGATGAACACTATCTTCATACCATACCTCAACCAGTTTGTTGTGGTATTTATAGATGATATATTAGTCTATTCGAGGAATGCAGAAGAGCATGATAGACATATGCGGATTGTACTGCAGACTTTGAGAGAGAAACAGCTATATGCTAAATTATCGAAGTGTGAATTTTGGTTGAGAGAAATATCTTTCTTAGGGCATGTAGATCAGAAGAGGGCATCAAGTTAGATCCAAATAAGATTGAAGCTGTCCTTAATTGGAGGCCACCCAGAAATGTCACAGAAATTCGTAGTTTTCTGGGTTTAGCTAGATACTACCGTAGATTTGTGAAGGGATTCTCCATGTTGGCATCTCCATTGACCAAGCTGCTTAGAAAAGATGTGAAATTTTAGTGGACGGACAAATGCCAGCGGAGTTTTGATGAATTGAAGAGATGTTTGGTAGCTCAGTCCTAACTTTACCTACTCGGGTAAAGAATATATACAGTATATAGTGATGCTTCTCACAATGGGTTAGGCTGTGTATTGATGCAAGATCGAAATGTCATTGCCTGTGCATCACGCCAGCTAAAATCGCATGAGAGGAATTATCCGACACATGACTTGGAGCTTGCAGCTATAGTGTTTGCTCTTAAGATCTGGAGACATTATTTGTATGGGGAGAAGTGCTACATCTATACAGATCATAAGAGTTTGAAGTATTTGGGCACCCGAGAAGAGTGAATTTGAGACAGAGGAGATGGTTAGAGTTGATAAAGACTATGATTATGCGATAGACTATCAGCCAGGGAAAGCTAATGTTGTGGCTGACGCCTTAAGTCGCAAGACTATGGCAAGTCTACGGGTTACTCCTTTGTCTTGGTACATGAGTTGAGATCATTGCATGCCAGCTTAGAGATTAATGATGATGGGCAGACAGCAGTTGCATGGCATGTACAGCCAGTGTTGATTGATCAGATTAGAATGGCTGCTCAGAATGATCAGAAGTATCAGAAGCTATTGGAAGAAGTCCGGCAGGGCAAGAAACCAGAATTCTCAATCAGAGATGATGGTCTACTGCTACACCAGGGCAGAATATGTGCTCCTAATGATGTTGAATTGAGGAAGATCATTTTGAAGGAAGCACATGAGTCTCCTTTTACCGTGCATCCTGGTGGCACAAAAATGTATAGAGGGCTAAAGGAGCATTACTGGTGGATGGGTATGAAAAGAGATGTGGCAGAGTTTGTATCCAAATGCCTAACTTGTCAGCAAGTGAAGGCAGAGCATCAAGTACCCACTGGGTTATTACATCCACTACCAGTACCAGAATGGAAATGGGAGAGAATAACGATGGATTTTGTGATGGGACTTCCAAGGACACAGAAGAGTCATGATGCGGTTTGGGTCATTGTTGACAGACTGACCAAGTCTGCTCATTTTCTGCCAGTTCGGATGGACTACAGTTTAGAAAGATTGGCCAAGTTATACATTGATGAGATAGTGAGACTGCATGGAGTGCCAGTATCCATCGTATCAGACAGAGATCCTAGGTTCACTTCTAGATTCTGGGGTAGTCTTCAGAGAGCCGTAGGAACTAGATTGAATTTTAGTACTGCATTCCACCCACAGACAGATGGCCAGTCTGAGAGGGTAATTCAGATCTTGGAGGACATGCTACGGGATTGTGTGATTGAATTTGAAGGCAGTTGGGATACACACTTGCCTTTGATTGAGTTTGCTTACAACAACAGCTACCAATCAAGCATTAGGATGCCTCCATATGAAGCTTTGTATGGCAGAAAATGTAGAACCCCATTGTGTTAGGATGATGTGGGTGAAAGAAAGATAATTGGACCCGAAATTGTTTAGCAAACTAAGGAGAAGATCAGGGTGATCCGAGATCGACTTAAGACTGCATCGGACGGTCAGAAGTCCTATATTGATCTGAAGAGAAGGGATATTGAGTATGCAGTGGGTGAGAAAGTTTTCCTCAAGGTTTCTCCTTGGAAGAGAATTATGAGATTCGGCAGAAAGAGGAAACTGAGTCCTCGTTTCATTGGGCCATATGAGGTTCTAGAAAGAGTGGGTCCTTTGGCATATTGGTTGGCACTACCTCCAGAGTTGGAAAAGATACATAATGTCTTCCATGTGTCTATGTTGAGGAGTTATCAATCAGACCCATCTCATGTACTACCAGCAGAGGAAATTGAAGTAAATCCAGACCTCACATATGAAGAAGAACCCATAGAGATTCTGGCTTATGAGGTGAAGCAACTACGAAACAAGCAGATATCGTTGGTAAAAGTGCTGTGGAACCATCATTCGGGCCAGGAGTCTACTTGGGAACGAGAAGAGGACATGAGGAGACAACACCCACAGCTGTTCAGAGATTGATACCGAGTAAAATTTCGAGACAAAATTTATTTTAAGGGGGGGAGAATTATAACACCCCGTTTGCATAGCCTGGTAGATTTCACTGTTCCGGTGACCGGTGTCGGTCCGGATAATTAAGGGGATTAGAACCACACTTAAGACAATTAGAGAAGCCATAAACACAAATAATTAGTAATGTTCAATTAGTTAAGTATAAACAAGAAAAACAAAACATAAGAAGTTAAGCAGTAGAGTCACAACGATGGGTGACCTCCTCGAGAGCATTGCGAAGTCATTTTAAACTCAAATTTCGAACCGTAAAAAGTGACGCTGCGGTCCTTAGGACCCTTATGGACACAGTGGAAAAGAGAAAATCACGAAAAAGAACTGTTAAGTCAGTCAAATAATTAGGTTAGGGAACCAAAAGAAATATGAAATTATTTGTAAACCGGGATGAACCGGCGAGGGGCAATTTGGTCAATTGACCCCGAGAGCTGACTCCTGACCTAACTGTTAAATAAAATCAGAGAAAAGAAAATTTTGGAATCGAGAATTAAATTGAAGAACTAATAGAAAAATAGAAAAAAGAAAAAAGAGAAAAATGAAAAAGTAAAAAAGGTTGATGACATCATGCATGACATCATGCATGATGCCATGAAAGGTATAATTAATAAATTAATTAATTAGGTTTTTTGTGGTCTTCCATAACTAAAATAAATAAAGAAAAGAAAAGAGAAAAAAAAACAAAAATCACTTCTTCTTTTCCCTTTGTTGCCGCCACACTTCTTCCCTCTCATCTCCATGAAAATTCTCCATTAAAGCTTGCATTTAAGCTTTAATTCCTCCACTCAACCTTAATTAATCCCCTAAAAACTTCACTAGACCTTGCAATCTCAACTTAAGAACAAGAAAGAAAGAAGAAAGGAAGAGAGAAATTGAAGAATTGGCATTATAGTTGAGGTTAGTATGTTAACTTGTTATTTTTCCATTTTAAATGCATATGTAATGGTTGAAATGAGCTTAGAATTAATGAAATGGAATAAAAATATGGGGGAAGGACCATTGCTGAATTTCAGCCAGCTTGAAGAAGGAACATAAATTGTATGGTTTGATGCATTAGAATGAGTTTAAAAGTCTTAATTAGTTGAATGATTATAAATTGGAACTTTGAAATTGCTAATGGTAATTAAGTAGTGAGATTAGGGTTTGGAGGCCTAGGGTTTGAGGCAAATTTTGGAGAAATGCATAAATGATGACTTTGACTTATTGTGAAGAGAAAAATGGTCAATAATGACCAAAGGAGATGTGTGGGAATTGTTAGAATGGAAGTCAAATTCGTAGGGTAAATGGTCATACTGCTAGCAGCATGACCAAGCCAACTTTGAAGGACCAAAACAGAAATTTTACAAGTTCAATTGATATGCCACCAATTGGAGATGAAAATAGACATAAAATGACACAATTTTCATTAAGGAACCATGCCCAAAAACTGACCAAAACCTAGTGAACCAATTGACCAAAGTTGGTTAAGAGCAGGCTGCCACTACACAAATTGACCAAATGAACAGTAATTGTTCATTTGGTCATAACTCGAGCTAGGAAGGTCAAAATAACCTGAAATTCTTCCAGTAATTAGATAAGATATAGATCTAAAACTTTCATGAAGAACACCAACCCAAATTATGCCATTAACCTAATCAAATTATTGAGCAAAGTTGAGTTACTGAACCTACAAAACTGCAGAATTGCCATTTGAACAGTAAAGTTTCAATGGCTATAACTCTCTCTAGAAAACTCCGATTTAGGTGAATCTTGAACCGATGGAAACCTAAGACATAGTAGAACATTTCGTATGAAGGAAATTAGACCAAATTACAGACTTAACTTGATCAAATTATTGAACGAAGTTGGATAAAAAATCTGCCAAAACCAAAATTTGCAGCATGAGCGATTGCACGTGAGCGATGCGTATTTTGGCTATAACTTGAGCTACAAAACTCCAATTGAGGTGATTCAAAAAGGAGAATAAACTTAAGACAATGGGAAACATTTTCTATGAAGAAAGTTTTGCCAAATTCCAACAATAAAGTGACCAATGGAATAGTGCAACTTAGGACTCCAAAATTGAAATTTACCAAATTTGCCTAAAAGACTTAGGATTTGAGTAAACAACCAAAACCAACAAGTTTAGTGACCAAAATGTGGTATGTGGGTGAAGTTGGAGTTCCCATAACTATTAAGCCTTAGAAAGTCAACTATTTGACTTGAATAGTATAGTGAATAGTAACCCGAAACACAAAAATTTCGAGAACGTCGAATTTAACACGTTAGAACTAGGTAAATGTGAAGCTAAATTTATTTTGGATTTGTGTTAAATTCTAGTACTGAAACATTGTAAAATTGTGTGTTTCAGTTAAAAAGAATATCGGGAAGGAACCCGAGGAACCGAGTCGAGGCTAAGGGACGACTCGCTTGAGGCTTGTGCACAACATCTCCATGCTTTAAAATTCATTGATTAAGTGAACGAAATATGTATTTTACTTGTACTTTGGAATTGTTGAAAGTTTAATTGTGACATTATTTATGATGTTTTGATTTAAACTGTGAAAGTTATTTTTTATATTGAAATAATAATGTTTATCAAATTGTTAATATAAGTTTTGAAACCACATTGTCATGACCATATATTTGAACACCTCACTAGCACGACTAGTGGGGGTAATTAGTTTTGAATTTTGATTCCTTCTCTGAGAAGTGTTGAGGTGTGCCAAGTAGAAGAGGATGTGAATGGATATCCATATATTTGAGCTAGCTAGCCTTGTGATGTGATTTCTCTTTAGCCTCGGCTATTGAGATTCTATTTGTTTGAATGGCATGATTTAAGCGTGGGTTTTATGAAATGTGTTTTGATAATTCGAAATGAACCTGGTTTGCATTAAAATCTCATAATTCATTTTTTTTGTTTAATGCTCATGTTTAGTCAAATTTTTGAATAAATATGATTTTATTTTTTCATAAAGATTATTTTAGTATGTTGTGCACCACTTGAGTCCTAGTACTCGTGATAGCTTTATTCTTTGTCGCGAATCTGAGACGAGAGGAAGCGGCAGATTGAGCTGCTAAAGATTGAGGATCATTCAGCCTAAAGTCTTGGGTATAATTTATACCTAATTTTAAATATTTCTTTTGATGTATATATTGCACATAAATGTATGGACATGTAAAAATGGGTCTTGGCGGTTGTATAAAATTTGTATAAAGTTGTAATATATATCGTAGTTTGAAATTCTCTTAATGTAAATTTTGTAATGATCTATTCAAATTGTTTTGTTTCTAACGAAATATGAATGGAACTATTTTATTTAATTTGAATGAAATGGATTGTTAGTATTTTGATGATCATTGGATACTGGATTTGAAATTGAAAGTTGATAAATGTGTTGAGAAATTGTTTGAGATTGAGTTTGAAGTTGAAGCAGTTGTTGAGAAAATTTTTAGAAGTGCTTTTTACAGGTATTTGAAGAACTGTTTTCTCAAAATACAGAGGGAACTCTGTCAAAATTTTTATAAAATTTACGGAAAAATAAAATGGGCTAAAATTTCCAACTAGCTTTCAACTTAATTACATGTTTAAAATACTTATTAGAAATGCTCACCACTTATCAAAAATAAGAAAATTGTTTTAAAATCCCTTGTAGGGTACTTAATGAGTTATCGGTAGGTGAAGTTCGGTAGTTCATTAGGTATTCTACGGGATCATGTTATGCCTTACAGAGGGGTAAGGTGTGACATGTTTTAGTGGTATCAGAGCAAATTTTTGAAGTATGTTTTAACATATAAATTTGTGTCTTTCTTTGTTAAGTACAACTGCTCAATGTACATATTTGTTACATACAGTGCATTACATCATGAATATGAACTAACGGAGGAAAATCTCCATGTGTTACTTGTTCAGGAGATACCCTAACTTCAGCCTGAAATGGAAGAAAGGGATCGCTCAGTTGAGCAGTCTGTTGAAGCTGAGGCACAAGGGGAAGCCCCAGCTTTACCGAATGTTAGTGGGTCAGCAGCACCAACCCCACAAATGCCGCAGTTTCTTGCACAGTTCGCACAGCAGATGGCTGCGATGTTTCAGCAAATGGCTGGGGGTATGCCTGCTCAAGCTCCACCCCAGACACCTGTGACACAACCACTGCCTCCAGCCAGACAATATGATAAATTACTGAAGTATGGGGCTATAGAATTTAAGGGTACAGTGGACCCTTTAGAGGCAGAGCAATGGCTTGAAAGAATGGGCCAGTATTTAGAAGCTACATTGCCAAGATGAATCAAGTTTGAGTACTGCGTGTCGCTCTGCAAGGGATGCGTATGATTGGTGGAAGACCATCCCCCACCGCTTGGCTGAACCACCAGTGTTGACTTGGGATGACGTCATCAGAGAATTGATGTAAATACATTCGGATGCATATGTTGACCAGAAGCGCAAGAATTTTGAGTGCGAAACAAGGAAACCGATCGGTGGCGAGTATGAGAGGAGTTCTCCACTTTGAGTCACTATGCGGGGAGTCTCCTTACTACTAGCAAGCCAAGGTGCAAGAGATTTGAGACGGGTTTGAAGCCCAGCATAAGGATGCAAGTTGTGGGATTCCGACACAGCAACTTCTCAGAGCTCATGTCTCAAGCACTTGAGTTGGAAAGAATAGAATCAGAAGCAACCCCAGTGAAAGAAAAATCAGAGAAAGCTGGGAAATCAGAGAAAGACAAGGGGGAAAAGTCTATAGAGCCGAGTTCTGGTAGGACTTCTGGGAAAAAGAAGAAATTTAGCGGACCCAGCAGGGGTCGAGGTGGAAGATTTGGTAGGGGTCGATTCTCTGGACAAAGACCCCCTAGGTCAGTCGTGATCGGCGAGGGTTCACATTACGCCCGCCTGTGAGACTTGTGGTAAGATTCATGGGGGGGAGTGCTACTGGGCCACTGGAGCCTGTTTTAACTGCAGTGGCAAGGGCCATATAGCTAAAGACTGTACTAGTGCTCCGAGATATAGTCTAGCTCCGACTACTGCCGAGGGATCTATTCAGAGTCCTGCTCTCAGAGGTTCATAGTCAGTTGACAGAGGAAGAGATAGAGGTAGAGGCACTAGTTCAGGCAGTCAGGGCACAGTTGGTCAGTCAGGACAAAGAAGTGCTTCAACCAGAATTTATACAATGAGACAGCGAGAAGAGGCTGAGACTTCTGACGTGGTAGCTGGTATATTCTCTATCTCTGATCAAGAAGTATTTGTATTGTTTGATCCGGGTTCAACCCATTCATATGCTAGTGCTAGCATAGTCAGTTCACTTGCTGTTCCATGTGTGCAAATAGGTTTTGAAGTGCTAGCAACAAGTCCGTTAGGACAAGAGGTCCGGGTCAACAGAATTTATAGAGACTGTCCTTTGATGATCCAAGGACATGTTTTCCTGTCAGACTTGATTGAAATGCCCTTTAGAGAGTATGATATTATCTTGGGCATGGATTGGTTAGCCAGGCATCACGCCATGATTGACTATAGATTGAAGACAGTCACTTTTGGTCTCCCTTTGTACGGTGATGTGGTAATACACGGGGAGAGGCATTTATTGCCATCAAACATCATTTCGGCTGCACTAGCCAGAAGGATGATCAGAAAGGGGTGTGAAGCATACTTGGCACATGTAATAGACACCCAAGTGGGTAGTCCAGCATTAAGGGACATCCCTGCTGTATGTGATTTTCTGGATGTATTTCCTAATGAATTGCCAGGATTACCTCCCAAAAGAGAGGTGTAGATTGAGATTGATGTTATGCCTGGTGTGGATCCAATCTCCATAACGCCATATAGAATGGCACCTGCAGAATTGAAAGAGTTGAAAGTGCAGTTGCAAGAACTGCTTGACAAGGGCTTTATCTGCCCTAGTGTGTCACCTTGGGGAGCGCCAGTGTTGTTTGTAAAGAAGAAGGATGGCACTCTCCGGTTATGCATTGACTATCGGCAGTTGAATAAGGTGACAATAAAGAACAGATACCCATTGCCCCGTATTGATGACTTGTTTGATCAGTTGAGGGGTGCAGCTGTGTTCTCCAAAATTGACCTGAGATTAGGTTATTATCAGCTGAAAGTAAAAGAGTAGAGTATTTCTAAAACTGCCTTCAGAACCCGCTATGGCCATTATGAGTTTTTGGTTATGCCATTCGGGTTAACTAATGCTCTGGCTGCTTTTATGGATCTGATGAACACTATCTTCATACCATACCTCAACCAGTTTGTTGTGGTATTTATAGATGATATATTAGTCTATTCGAGGAATGCAGAAGAGCATGATAGACATATGCGGATTGTACTGCAGACTTTGAGAGAGAAACAGCTATATGCTAAATTATCGAAGTGTGAATTTTGGTTGAGAGAAATATCTTTCTTAGGGCATGTAGATCAGAAGAGGGCATCAAGTTAGATCCAAATAAGATTGAAGCTGTCCTTAATTGGAGGCCACCCAGAAATGTCACAGAAATTCGTAGTTTTCTGGGTTTAGCTAGATACTACCGTAGATTTGTGAAGGGATTCTCCATGTTGGCATCTCCATTGACCAAGCTGCTTAGAAAAGATGTGAAATTTTAGTGGACGGACAAATGCCAGCGGAGTTTTGATGAATTGAAGAGATGTTTGACTGAAGCTCCAGTCCTAACTTTACCTACTCCGGGTAAAGAATATACAGTATATAGTGATGCTTCTCACAATGGGTTAGGCTGTGTATTGATGCAAGATCGAAATGTCATTGCCTGTGCATCACGCCAGCTAAAATCGCATGAGAGGAATTATCCGACACATGACTTGGAGCTTGCAGCTATAGTGTTTGCTCTTAAGATCTGGAGACATTATTTGTATGGGGAGAAGTGCTACATCTATACAGATCATAAGAGTTTGAAGTATTTGGGCACCCAGAAAGAGCTGAATTTGAGACAGAGGAGATGGTTAGAGTTGATAAAAGACTATGATTGTCTGATAGACTATCAGCCAGGGAAAGCTAATGTTGTGGCTGACGCCTTAAGTCGCAAGACTATGGCAAGTCTACGGGTTACTCCTTTGTCTTGGTACATGAGTTGAGATCATTGCATGCCAGCTTAGAGATTAATGATGATGGGCAGACAGCAGTTGCATGGCATGTACAGCCAGTGTTGATTGATCAGATTAGAATGGCTGCTCAGAATGATCAGAAGTATCAGAAGCTATTGGAAGAAGTCCGGCAGGGCAAGAAACCAGAATTCTCAATCAGAGATGATGGTCTACTGCTACACCAGGGCAGAATATGTGCTCCTAATGATGTTGAATTGAGGAAGATCATTTTGAAGGAAGCACATGAGTCTCCTTTTACCGTGCATCCTGGTGGCACAAAAATGTATAGAGGGCTAAAGGAGCATTACTGGTGGATGGGTATGAAAAGAGATGTGGCAGAGTTTGTATCCAAATGCCTAACTTGTCAGCAAGTGAAGGCAGAGCATCAAGTACCCACTGGGTTATTACATCCACTACCAGTACCAGAATGGAAATGGGAGAGAATAACGATGGATTTTGTGATGGGACTTCCGAGGACACAGAAGAGTCATGATGCGGTATGGGTCATTGTTGACAGACTGACCAAGTCTGCTCATTTTCTGCCGATTCGGATGGACTACGATTTAGAAAGATTGGCCAAGTTATACATTGATGAGATAGTGAGGCGCATGGAGTGCCGGTATCCATCGTATCGATGCAGATCCTAGGTTCACTTCTAGATTAGGGTAGTCTTGAGAGCCGTAGGAACTAGATTGAATTTTAGTACTGCATTCCACCCACAGACAGATGGCCAGTCTGAGAGGGTAATTCAGATCTTGGAGGACATGCTACGGGATTGTGTGATTGAATTTGAAGGCAGTTGGGATACACACTTGCCTTTGATTGAGTTTGCTTACAACAACAGCTACCAATCAAGCATTAGGATGCCTCCATATGAAGCTTTGTATGGCAGAAAATGTAGAACCCCATTGTGTTAGGATGATGTGGGTGAAAGAAAGATAATTGGACCCGAAATTGTTTAGCAAACTAAGGAGAAGATCAGGGTGATCCGAGATCGACTTAAGACTGCATCGGACGGTCAGAAGTCCTATATTGATCTGAAGAGAAGGGATATTGAGTATGCAGTGGGTGAGAAAGTTTTCCTCAAGGTTTCTCCTTGGAAGAGAATTATGAGATTCGGCAGAAAGAGGAAACTGAGTCCTCGTTTCATTGGGCCATATGAGGTTCTAGAAAGAGTGGGTCCTTTGGCATATTGGTTGGCACTACCTCCAGAGTTGGAAAAGATACATAATGTCTTCCATGTGTCTATGTTGAGGAGTTATCAATCAGACCCATCTCATGTACTACCAGAGAGGAAATTGAAGTAAATCCGGACCTCACATATGAAGAAGAACCCATAGAGATTACGGCTTATGAGGTGAAGCAACTCTGAAACAAGCGGATATCGTTGGTAAAAGTCTTTGTGGAACCATCATTCGGGCAGAGTCTACTTGGGAACGAGAAGAGGACATGAGGAGACAACACCCACAAATTGTTGTAGATTGATACCGAGTAAAATTTCGAGACAAAATTTATTTTAAGGGGGGGAGAATTATAACACCCCGTTTGCATAGCCTGGTAGATTTCACTGTTCCAGTGACCGGTGTCGGTCCGGATAATTAAGGGGATTAGAACCACACTTAAGACAATTAGAGAAGCCATAAACACAAATAATTAGTAATGTTCAATTAGTTAAGTATAAACAAGAAAAACAAAAAATAAGAAGTTAAGCAGTGAGAGTCACAACGATGGGTGACCTCCTCGAGAGCATCGCGAAGTCATTTTAAACTCAAATTTCGAACCGTAAAAAGTGACGCTGCGGTCCTTAGGACCCTTATGGACACAGTGGAAAAGAGAAAATCACGAAAAAGAACTGTTAAGTCAGTCAAATAATTAGGTTAGGGAACCAAAAGAAATATGAAATTATTTGTAAACCGGGATGAACCGGCGAGGGGCAATTTGGTCAATTGACCCCGAGAGCTGACTCCTGACCTAACTGTTAAATAAAATCAGAGAAAAGAAAATTTTGGAATCGAGAATTAAATTGAAGAACTAATAGAAAAATAGAAAAAAGAAAAAAAAAGAGAAAAATGAAAAAGTAAAAAAGGTTGATGACATCATGCATGACATCATGCATGATGCCATGAAAGGTATAATTAATAAATTAATTAATTAGGTTTTTTGTGGTCTTCCATAACTAAAATAAATAAAGAAAAGAAAAGAGAAAAAAAAAACAAAAATCACTTCTTCTTTTCCCTTTGTTGCCGCCACACTTCTTCCCTCTCATCTCCATGAAAATTCTCCATTAAAGCTTGCATTTAAGCTTTAATTCCTCCACTCAACCTTAATTAATCCCCTAAAAACTTCACTAGACCTTGCAATCTCAACTTAAGAACAAGAAAGAAAGAAGAAAGGAAGAGAGAAATTGAAGAATTGGCATTATAGTTGAGGTTAGTATGTTAACTTGTTATTTTTCCATTTTAAATGCATATGTAATGGTTGAAATGAGCTTAGAATTAATGAAATGGAATAAAAATATGGGGGAAGGACCATTGCTGAATTTCAGCCAGCTTGAAGAAGGAACATAAATTGTATGGTTTGATGCATTAGAATGAGTTTAAAAGTCTTAATTAGTTGAATGATTATAAATTGGAACTTTGAAATTGCTAATGGTAATTAAGTAGTGAGATTAGGGTTTGGAGGCCTAGGGTTTGAGGCAAATTTTGGAGAAATGCATAAATGATGACTTTGACTTATTGTGAAGAGAAAAATGGTCAATAATGACCAAAGGAGATGTGTGGGAATTGTTAGAATGGAAGTCAAATTCGTAGGGTAAATGGTCATACTGCTAGCAGCATGACCAAGCCAACTTTGAAGGACCAAAACAGAAATTTTACAAGTTCAATTGATATGCCACCAATTGGAGATGAAAATAGACATAAAATGACACAATTTTCATTAAGGAACCATGCCCAAAAACTGACCAAAACCTAGTGAACCAATTGACCAAAGTTGGTTAAGAGCAGGCTGCCACTACACAAATTGACCAAATGAACAGTAATTGTTCATTTGGTCATAACTCGAGCTAGGAAGGTCAAAATAACCTGAAATTCTTCCAGTAATTAGATAAGATATAGATCTAAAACTTTCATGAAGAACACCAACCCAAATTATGCCATTAACCTAATCAAATTATTGAGCAAAGTTGAGTTACTGAACCTACAAAACTGCAGAATTGCCATTTGAGCGAGAATGTTTCAATGGCTATAACTCTCTCTAGAAAACTCCGATTTAGGTGAATCTTGAACCGATGGAAACCTAAGACATAGTAGAACATTTCGTATGAAGGAAATTAGACCAAATTACAGACTTAACTTGATCAAATTATTGAACGAAGTTGGATAAAAAATCTGCCAAAACCAAAATTTGCAGCATGAGCGATTGCGTGAGCAAGAATCGTATTTTGGCTATAACTTGAGCTACAAAACTCCAATTGAGGTGATTCAAAAAGGAGAATAAACTTAAGACAATGGGAAACATTTTCTATGAAGAAAGTTTTGCCAAATTCCAACAATAAAGTGACCAATGGAATAGTGCAACTTAGGACTCCAAAACTGAAATTTACCAAATTTGCCTAAAAGACTTAGGATTTGAGTAAACAACCAAAACCAACAAGTTTAGTGACCAAAATGTGGTATGTGGGTGAAGTTGGAGTTCCCATAACTATTAAGCCTTAGAAAGTCAACTATTTGACTTGAATAGTATAGTGAATAGTAACCCGAAACACAAAAATTTCGAGAACGTCGAATTTAACACGTTAGAACTAGGTAAATGTGAAGCTAAATTTATTTTGGATTTGTGTTAAATTCTAGTACTGAAACATTGTAAAATTGTGTGTTTCAGTTAAAAAGAATATCGGGAAGGAACCCGAGGAACCGAGTCGAGGCTAAGGGACGACTCGCTTGAGGCTTGTGCACAACATCTCCATGCTTTAAAATTCATTGATTAAGTGAACGAAATATGTATTTTACTTGTACTTTGGAATTGTTGAAAGTTTAATTGTGACATTATTTATGATGTTTTGATTTAAACTGTGAAAGTTATTGTGTATATTGAAATAATAATGTTTAGCAAATTGTTAAGATAAGTTTTGAAACCACAGTGTCATGACCATATATTTGAACACCTCACTAGCACGACTAGTGGGGGTAATTAGTTTTGAATTTTGATTCCTTCTCTGGAGAAGTGTTGAGGTGTGCCAGTAGAAGAGGATGTGAATGGATATCCATATATTTGAGCTAGCTAGCCTTGTGATGTGATTTCTCTTTAGCCTCTGGCTATTGAGATTCTATTTGTTTCGAATGGCATGATTTAACTGTGGGTTTTATGAAATGTGTTTTGATACTTCGAAATGAACGTGGTTTGCATTAAAATCTCATAATTCATGTTTTGTGTTTAATGCTCATGTTTAGTCAAATTTTTGAATAAATATGATTTTATTTTTGCATAAAGATTATTTTAGTATGTTGTGCACCACTGAGTCCTAGTACTCAGTGATAGCTTTTATTGCTGTCGCAGATACAGAGACTAGAGGAGCAGCAGACTGAGCTGCTAAAGATTGAGGATCATTCAGCCTAAAGTCTTCGGGTATAATTTATACCCTAATTGTAAATATTTCTTTTGATGTATATATTGCACATAAATGTATGGACATGTAAAAATGGGTCTTGAGCAGTTGTATAAAATTTGTATAAAGTTGTAATATATATCGTAGTTTGAAATTCTCTTAATGTAAATTTTGTAATGATCTATTCAAATTGTTTTGTTTCTAATGAAATATGAATGGAACTATTTTATTTAATTTGAATGAAATGGATTGTTAGTATTTTGATGATCATTGGATACTGGATTTGAAATTGAAAGTTGATAAATGTGTTGAGAAATTGTTTGAGATTGAGTTTGAAATTGAAGCAGTTGTTGAGAAAATTTTTAGAAGTGCTTTTTACAGGTATTTGAAGAACTGTTTTCTCAAAATACAGAGGGAACTCTGTCAAAATTTTTATAAAATTTGCGAAAAAATAAAATGAGCTAAAATTTTCAACTAGCTTTCAACTTAATTACATGTTTAAAATACTTATTAGAAATGCTCACCACTTATCAAAAATAAGAAAATTGTTTTAAAATCCCTTGTAGGGTACTTAATGAGTTATCGGTAGGTGAAGTTCGGTAGTTCATTATTCTACGGGATCATGTTATTTCTTACAGAGGGGTAAGGTGTGACAGGTTTTCCATCACCTAGGTACTGGAGATCAGTAGCAGCCGCCACAGTAGTGTTCAGACAGAGTTCCGACCAGATCTTCCATCATCCAGAGTCACCTCAGTCTTTTGTATTTTATTGGTAGGGCCCATATATGTCTAGATTTTGTTCTTTTATTCATTGTACATAAAAACATGATGTATTTCATTTTCGATTGTAATTAAACTTTGAGATTAAAATGAAAATTTGTAATTTATTATCTATGAATTTCTATATGAATGCAATAGATGATACTTTTTTAGATCTCATAAATAAGTGTAAATGATATGATAAAGGAGAATATGATCTGGAAATGTGTGAAATGAATATGAACATATTAACATGTGACTAGTGGAACCCGCTAGATGCTAATAAAACAATGGAGGCTTTGTTCGAGTCTCCACAAAAATAAGTTATATAAAAAAAAAATTTCTACACATGGATACATGCTTTTAAATAATATTAAAAGTTTAAAATGGACATGACAAGACTTGATAGGGTGCTCTGACACCGAATGTGGCACTTCGTGCTTGGCTATACAGTAGACGGGTAAGGGGCATCACATGGAGTGCTACAAGAGAACAACGAGTCTTATGAATATATCAAATATGATATGTGAATATAAGAGTGTTAGCAATAAGAACAAGTTATAATGTGTGATCAATGAATCTTATTGGGAATCCTGTGCTTACATGATGAGAAAGAATGGTTGGTTCTAATGAGGATTATGAAAGATTAAGGTGAATTAGAGCCTTGTTTCATTCTTATATGTGCCTGTTAGATCACCCTTTGATGATAGGGTTTATATTTCAGCATTATATTGTCTTTAGGACAGTGCTTGATATACACATAGCCTTTAGGATGTATATCAATGATCGCCCTTTAGAGGTAGCTCTGCACATGCGTATGACTAATTTATTGTTAATTGCTCCCCTAGAGTGATGCCAGCAGCATTTGCATTTGCATCTGCATAAGCATTATCATCAGCATCAGCATCAGCATCAGCATCAGCATCAGCATTTGCATTAGCATCATTAAACAATCATTGCATATTGTCAACATTTGCTCCTATAGGTGGATGCCAGCTTATTTTTCCCTTTGAGGGTAGCTCTACGCATTTTGTATGACCAACATTTTTATTGCTCTTAGGCCTTCAGCAGTGTCATCGTAGAGCCCAAGATGCCAGCATTGCTCTCAGGCTATTAGAGTTTATTTTATACAGCTGAGATGCCAGCAAATCTAACAGGATATATATATAAGTGTAATGGGATCTATGCCTTAGAAATTAATTTGGAGTCTTAGTCAATAATAAATTTTAGAATGAAAAATAATGAAATGGATAGAGTTTTCAAATGGTGTATCAATCATAGTTTGACAAGTATCATGGAGATAATGGTATCTGTATTAAAGTGGAATTTTGTGACACCCCTTACCCGTCTACAGTGTAGCTGACCAAGTTATGCCACTCAGTGTGTCGGAACACCAATTCATGTTTCAATTTCAATTAATCCTTTTTAATTTATTTATTTATAATTTTTGATAAATCTAAATTTTTTCGCAAATTTTATAGAAAATCGGGCAGAGTGCCGGCTATAAATTGGAAAAACAGTTCTTCTGAACCTGTTAAAAACACTTCCAATAATATCATCACATTATTCTCAATCAACCTCCAATATATTCTCAACAATTTCTCAATTCACTTCAGTATCTCAAAAATCCAATTCAATTCAAAACACAATCAACTCAATGAAAAATGCTCAATTTATTACTGAACATATTCCATAAATACTTACATCAAAAGCATAATTACATGAATTTATAATATACATTACAGAAGGTTACAAAATATCAAAATATCAAAATGGCCTAATGTCCTACCAAATGCACAGCAATGTGAGGTGACTATGAACTCTGAGTGCAGATATGAAGGCTCACCCTATATGAGGCCTGCTGGACTCCCCAGCTATGTCTCCAGCACCTGCGCGTGGCAAAAGCGACGCACTAAACAATTCTGCTTAATGGTGACAATATAAAATAAAATAAAATAAAAACATGTGTACAGAATGTATGTTTACATTTTTGGGTGAACTAAGTCTCAAATGTTTATTGCAATATTATTCAATTGAAGTTTGGTAAGATTTATTAATACTGCCCGAGTAACCTATACTAGTTGAATTTGGATCGATAAATGGATAACTGATCGGGTACTAAGTACCTCGGACCATCACACCATCGGTCACATTGTGTCTCCTAGTGTGCAATGCAATTTAATAAGTCGTGATAATTATCGTGATTAAACCCGAGTATAACAACTCAATATCATAGCCAAAGGCTATTATGTCACGTAATGGCATGGGAAGCCATGAAATACGTAATGGCATGAAGCCATATGCGATCGCTTACGTAACCCTATTGGCATGCCAAGCTATCCAAACCAATCTTGTTAAGTATACTAGGGCATTTCACACTTTTATTTATGTAATTCTTTGAAATTGAATTTTTATGATTACTATTCATTTCATTGGTCAACCAAAATGTTGACTTTTGCATTGGCAATAGGTAAATTAGTTTAAATATCATCAACATACCACATTTTGCATTTTAAAATTGTTGGTATTGGTTGCCAATACCATCTCTAAGCTTAATGTGAATTGGACAGAATTTTCAGTTTTCAAGCTTTGGGTTTACTGTTCTATTAGTTACTGTTGCAGTGGGAATTTGGAAAAATGCTCAGCATGAAAGTTGTTCCTCATTTTATCTAGTTGAATTTCCTTTTTTGAATCACTCCATTTGGAGTTTTGTAGCTCAAGTTATGGCCTAAAAACCATAACTGGCCGGATTGGACAGATTCCAAAATTCTGGGTAAAATTGTTTCTGCTAGATTTGGTAACTCAAGTTTGGTTGGCAATTTGACTAGGTTATGGTCATAATTTGGGTCAGGTTTCTTCATGAAAGTTGTTGGTCTATCTTGTTGCTGGTAAAATTTTAGGTCAATTGGACCTTGCTAGATTGAGTTATGGCCAAATGATCAAATACTATTCATTTGGTCATTTTGCCCAGGCAGATTGCAGGTCACCCAGATTGGAGCAAGGTTTTGGTCCACTTAGTTTGGTCTTATGGGCATGGTTTCTTCACCAAAGTTGTGCCATTTTGTGTCTAGTTTCATGTCCAATTGGCCAAACACCAAATGAACCTCTACAATTCAAGTTATGGCTGTCCAAATAGGCTAGACTCGCATCCAAACCTGCAGGTCACACAAGGCAGCCACTCCAACCTCAAATCCCACAACCCAATTCACTTCATTTTTTATTCAAACCAAACCAAATGGTCACTAATTGACCATTAAAACCTACTCCCATCATCACAAGATCAAAGTCTCATTCTTCAACCCAAACCCTAACTCAACATTTCAAAACTATGCATTATCATTGCATTTATCAATTCACTTATAAGATACACATTAAGGGCAGCTATACTAGCATGTTAACTCCCCAAAAATCATCACCATATTACCCTAGCCATGGCTTCCAAAATTTAGGGTTAACTACCAATGGTGTTTCATCAAATTTCTTTGTCATTTACACATATTTATAGTTCTTAAACATGAAATTAAAGTGAAATTCAAGGTTTAGGTCACTAACCTGTTATGGAGTGAATTTCCCACTTGATCAAATTCTTATTTTCCTCTTTTTTTTTTGCTCCCAAAAGCTTCACTAGGATGTAAGAACAAATTTTTATATTGCTAGGTTAGGGTTTTGTTGGGTAAAAGTTTGTAAAATCAAGCTTTGAAAAAGCTTGAAAATATTGGTTATGGAGAAGGTTCACGCAAGGAAGAAGAAAGGGAGTGAAAGGTCTGATTTTTTTTGTTTATTTTCAGCCCATTTTGTCTTTTTAAACACATTTATGCCATGTGTCAACACTTGAGTGGGTAAAGGCACACTAATGACATCATGTGATGTCATAAATTCCCATTTAATTCATTTTTTTTTCTTTTCTTTTCTACTCGTTTTCAATTCAATTTTTAGTAATATTTATTCACATTTTATGTCATAATAATTATTTACTTAACTGGACAAGTCGGCCAAAAATCACCTCTGAAGGCAAAATGACCAAAATGCCCTCCGTTTGGCTTAATGGGCCAAAATTGTCTGTACCGATTGAAAAAATTTTTTAAGTATTTTCTTGGCATTCTAATGCCATAAGAACCTCAATAACCCTTCTCTGGAGTCCCAAAAATTATTTTATAATTTTTCCCCCGGGTCTAGGGCTCCTAGTTGCGAAAACCGCAACTTCTCACTAGGTTACCCATCGTTAGGGCACCGGCTCATTTAACTTGGTTGTATTTTATTTCTAAATTTTTTTCTAAATTTTTCCTATTAATATTTGAGTTAATTTTGGTTCCTCACTTTAGTTTAAATATTTTTCCGGACATTCTAGCTGTCCGGACCGACACTGGTCACCGAAACAGTAGAATGTATGGAGTTGCTACCGGGAGGGTGTTACAACTTTGCATCCTTTGAGGATTATGGGACTATCGTATAGCTTTGTATAGCAAATGTTGACTTGAATAATGAATTTTGATGTTTGATAACAATGGTGTACAATCAGTTATTGAAATGACTCAATTGTGGTAGTTGTATAAAGTGAAGGGCATAAGATTATAAAAATAGCATGCTATAAATGTGTTATACTTATGGGAAAATAGTAATGGTTAAATAGTAATAGATGTTATAAAGGAATAATGATCAGTTAGTTGTTTTCATAGCATAAAGTAGACTACAGTTTAAGAGTTTTGGATAAATTGGTGGTTAATTACTTGAAAATTAAGGTAGGTGTGTTTTTAATTTATAAAGATTATGGAGAAGACAATTCTATTAGATATAGTTAAGTTTATAAGATAATTTGTTGCTAGCTCTACTAAGATTGGGAATAAATATATAATATTTAGATTTTAAGAACTAGATAGTGGTGAGAATGTGTTTTATATGTTAAATGTGGAGATAGAGAAAAGGAGGAAACTGAAAATTTAGTATAGTTAGTGGTTGATTTAGTAAGAATGTAAAAGATGTGTACAATAGTATCTATATATGGGGAAAAAAAGTTTAATTTCAGCGAAAGCATGGTGGTTTTGGATTAAAATTTCTAGTTCCTTAAGCTGTGGAATTTTAAGGACGAAATTCATTTTTAAGAGGAGAGAATTGTAACACCCTAATTTTTGAAGAAATATTATAAATGGTTATTATTTGAATGAAAATAAAATTTATAAAGTTTTGGGGAAAAAAATTTAATTTGAACTTGTACTTAAAAGAAAAGTTTTGGAAGTTTCAGGATGGAAAATAGGATTTTTAAAAAGTTGAAGGACTAAAATGAAATTTGTTTAAAAAGGGGGATAGCTGGCACAACTCTCCAGCAGGAAAAAAAAGGATAAAGAAGAAGAATCAGGAAAGAGGAAGAAAAAAATGAGGAAGAAAAAAATGGGGAAGAAAGGAAAAGAAAGAAAGAAAGAAGGAGAAGAAAAGAAGGGAAGAGGGAGATGGTGCTGAATTTTTTTTGAGGTTTGCTAGCAAGAAAGAACACCAACAAGAGGAAAAGAAGGATTTTGGTCTAGGATATAAGAAAATAAAAAGAGAAAAGGGAGAAAGAAGGTAAATAGTAGCAAAACAGGGGTTAAGCAGGGGCAGCAGCTTTGTCTTCCATTTAGGTAAGTTTAGTTTATCTTTTACTATTGATTTTTGGATATGTTGAAGATCTATATATTTATATGTAATGTTTAAAATTTGGTAATTTTTTAACGGTTGGATTTGGAGAAATAAATTGTTGAACACAGGCTGTCTACATTGAAATTCTGAATTTTAGCTACTAAAATTTGAGGAAAATAAATAATTAAGATGCTAACAAAACTATGAAATTTGGTACATGTGATCTTTAGGATTTTGACACTGTTGTGTTAAAATTTTGTGAATTTTAGACTTATGGTTTATGAGATATAAATTATTTTATATGAGTTGTCTAATTAAAAATAATTTCTGAAAAATTTAGATTTTGAAGGGTTATATGAATATGTTGATATCTCATGATGTAGAGATAATTTGATGATAAAATTTGTATTGATATTGTATATGGATATCTTAAATATATGGTTAAAATTTGGGTTTTATCTGACAGTTGCATCATTATATATAAATTTGAATGTACAAGCTACTAGATTGAATATTAATAGTTGGGTTAATTTGAATAAGTGATTTTAAAGGAACTAAAATTATTTTGAGATAGGATATAGTGTTTATTGAATTTTTATGTGATTGTGGAATATTTTTGACAAAGAATTATATATGTTTAGATGGATTTTAGAATTATATATGTTTAGATGGATTTTTGGTATTATGGATATATTATAAAACATTTTTTATTGAGATTTGAGTGGGAATTGTTGGGAATAATATTTATATGGAGATATGAGTTGGAAATATGGATATGTTGATATAATTTTTTAATTATGGATTTGAGTTTGCGATAAGGAGTTTAGTTTAATTTTAAGAGAAAACGCTGTCAAATTTTCATTAGATATTTAATATGAAAAGTGAAGCTTATGGTTGATTTTGATTGTTAAATTGTTATGGTTTAAGATGAGCTTTTGGATTATGAGCTATATGGATGGAAAAGTGACATATGTGAGTCGGTATCTTGTAATACCGGTGAGTGGTATTTTACAATATAGCATGAATTTGCTTCTTAATTGATTCTTTTTCCTTCAAAAGTTGTGATTTGCTTCTGATATCATTTGTTATATTCTGATAATTTGATTTCTCATTTTGATTCAATTTGACTCTATTATATAATTCTTCATTATTATTCAATTCTTATTTCATGCATATTAGCAAGTGTAGAAGGAGAGTTAAGAGATTATAAGAATAGAGGTTGTGATACACCTGTATTATATAGATATTTTTAAACACATGTGTACAGCATTTCATAGCATTTAGGTAGGTAATTTCATGCATAATCATCAAATTCATTAACTTTTGTAAATTTTATTACTCTGCACTGAATTCTATGTTTTTTGCATATTTTCAGGTGTTTTGAGGGAGTTCCAAAGCATGAGTAAAGAAGGAAGCTTGGAAAAACTCAAGAAGAAGAGCATTATTGCCGATACACTTTTGCACGGGTCATGTAAACATACCACAGACCCGTGTAACTTGCTGCTAAGAGAAAATCAAAGAAGTTAAAAAAGAAACATAGTACACGGGCCGTGTAACCTATGGAGACCCGCGTAAGATTTTGCTAGACAAAGCTTGAAGAATTCCCACAAGAACTGCAAAACACGGGCCGTGTAATTGGACCCACGTAACTAGCCAAGACCCGTGTAATCTCCTATCCAAATACGAGATGCAGCTTTCAAGTTCTGGTAAGTTACACGACCTTGGGCTGTGTAGTGACACACGGGCTGTGTATCAGCCGACAGCCAGTTTCCTAATTTGATTTTAGCTCCAGTTTTTACACTCAGAACAGACTTCTGATGCCTTTAGGACTCTAAAAACCTAACCCTAGGACACTGAATATAAATAGAAGCAGCAAAAAATAGAGAGAGGATTCCGAATCCGATCACCGCATACATCTTCATCATTCTTTTCAGGCAGTCTTGAAGAATAGTACATTAACATCAAAAAGGAGCCCTCAACCGAAGTTTTACAAGTTCAAAGCTGCAGATTCTCTTCGGTTCTTTTGTTCTATTTCTTTAGGCTATTTTTATGTTCTTTTATTTCACTTTTGTTATGTTGGCTAAACTCACCATGAGTGAGTAGTTTCTTTATTCTGAAATTAGAAGAGTAATGCTTGTAATCATTATTATGGACAAATATTAAGTTTTATCTATTGGATTTGAGTTTCGTTCTTTGATTTAATGATTTATGTTCTTAATGCATGCTATGTGCTAGTACCTACTTAGACATTATATAAGATACTGATTGAAGAACTGAAAGGTGAAGGTTAGTATTGGAAATTTGGAGTATTAAACTTAGGAAATCTGACCTAGAGATAAGTTAAAATCCTTCGTGGAATTTCATAATTAATCATAGATCTTAAAGAGTTTTTATTAGGACTAATCACTAATAAAAGTAGGGTTTAGCTCTAATTGAACACACCTTAGGTGCCTTGAGAGAGGACCTAGGATGCCTTAGGATTAATTTCCATCAAAGCAACGATCCTAAATCCAATGAATAGACAAGATTGAATCCATAATAAGGTTAAAGTGTAAAATCTTAATTCTGGAATTGTTTTAATAGATTGTTTCATTTTAAGTTCATTATTCTCCTAGTCTTTAGTACTTAAGATAAATTAGATTCACTCTCCCATTATATTTGGTAGCCTAGACAATCCTAATTGTTGTGTAACTTGGTACTTACTAATTAAATTCCTCGTGGGACAATACTCTACTCACTACTTTATTATTTGTTAGCGATCCGTGCACTTGCGAGGTTGTAAAACCAGCAAATAGGTGGTAATAAGATTAATAGTACATTATGGAGCGATAGCAGCAAAATTTAGCAAATATGATTTAATATTTTAGAATTATGAGAAATATTATGAGATTGTGGATTAGCATGATGATTGATTGATTATTTAGCTACTTTAGGCAGCAATGTATTTTTATTTAGCATAATTATGTTATTGGAAATTATAAGTTTGATGGTCTATGGTTTTGACAACCATGATATGCCTCAGTATCACTATGAGATATTGAATTATATTTAGCATATTTGCTCCCGCTAAAGGGATGTCAGTAATTTAATTATTGCAGTAGGAAAATGAAGGAGCGAAAGTATAAAAAATATAAGTTTAGATCATTGAATTCAAAATTTTGCTTCTAGGGTCTCATGCATCATGCAAGATTCATTATTTATCTATTTGATTTCAATGATAAACAGCATATTAAAACACTTTTAATATATTTTTGGATCTACATTTGCCATTTAAGATTTTAGAATTAACAGATTAATTCATTAGAACCCTAGATTAAATCAAGAACAAGTGCACTAACCTTTTGATTTACTGTAATTGTGTTTAGCACTTTGGGATGCACCTAAGACACCAGATGTTGTCCCTCTAGCTTGTCCACACCAAGATCACCAATGGCAGCCCCTTGAACAGCTTCTCAAGCCTTTCCAATCAATTAGAGATTTAGGTTTTGCCTTTAGAGATGTTATAGATGTATACAGGACACTAGAAACGATTTCTAACAATTTTAATTCAAGAGAATGTTGGCAATTCTCTTTGAATTGATGAGAGATGAAGAATAAGAGAGGAAGAGCAAGGCAAAGGTCACAGAACCTCTTTGAGGAAATCATATTATTATTTTTCTTTTCATCCTTTCCCTTATATAGCTAGGTCACCACTTAAAACCCTTGCCACATGTCACATTCTGATTAGCTCTTAGTTTAATTGACCCAATCACATTGTACCTATTAATAGTATGCCCTAGAGCATATCATTTAGTATGTATCTTGTGCATGTTTTTATTAATAAAAGGCATTTCTACTTTTCTGTTTACATAAGCTATTTATGTGTAATAGAAAAGGTCCATTGATATTTTGTAAGAAATTCTATTCTTAAGTTGTTAAGAATATGAGTGACAGTATTTCTAGTATAAAGTATCATAAATAGGTTCACAATCGAGGATACTTCATAATAAGGACATGACTTATCCAGAAATATTGTATTCATGTTTGTTCCCAAGTTATTTGTATGAGATATAAATAAGATGGAATGGTGAGTCTCATGCCATATGACAAACATGATAGGCACTTATAAATGATAAGTAGGCCGAGCCAGTGACTCTTATGGCAAGCACATGGAGTTTACTCTTGTCAATATTTTGTCATAAATCGTATCAGTGCATATAATCTTTAGACCTGAGATAGCACAGTTATCTTGTATATAGGTAGTTTGAGTTTGATACTGCTTTCTTACTTGTATTATGTATGGGTATATGGGCATATGTTGGCTTCTACTAGTTATATATGGAGGTAAGTGTTGATCAAGATGGAATCTGTTCCTCTAAGTAAATAGAGATAAAATCCTATGTTCATTTAATTATTCTTGATGTTTCAAGTTCCTAGCCAGGACAGATAGATTTAATCAGAAAAGAGTTTCTGATGAGAAAATCTTTTTAATCAAGAACTGGAATTAAAAGAGGACATAATATTCATAACAAATGGATTTTGACATAAACCATGACTCCAGCTTGAGTTGGGATTTTGTAACAGAGAGATTCTAGTGCATGGTAACATATGATTATAGGTTCATTTAAGGTAAACCTTATTACTAATTGGGTGGCAATGGCATGCTATGCTAGGCGTTAACCATGGTCTATGAGGTGCATAAAATGATTTAGAGAAATCATTTATGGTAAAAAAGAGTTCTGATGATATTAAGAGTTGATATCATATCTCATTGCCAATTAGTGATGAGCCTAGTAAGTCACACACATACACAAGTAATCACCAAATTAAATATGATTTAATTAATTAATTAAAGAGTTTAATTGATTAATTAAATAGGTTTGGTTTGCAATTAGATTGCAAAGTCCCTAGCATGACTTGAAACCAAATCTAGATTATTGGATGTATAGTATAAGTTAAATTTATATTTAAAGTGTTTAAATATAAATTTAATTAATGAAAAATTAATTAATAAAGATTAATTAATTGATTTATATTTGATATAAATTGATTAGAAGAAGAGAAATAATTATTTTGAGTTGAGAACTCAAAATTAAGACACAGGGGTATTTTGGTCATTTCACAGGGTGACATGTGGCACCATGAGATGGTGACACATGGCATTACACATAAGCTTGTCAAATGTCTTTTAATCATGTAAGATGATTAAAATTAAGATTAAATATAGGTTTAACACTTGGCACAATGTGATTGGGTCAATTAAACCTAGAACCAATGAGAGGGTGACATGTGGCAAGGGTTTAATGCGTTAACCTAGCTATATAAGTGTTGTTATGAAGAGAAAAAATACAACTAGCAGCCACTCCTCCTTTGTCACGCCATTTTGAAGCTCTCCCTCTCTTCTTCTTCATCTCTCATCTATTCCAAGAGATTAGCAAACAATCTCTTGAATTAAAAATATTAGAAATCGTTTCTAGTGTCCTGTTTACATCTTTAATCTCTTAAAAGGCAGAACTTGATTTTCTAAATAATAGAAAAAGCTCTAGAAGTTGTTCAAGGGCTGCCATAGGTGTTCTTGGTATGGACAAGCTAGAGGGACAATATCTGCTGTCCTGAAGACGCATCTCAAAGGCGCAAATACACTGCAGTGCATCAAGAGATTAGTGTGTTTGTTCTTAATTTAATCTAGGGTTCTAAAATTAATCTGATTAATTTTAAAATCTTAAATGGCAAATACATATCCAAAAACATATTAAAAGAGTTTTAATATATTGTTTATCATTGAAATCAAATAGATAAAAACAAATCTTGCATGATGCATGTGACCCTAGGTAAAAATTTTGAATTCAATGGCATAAACTTGTATTTTTTACGCTTCCGTTCCTTCAATTGGTATCAGAGCCACTATATTTGTCATTTAGATTGTTGATTATATGATTTAATTGTGTGTTTGATCATGAGATGATTTATCCATTGCTGGTTGCAATGGATATGTGGCGGCATGCTTGAAGAACACCATCAATGGTGCGCATGGTTTGGCTTCATGGGTGGTGCAAAGGTTTGGCTTTCTAATTTGTAATTGTTGTATGATCTAAAAGCTCATCCTATGTCTAATTAAATTGTTTAATTAGAATTTTAATCGCAGAATTAAATTTTGATTCAAATCAGAATTTTAAAAATTTGTTTGAATGTGATTCAAATCTGAATTTTAAAAGTTATTTGAATGTGATTCAAATCTGAATTTTTAAAGTTGTTTGAATCATATTTAAATCTAATTTTTTAAAGTTGTTTGAATAATATTCAGATCTGAATTTTTAAAAATTGTTTGAATGTGATTCAAATTTGATTTTTTAAAAATTGTTTGAATTTGATTCAAATCTGAATTTTTAAGGTTGTTTAAATGTGATTCAAATATAAATTTTTAAATTTGTTTGAATAAGATTCAAATCTGAATTTTTAAATTTATTTGAATCATATTCAAATCTGGATTTTTAAGTTAAATATGAGATATTCAATTTAATTTAAGTATGTATGTTTTATTTAATTATTAAATAGTGATATGCATGATGGATGATCATGGACTATAAAAAACCAATGTGATTGGATTTATTTCTTTTATGTTTCTTTGGGATTGTAAATTAATTAATTTATTTTAATTTATTTGGGCATGTATTATTAAGTTTGTAATAATTTTTTGTTGTAATTTCATTTATTTAAGTTCTTGTAAATTCGCCTTGGTATGCCAAGGATTACTATGTAATATTGGATTGCAAGAAGTTCAAGGAGGTCAAGAGCATTGGTGGGACCAGTGGGAGAAATTCAAGATCAAGTGTTGATTATGTACTCCTTCAGCAACTCTTGTAAAATGAATGAATGAAATGCACCTAGGAATGCCCTGATTCAATTCTTAGTGGCTTAGAATTGAATCCCTTAGAAAGTCCATGATCATACCATATTTAGTACTTATCCATGAATGCATGAGATGTATGGGAATGTATGCAACTATATGATATATGCATGCTAAATGGATAATGTGCAAAGTGAGACCTTAATAGTAATTAAGATGACTATAAAATCTTCCAAACAAATGATTAAGTTGAAAATGCTATAATTAAAGTAATTATAACATGGGCCCTCCATTGGGGCAATTATTTTAAGAAATTTTATATAGTTGCATAAGATGCAATTAATTTAAGAGATTTTCTTAAAAATAATTGTTAAGCATGAGATATTGTAAATATGTAAATGGTTTGGTGCCCAATATTGGATGTATCTGAGGACATTAAAATTATTTGCATAATTACTGGCTCAATGGGATCAACTTAACTAATGCAAGATAAGTCAATAACAGATGTACCTTGTCACACCTTACCATTCCGTAAGGCATAACATGATCCCGTAGAATACTTAATAAACTACAGAACTTCGCCTACCGATAACCCATTAAGTACCCTAAAAGGGATTTTAAAACGATTTTCTTACATTTTGAAAGTGGTGAGCATTTTAGTGAGAATTAAAAAGCATTTATTCAAAGCTTAAATACTAGTAAAAAAAAAAATTTGTCCATTTTAAATTTTGCCGCAAATTTTATAAAAATTTTGACAGAGTTCCGTTTGAAAACTGGAGAAAACAGTTCTTCAATTACCTAAAAAAAAAACTTCCAAAAATACTTCACAACTCCCAACCTTCAATAACTCAATCAACTCAGTCCAACACACTTCAAAATAATTTCACAATACAATTCAAGATTTTTTATCTCAAAATATTTAATATTTCCATTCACAAAGCATAAAGCAGAAAATTTATATGTACAAATATCAAATTTACAGAAGAAAATCCAAAATAATATTATTACAATTTATTTACAACTGCTCAACTACATTGATACATACAACATTTTTATATTTACGTCAAGATTATCTACAAGGGTATAAAATAATACCCGTACAAAATGGTCAGAGTAGTCCTCGATTTAACAGCAGCTCCCTCTGCTGCTTTCTCCTTGCTCTTATCTGCGACAGCAAAATAAGCTATCGCTGAGTATAAAAATACTCAGTGGTGCACAATAAAAATTTAAAATGCAATAAATAAATCATTCATTGCCAAACACAATTTAAATGTTTTTCAATCACATTTCACAATATTAAAGTTCATAATAACATCATTTTTTCAAATAATCTATTAAACACAGTTTAGTCAAACAATTTCATAAACACAGTGTTGCCAAAGTCATACACAACTTAAGCCATGACACAAAATTTCCGATCAATGCCGCGTTGTACACCACGACAAAGCAATCTCAACCCCATTAATCGAAATCAATGAGGGAGGTGGCTAGCTAGCTAATGAGTACACATCCGATCTACAACCTCAACTGGCAAGCCAGAGAGGGAGGAAAATAAACAATCTCAACCCCATAAATGGAGGAGAAATAATAAGTAACTGTCATGGTAAGTGTGAATCAAAAATCCATTTCAAACATTTCATTCAAATATTGCATACAAAAATCAAATCAATTTCCAAAGTTACAATTTGATCACAAGGTGGCAACACAAAAGTTCATAAATTCATAATACATACTAAATCAATTTTTCAAGGATAAAATGCTTAAATAGGATTTATTGTGCACAAACCTCAAGCGAGTCGTCCCTTAGCCTAGACTCGGTTCCTCGGGTTCCTTCCCGATATTCTTTTCAACTGAAACACACAATTTTACAATGTTTCAGTACTAGAACTTAACATAAATCTAAAATAAATTTAGCTTCACAATTACCTAGCTCTAACGTGCTAAATTCGACGTTCTTTAAATTTTGTGTTTCGGGTTACTATTCACTACAGTATTCAAATCAAATAGTTGATTTTCTAAGGCTTAATAGGTATGGGAATTCCAACTTCACCCACATACCACATTTTGGTCACTAAACTTGTTGGTTTTGGCCATTTTCTCAAAGCTTAGGTCTTTTAGGCAAAATTGCCAATTTTCGGTTTTGGAGTTTTAAATTGCACTGTTTCATTGGTCCATCTACTGTTGGAATTTGGCAAAACTTTCTTCATAGAAAATGTTCCTTATTGTATTAAGTGTATTCTCATTTTTGGATCACCCCAATCGGAGTTTTGTAGCTCAAGTTATAGCCAAAATACAATTACTGTTCACGTGCACTGTTCATGCCGCAATTTTGGTTCTGGCAGGTTTTTGATCCAACTTTGTTCAGTAATTTGATCAAGTTAAGTTCATAATTTGGTCTAAATTTCTTCATATGAAATGTTCTACTATGTCTTAGGTTTCCATCGGTTTAAGAATCACCTAAATTGGAGCTTTCTAGAGAGAGTTATAGCCATTGAAACTTTACTGCTCAATGGCAATTCTGCAGAGTTGCAGGTTCAATAACTCAACTTTGCTCAATAATTTGACTAGGTTAATGGCATAATTTGGGGTGGTGTTCTTCATGAAAGTTTTAGATCTATGTCTTATCTAATTACTGGTAAAATCTCAGGTTTAGGGTCAGCTTGTGCCCTTATTGTTCATTTGGTCAGTTTGTGCAGTGGCAGCCTGCTCTCATTTCACTTTGGTCAATTGGTTCACTAGGTTTTGGTCAGTTTTTGGGCATGGTTCCTTAATGAAAATTGTGCCCTTTTATGTCTATTTTCATCCCCAATTGGTGGCATATCAATTGGACTTGTAAAATTTTCATTTTGGTCCTTCAAAGTTGGTTTGGTCATGCTGCATTTGACCTACGAATTTGACTTCCATTCTAACAATTCCCACACATTTCCTTTGGTCATTATTGACCATTTTTCACCTCACACTAGGTCAAACATGCCATTTGCTCATTTCTCCAAATTTTGGTTCACAAACCCTAACATTCAAACCCTAATTTCTAATTTATTAAAATTCATCAAATCAAAGTGTGCCAATCACATCTACTTGCTCAATTAGGCTTGTACACACCTTTACTTGAACTAAAACATATCAACACTTCACAATCCCATGGCTGGCTGAAATTTACATCTTTGTTCTCATACATAATTTTCTCAATTTTTCATGTTATTCTATCCATTTCTACTCTAATTCAAACATTTTTACTTAAAGAAAAGTTTGGATCAACTTACTTCAATTGAAGTTTTTCCAAAAGCTCCAATTCTTCTAATTTCTTCTTTCTTTTTGTTCTCAATAAGCTTATCAAGATCCAACAATAAGATTTACATAAGAAATTTGTGGGATTTATGGGGTTGATTCAAGCTTTAAAAGCTTGATTTTTCATGGCTATGGAGGAACAAAGGAGAAAAGAGAGAGAGAAAGAGTATGGACGGGAAAGTGGGAAGATGAACATTTTTTTTCTTTTCTTTTATTTTATAAACTTGGCTTATGTAAGACCAAAAATCAATTTAATAAATAATTTAATTAATTTTTTTATGACATCATGCATGATGTCATCACCTTTGACTTTTCCATCTTTTTTCTTTTTTTTCTATTTATTTTTTTCTATTAATTCTTTAATTTAATTCTCGATTCCGAAATTTTCTTTTCTCCAATTTTATTTGACAGTTAGGTCAAGAGTCAGCTCTCGGGGTCAATTGACCAAATTGCCCCTCGCCGATTCATCCCGGTTTGTAAATAATCCAATATTTCTTCTGGCTCCCTGACCTAATTATTTGACTGACTTAACAGTTCTTTTTCGTAATTTTCTCTTTTCCATTGTGTTCATAAGGGTCCTAAGGACCGCAGTGTCACTTTTTACGGTTCGAAATTTGAGTTTAAAACGACTTCGTAGTCGTTCCCGAGGAGGTCACTCATCGCTGTGACTCTCGGCTTGTTTAACCTCTTATATTCTGTTTTTCTTATTTATAGTTAACTAATTAAACATTACTAATTATTTGTGTTTATGGCTTCTTAAGTTGTCTTAAGTGTGGCCCTAATCCCATTAATTGTCCGGACCGACACCGGTCACCGGAATAGTGAAATATACCAGGCTATACAAATAGGGGTGTTACAATTCTCCCCCCCTTAAAATAAATTTCGCCTCGAAATTTTACCTGGTATCAATCTCTGAACAGCTGTGGATGTTGTCTCCTCATGTCCTCTTCTCGTTCCCAAGTAACCTCCTGGCCCGAATGATGGTTCCACAGCACTTTTACCAATGGTATCTGCTTGTTCCGTAGCTGCTTCACCTCATAAGCCAGAATCTTTATGGGTTCTTCTTCATATGTGAGGTCTGGATTTACTTCAATTTCTTCTACTGATAGTACATGAGATGGGCCTGATCGATACCTCCTCAACATAGACACATGGAAGACGTTATGTATCTTCTCCAACTCTGGAGGTAGTGCCAAACGATAAGCCAAAGGACCCACTCTTTCCAATACCTCATATGGCCCGACAAAACGAGGACTTAGTTTCCCCTTCCTGCTGAATCTCATAATCCTCTTCCGAGGAGAAACTTTGAGGAACACTTTCTCACCCACTGCATACTCAATATCCCTTCTTTTCAAATCAATATAGGACTTACGATGCGATGCGACTTTAAGTCGACCTTTGATCACCCTGATTTTCTCTTCAGTCTGTTGAACAATTTCGAGTCCAATCATTTTTCTTTCACCCACGTCATCCCAACACAACGGGGTTCTACATTTCCTGCCATACAAAGCTTCATATGGAGGCATCCCAATGCTTGATTGGTAGCTGTTGTTGTAAGCAAACTCAATCAAAGGCAAGTGTGTATCCCAACTACCCTCAAACTCAATCACACAAGCCCGTAGCATGTCCTCCAAGATCTGAATTACCCTCTCGGGTGGCCATGCATGCGTGGGTAGAATCGCATCTTGAAGTTCAATCTAGTTCTTAGGGCTCTCTGAAGACTACCCTAGAATCTAGAAGTGAACCTAGGATCTCTGTCTGATACAATGGATACTGGCACTCCATGCAGTCTCACAATCTCGTCAATGTACAAGCTGGCCAATCTGTCCAAACTGTAGTCCATTCGAACTGGCAGAAAATGAGCAGACTTAGTCAGTCTGTCAATAATGACCCACACTGCATCGTGACTCTTCTGTGTCCTCGGAAGTCCCATTACAAAATCCATTGTTATTCTTTCCCATTTCCATTCTAGCACTGACAGTGGATGTAATAACCCAGTTGGCACTTGATGCTCTGCCTTTACTTGCTGACAAGTTCGGCATTTGGATACAAACTCTGCCACGTCTCTTTTTAAACCCATTCACCAGTAATGCTCCTTTAGCCCTCTATACATTTTTATACCACCAGGGTGCATAGCAAAAGCAGACTCATGTGCTTCCTTCAAAATGATCTGCCTCAAATCAACATCATTAGGAACACACATTCTGCCCTGGTGTAGCAGTAAACCATCATCTCTGATTGAGAACTCTGGTTTCTTGCCCTGTCTAACTTCTTCCAACAGCTTTTGATACTTTACATCATTCTGAGCAGCCATTCTGATCTGATCAATTAACACTGGCTGTACATGCCATGCAACTGCTATCGGCCCCTCATCATTAATCTCTAGACTGGCATGTAATGATCTCAACTCATGTACTAAAGACAAAGGAGTAACCTATAGACTTGCCATAGTCTTGCGACTTAAGGCGTCAGCCACAACATTAGCTTTTCCTGGCTGATAGTCTATTAGACAATCATAGTCTTTTATCAACTCTAACCATCTCCTCTGTCTTAAATTCAACTCTTTTTGGGTGCCCAAATACTTCAAACTCTTATGATCTGTGTAGATGTAACATTTCTCCCCATACAAATAGTGCCTCCAGATCTTAAAAGCAAACACAATGGCTGCAAGCTCCAAGTCATGTGTCGGATAATTCTTCTCATGCGGTTTCAGCTGGCGTGATGCATAGGCAATGACATTTCGATCTTGCATCAACACACAACCTAACCCATTGTGAGAAGCATCGTTGTAAACTGTATATTCTTTACCCGGTGTAGGTAAAGTCAGGACTGGAGCCTCTGTCAAACATCTCTTCAATTCATCAAAACTTTGCTGGCATTTGTCCGTCCACTGAAATTTCACATCCTTTTAAAGTAGCTTGGTCAATGGAGATACCAACATGGAGAATCCCTTCACAAATCGACGGTAGTATCTAGCTAACCCCAGAAAACTGTGAAACTCCGTGACATTTCTGGGTGGCTTCCAATTAAGGATAGCTTCAATCTTGCTAGGATCTACCTTAATACCCTCTTCTGATACTACATGCCCCAAGAAAGATATCTCCTTCAGCCAAAATTCACACTTCGACAATTTGGCATATAGTTGTTTCTCTCTCAAAGTCTGCAGTACAATCCACAGATGTCTATTATGCTCTTCTGCATTCCTCGAATAGACCAATATATCATCGATAAATACCACAACAAACTGGTCGAGGTATGGTCTGAAGATAGTGTTCATTAGATCCATAAAAGCAACCGGAGCATTAGTTAACCCGAATGGCATGACCAAGAACTCATAATGGCCATAGCGGGTTCTGAAGGCAGTTTTAGGTATACTCTGCTCTTGTACTTTTAACTGATAATAACCTGATCTCAAGTCTATTTTGGAGAACACAGCTGCACCTCTCAACTGATCAAATAAGTCGTCAATGCGGGGCAATGGGTATCTATTCTTTATTGTTACCTTATTCAACTGCCGATAGTCAATGCATAACTGGAGAGTGCCATCCTTCTTCTTTACAAACAACACCGGCGCTCCCCAAGGTGATACACTAGGGTGGATGAAGCCCTTGTTAAGCAGCTCTTGCAACTGCACTTTCAATTCTTTTAGTTCTGCAGGTGCCATTTTGTATGGTGTTATGGAGATTGGGTCCACACCAGGCATAACATCAATCTCAAACTGCACCTCTCTTTCTGGAGGTAATCCTGGCAATTCATCAGGAAATACATCCGGAAAATCACATACAGTAGGAATGTCCCTTAGTGCTGGACTCCCCACTTGGGTGTCTATCACATGTGCCAAGTATGCTTCACACCCCTTTTTGATCATTCTTCTGGCTAGTGTAGCCGAAATGATGTTTGATGGCAGTAAATGCCTCTCCCCGTGTATTACCACATCACCGTACAAAGGGAGACCAAAAGTGACTGTCTTCAGTCTACAGTCAATCATGGCGTGATGCCTGGCTAACCAATCCATGCCCAAGATAATATCATAATCTCTGAAGGGCATTTCAATTAAATCAGACAAAAAAGTGTGTCCTTGGATCACCAAAGGACAATCCCTATATAGCCTATTTACCCTAACCTCCTGGCCTAATGGACTAGTTACTAGCACATCATAGTCCATTGGTACACACTGAATAGTAGTAGGTCACATCACACTAGCACTAACATACGAATGTGTGGAGCCAGGATCAAATAATACATACACATCTTGGTCAAGGATGGAGAAAATACCAGCTACTACATCTGATGTTTCGGCTTCCTCCCTCTGACGCATAGTATACACTCTGACTGGTGCGCCACTAGATACTGGCTGGTTAACAGTGCTCTGACTCCCAGGAGTGTTACCAGGACCCCTACCTCTGCCTCTACCTCTAACAGCTGACGGTGACCCTCTAGGTGCAGAGACTTGGGCTGATCCTTCCGATGTAGCAAAAGATCCAGACCGGCGCGGACTAGTGCAATCCTTAGCAAAATGTCCGCTCCCTCCACAATTAAAACATGCACCGGTGGCCTTGAAACAAACCCCACCATGAGTTCTACCACAAGTTTCACACTGCCGTACTGATAGAGATCCTCGAGAAGCTTGTTGGGTAAGCTGACCAGACCGAGGTGGTCTTTGGCCAGAAAATCTGCCTCTGCCTCTACGGGAGCTGGATCCCCCAAACTGTTTCCTCTTGCTAGAACCACTTTCAGATGCTTGTCCAGTAGTCTTTTCAGCCTTCTCTTTCTCTTGTGAACCCTTCTTCACTGCCCCTTCTGATTCTATCCTTTCCAATTCCAAGGCCTGTGAGATCAATTCAGCAAAATTCTGATGTCTGAAACCCACTATTTGCATTCTCAAATTCTGCCTTAGCCCAGACTCAAACCTCTTGCATCTGTCTCTGGGGGTGGAGACTAAGCTTCCAGCATAGTGGCTTAGCCTTGAGAAGTCTCTCTCATACTTTGCTATGGTTCGGTCCCCTTGCTTCAAACTCAGGAATTCTTGCAATTTCTTATCTACATACGCATCGGGAACCCATTTCTGCCTGAATTCCCTCAGGAAGTCTGTCCATGTCAGCACAGGCGGCTCAACCAGGCTGTGGGGGATGGTCTTCCACCATTCATATGCATCCCCTTATAACAAGGAAACGGAATACTCGAACTTCATCTCTTCTGTACACTGCAATTTTCTGTAAACTCGTTCCATTCTTTCTAACCACTGTTCTGCCTCCAGTGGATCCACAGTGCCTTTAAACTCGGTGGCCCCAAATTTCATCAATTTTTCATATTGCCGAGCTGAGGGCTGTGGTTGTGCTACAGGTACTGGCATTTAGCTTGGGGTGGCACATTACCCGCCATTTGCTGGAAGAACGCAGCCATCTGCTGTACAAATTGAGCAGGGAACTGCGGTGCTGGAGCAGGAGCTGGAGTGGCTGACCCACTCACGTTCTGGAGTGCTGGGGCTTCCTCTTGAACCTCAGCCTCAACAGATTGTTCTTCGGAATGATCTCCTCCTTCCATTCTGTTTTCTCAAAATTTTCTACTTCCTGAGATTAAACACAAGGAGGTTGACCTCCGTTAGTGTATATTCATGGTGTAAATATATCATATGTATCAATTAAAGACACTTGAGCAATTTTACTTATCAATAAAATGTTCATACACATAGTCAAAATTTATTGAAAAACATTGCTCTGATACCACTTGTAACACCCTCCCCGTAGCAACTCCGTACATTCTACTGTTCCGGTGACCGGTGCCAGTCCGGACAGCTAGAACGTCTGGAAAAATATTTGAACTAAAGTTGGGAATCATAATTAACTCAAATATTAATAAGAAAAATTTAGTAAAAATTTTAAAAATAAAATACAACCAAGTAAAACGAGCCGGTGCCCAAGCGATGGGTAACCAGAGGGAAGTTGCGGTTTTCGCAACAAGGAGCCCTAGACCCGGGGGAAAAATTATAAAATAATTTTTGGGACTCCAGAGAAGGGTAATTGAGGTTCCTATGGCATTAGAATGCCAAGAAAATACCTAGGAAAATTTTTCAATCGGTATAGACAATTTTGACCCGTTAAGCCAAACGGAGGGCATTTTGGTCATTTCGCCTTCAGAGGTGATTTTTGGCCGACTTGTCCAGTTGAGTAAATAATTAATATAACATAAAATATGAATAAACATTACTAGAAATGAAATTTGAAATGAGTAGTGAAAGAAAAGAAAAGAAAATGCAAAATAATGCAAAAATGACATCATTTAAAAATTTTGACCAATCACAAATTAAGCCATCAATTGACTAACAAATAAAAGACATAAATAAAGACTAAAGGAGTTAAAAAAACGTGAGCAGCTCCTTCTTCTCCTTCATGAAAACGTAACCCTCTCCTTCCCTCCCTCCATTGATGAGCTTGGCAAGCTCATGAAGCCCTAAACTTCCACCATATTTCCTCAAGTTCTCAACACAAAAATTTATTCTAGAAGCTTGCTAAGGTGTTTGGGAGCAAAAGGGAGAAGAGAAATTAAAGTTGGCAAGCTTGGAGATTCTTCAAGTTGAGGTTAGTGCAACTATAAACATAAAACTCTTAAATTTCATGATTTTGGACTTGAACTTGGTAAGACTTATAGTTTAAATGAACAAAAAAAAAATCTCGTGTATGAACACTTGAATTTTGGCTGCCCTAGTAAAAGAATATGTAGGAATGTTTTGATGAGCTTGAAGTGAATTAGAAACCATATTTGAAGTTATAAACATATGAGTAATGCCTTAGTAGCTAACTAAGGTAAATGGCATAAATTATGGATTTGAATTAGGGTTTTGGGGAGTGAAAAATTGATTTGGCTTAGGAAATTGTTAGAGCACATTTTAATGGTCAATTAGTGACCATTTTAGGTATGTTAACCATAATTAGAACTGAAAAATAGTATGGTAAAGTGAAAGTGAAATCTAGACAAGAAAGATAGGGACTGAAAATTCAGTCCCTTTGCACTGCCATAACTTGGGCTGTGTTAGTCCAATTGATGTTTGGCCAATTGGACATGAAACTAGGCTTATAATGGCACATTTTTGCTGAAGAAACCATGCCCAAAAGACCAAAGCAAGAGGACCAAAACTTGGCCCCAATCCGGAACCCTGAAACTGCCTCTGCAGAATTGACCAAATGAATAGTAACTGTTCATTTGGCCATAACTCACTGTAGACTTGGTCAATTGGCCTGAAATTTTTACAACAACAAGTTAAGACATAGACAAACAACTTTAATGAGGGAACCTACCCCAAATTATGGCCAGAACCCATCCAAACAAGTGGTTCCAGTCACTGTTCATGCACTGTAGATATGGTAATTTTCTGCAGAATGCATATCCGGACAGCTTGGGTTTTTAGGCCATATCTGGAGCTACAAAACTCCAAATGGAGTGATTCAAAAAAAGAAATTCAACTAGACAAAATAAGGAACAACTTTTATGTTTTACATTTCTTCAAATTTCAACAGTAACAGTGTCCAATGGAAAAGTGAAGTTGACTCACCAAAATTGAAAATTCTGCTTGTGTGGGTTTAAACTTAGAAATGGTATTAACACTTAATGCCAACAAGTTTTGAATGCCAAATGTGGTATATTGGGAGTGCCAAAGTCAATGTACATATTTTCTATCCAAAAGTCAACATTTTTGTTGACCAATGAGGTGAATAGTGACACCAAAACCAAAAATTGGCAATTTTGCCAAAATGACCTAAGCTTTGAGAAAGTGACCAAAACTAACAAGTTTTAAATGTAAAATGGGGTACATTGGGAGTGTTAAAACCAATGCACCTATGTTCTATGCAAAAGTCAACTTTTTGTTGACTATTGAAGTGAATAGTGACATAAAAACTTGAAATTCAAAAATTGAAGAATTGAAAAGTATCAAATGCCCTAGTAGGCCTAATGTGATTGGTTTGGATAGGTTGGCATGCCAATAGGGTTCTGATAGCAGTACTGCGTATGATGTATGGCTTCATTGCCATTCTGTGATGTGATAGCCTATGGCTATACTGATTATGATGTTTTACCTGGCTTTATGCCTTATTGCTTATATGGCTTATTAGCCATTCTGTTTGCACACCGGGAGACACATTGTGACCGATGGTGTGATAGCCCGAGGTACACAGTACCCGGGCTAGTTTACCCGTTTATCCAGTCTGGTCAATTTGTATAGGTTACTTAGGCATGGAAAAGTATAACTGTAATTGAACTGATTGTTAAAGAAAATACGAAAACTAAATATCATGAATGATTACGATAGAATACAAAGAAACTTAAAAGTCATGAAGAAGTTAATATCATAAAACAAGATTAGCCCTCGATTAAACACTAAGTTGGTAATTATTTAGTTCTTATGAACACAATGGCTAAGAAATTATGATTTTTATATTGCATATTATTTCTTTCTATTTTATTATTTGCACCACTAAGCTTTATGCTTAGCGCGTCGCTTTTGCAACGCGTAGGTACTGAAGATTGGACAGAGGGCCAGTAAACCACAGATTCGATAAGGCAGTTCACAGTTCTGCATAGTGTCTGTGTCACCTCACTGTCAGCAGTGCATTGGTAGGACGCTAGATGTCATTTTGGTATTTTGTAATTGATTTTATTTTCTCATATGTATTTGAACTTATGTAATATATTTTGATATTCATGTAAATAATGTAAAGTGTGGTTGTAAATGGAAAAGTGAATGTTTATCTATGATATATGCATGGTATCATATGAGATGGATGAATGATTGAGAAATGAATGGTTGACAAATGTTGAGAACTGAAATTGAGAAATATTGATGAGATTTTGATATTGGAGTTTGGAAATGATTGAATGTGAATATTGGAAGTGTTTTTCACAGGTTCCGAAGAACTGTTTTCTCCATTTTTAGCCGGTACTCTGCCGGATTTTCCAAAAAAATTTCGAAACCTCAAATAAATTACAATTTTAATAAATGAATTATATTTCACAAGTTATATTCAAAACTATCTTAAAAATGAATTAAGATAAAATAGAGTGCTCCAGCACACTAAGTGGCATAACTTGCTCAGCTACACTGTAGTCGGGTAAGGGGTGTCACATTTAGTGGTATCAGAGCACGGTTTAGGCGTTTCTGGGCCTAGATTGAGTCCATACCATGCATTGCATTTGTAAGAGTCGAGGTGACACTAACGCAGATCTGTTTGTCTTTCTTATTTTGAATAGGATATGGACCCTACATCTCAGAGGGCAGTTGAGGAGGAAGTGGAGAGTCATGCTCCACCTGCAGCAGCTGAGACTGGGGGTATGGGAGACCCTGCTCCGCCAGCTCAAGCAGAGCCTGCTCAGCCTCCACAGGCCATGTTTCAGCAAATGGCCGATTTCTTTAGACAAATGGCCGGGGTAATGCCACCACCACCACCACCTCCACAACCGAAATCACATTTGGAAAAATTGAGAAAGTTTGGAGCAGTGGACTTCTATGGCAAGAGAGAAGATGATTACATTGTAGAAAATTGGTTAAACAGAGCAGCAGAGTGTTAAAACAACTCCACCGCACTCCAGCAAAACTTGGAATCTGCTTATCTCTCTGCAAGACGATGCGTATGAATGGTGGGACACGTGTCCATGAAGTGCAATGTGTCAGAATTTGGGACTTCTTTCTTCAATTTAAGAAGAAATATGTGGGTAATGTATACCTAGAAGAGAGAAGAAGAGAGTTTATTAACCTGAGGCAGAGACAGTTGTCAGTGGCCGAATATGAGAAGGAATTCGTAAGATTGAGCCGTTATGGAAGGGAGATAGTCCCTAATGAAGCTGAAAGATGCAAGAGATTTGAAGAGGGACTAAATGACAACATCAAGATCCAGCTCACTGCCTTGGGAATCACTGACTTCACTAAGTTAGTGGAAGCTGCATTAAAAGTGGAGAAAGTGAGAGTAAATGAACAAAATAGAAAAGATAGGCAGCGTAAGAGGGAATTTGGACCAGGACAGTCAAGTATACCGACTGATAGTAAGAAGTTTAAAGGTTCTGGTTCACAAGATCAGACACAGGGCCACAGAGGCCAGATTGGGATATCTATAGCTAGTTCTCCGGGCACAATAACAAGGGGATCAACCCCAAAGCCTGAATGTATGCATTGTGGTAGAAGACACAGAGGGGAGTGTCGACTGTTAACTGGAGAGTGTTTCAAATGTGGGGCTACGGATCATTTCATAAGAGATTACCCTCAGAGGAGTGGTTCAATAGCTCCAGTACAAGTTGATAGATCTTCCCCTATAGTTCAAAGGGGTAAAAGATCGGGTAGAGCAGAAACAGCTGACATTTCACAGAAGATTTTTTCTGAGACAGTTGAAAAGCCCGAAGTCAGGGTGGTACCACAAGTATATGCTATGGAAGCTCAGGAAGAGCCAAACCCAGACACTGATGAGGCAATGCAAGGAAGTGAAGAAACAAGGAGGTAGCAACTCCCCGATTACATAAGTCAGGTAAATTTCGAGGACGAAATTTAAATTAGAGGGGAAGAGTTGTAACACCCTCCCCGTAGCAACTCCGTACATTCTACTGTTCCGGTGACCGGTGTCAGTCCGGACAGCTAGAACGTCCGGAAAAATATTTGAACTAAAGTCGGGAATCATAATTAACTCAAATATTAATAAGAAAAATTTAGTAAAAATTTTAGAAATAAAATACAACCAAGTAAAATGAGCCGGTGCCCAAGCGATGGGTAACCAGAGGGAAGTTGCGGTTTTCGCAACGAGGAGCCCTAGACCCGGGGGAAAAATTATAAAATAATTTTTGGGACTCCAGAGAAGGGTAATTGAGGTTCCTATGGCATTAGAATGCCAAGAAAATACCTAGGAAAATTTTTCAATCGGTACAGACAATTTTGACCCGTTAAGCCAAACGGAGGGCATTTTGGTCATTTCGCCTTCAGAGGTGATTTTTGGCCGACTTGTCCAGTTGAGTAAATAATTAATATAACATAAAATATGAATAAACATTACTAGAAATGAAATTTGAAATGAGTAGTGAAAGAAAAGAAAAGAAAATGCAAAATAATGCAAAAATGACATCATTTAAAAATTTTGACCAATCACAAATTAAGCCATCAATTGACTAACAAATAAAAGACATAAATAAAGACTAAAGGAGTTAAAAAAACGTGAGCAGCTCCTTCTTCTCCTTCATGAAAACGTAACCCTCTCCTTCCCTCCCTCCATTGATGAGCTTGGCAAGCTCATGAAGCCCTAAACTTCCACCATATTTCCTCAAGTTCTCAACACAAAAATTTATTCTAGAAGCTTGCTAAGGTGTTTGGAAGCAAAAGGGAGAAGAGAAATTAAAGTTGGCAAGCTTGGAGATTCTTCAAGTTGAGGTTAGTGCAACTATAAACATAAAACTCTTAAATTTCATGATTTTGGACTTGAACTTGGTAAGACTTGTAGTTTAAATGAACAAAAAAAAAATCTCGTGTATGAACACTTGAATTTTGGCTGCCCTAGTAAAAGAATATGTAGGAATGTTTTGATGAGCTTGAAGTGAATTAGAAACCATATTTGAAGTTATAAACATATGAGTAATGCCTTAGTAGCTAACTAAGGTAAATGGCATAAATTATGGATTTGAATTAGGGTTTTGGGGAGTGAAAAATTGATTTGGCTTAGGAATTGTTAGAGCACATTTTAATGGTCAATTAGTGACCATTTTAGGTATGTTAACCATAATTAGAACTGAAAAATAGTATGGTAAAGTGAAAGTGAAATCTGCCCTAGGACAGCAGCATAGGGACTGAAAATTCAGTCCCTTTGCACTGCCATAACTTGGGTTGTGTTAGTCCAATTGATGTTTGGCCAATTGGACATGAAACTAGGCTTATAATGGCACATTTTTGCTGAAGAAACCATGCCCAAAAGACCAAAGCAAGAGGACCAAAACTTGGCCCCAATCCGGAACCCTGAAACTGCCTCTGCAGAATTGACCAAATGAACAGTAACTGTTCATTTGGCCATAACTCACTGTAGACTTGGTCAATTGGCCTGAAATTTTTACAGCAACAAGTTAAGACATAGAAAAACAACTTTCATGAAGGAACCTATCCCAAATTATGGCCAGAACCCATCCAAACAAGTGGTTCTAGTCACTGTTCATGCACTGTAGATATGGTAATTTTCTGCAGAATTCATATCCGGACAGCTTGGGTTTTTGGGCCATATCTGGAGCTACAAAACTCCAAATGGAGTGATTCAAAAAAGGAAATTCAACTAGACAAAATAAGGAACAACTTTTATGTTTTACATTTCTTCAAATTTCAACAGTAACAGTGTCCAATGGAACAGTGAAATTGACTCACCAAAACTGAAAATTCTGCTTGTGTGGGTTTAAACTTAGAAATGGTATTAACACTTAATGCCAACAAGTTTTGAATGCCAAATGTGGTATATTGGGAGTGCCAAAGTCAATGTACATATTTTCTATCCAAAAGTCAACATTTTTGTTGACCAATGAGGTGAATAGTGACACCAAAACTAAAAATTGGCAATTTTGCCAAAATGACCTAAGCTTTGAGAAAGTGACCAAACTAACAAGTTTTAAATGTAAAATGGGGTACATTGGGAGTGTTAAAACCAATGCACCTATGTTCTATGCAAAAGTCAACTTTTTGTTGACTATTGAAGTGAATAGTGACATAAAAACTTGAAATTCAAAAATTGAAGAATTGAAAAGTATCAAATGCCCTAGTAGGCCTAATGTGATTGGTTTGGATAGGTTGGCATGCCAATAGGGTTCTGATAGCAGTACTGCGTATGATGTATGGCTTCATTGCCATTCTGTGATGTGATAGCCTATGGCTATACTGATTATGATGTTTTACCTGGCTTTATGCCTTATTGCTTATATGGCTTATTAGCCATTCTGTTTGCACACCGGGAGACACATTATGACCAATGGTGTGACGGCCCGAGGTACCTGGTACCCAGTGCTAGTTTACCCGTTTATCCAGTCCGGTCAATTTGTATAGGTTACTTGGGCATGGAAAAGTATAACTGTAATTGAACTGATTGTTAAAGAAAATACGAAAACTAAATATCAGGAATGATTACGATAGAATACAAAGAAACTTAAAAGTCATGAAGAAGTTAATATCATAAAACAAGATTAGCCCTCGACTATACACTAAGTTGGTAATTATTTAGTTCTTATGAACACAATGGCTAAGAAATTATGATTTTTATATTGCATATTATTTCTTTCTATTTTATTATTTGCACCACTAAGCTTTATGCTTAGCGTGTCGCTTTTGCAACGCGTAGGTACTGAAGATTGGACAGAGGGCCAGTAGACCACAGATTCGATAAGGCAGTTCACAGTTCTGCATAGTGTCTGTGTCACCTCACCGCGCCATGCATTGGTAGGACGCTAGATGTCATTTTGGTATTTTGTAATTGATTTTATTTTCTCATATGTATTTGAACTTATGTAATATATTTTGATATTCATGTAAATAATGTAAAGTGTGGTTGTAAATGGAAAAGTGAATGTTTATCTATGATATATGTATGGTATCATATGAGATGGATGAATGATTGAGAAATGAATGGTTGACAAATGTTGAGAACTGAAATTAAGAAATATTGATGAGATTTTGATATTGGAGTTTGGAAATGATTGAATGTGAATATTGGAAGTGTTTTTCACAGGTTCCGAAGAACTGTTTTCTCCATTTTTAGCCGGTACTCTGCCGGATTTTCCAAAAAAATTTTGGAACCTCAAATAAATTACAATTTTAATAAATGAATTATATTTCACAAGTTATATTCAAAACTATCTTAAAAATGAATTAAGATAAAATAGAGTGCTCCAGCACACTGAGTGGCATAACTTGCTCAGCTACACTGTAGTCGGGTAAGGGGTGTCACACCACTAAAACATGTCACACCTTACCCCTCCGTAAGGCATAACATGATCTCGTAGAATACTTAATGAACTACCGAACTTCGCCTACCGATAACCCATTAAGTACCCTACAAGGGATTTTAAAACGATTTTCTTACATTTTGAAAGTGGTGAGCATTTTAGTGAGAATTAAAAACCATTTATTCAAAGCTTAAATACTAGTAAAAAAAAATTTTGTCCATTTTAAATTTTGTCGCAAATTTTATAAAAATTTTGACAGAGTTCCGTTTGAAAAATGGAGAAAACAGTTCTTCAATTACCTAAAAAACACTTCCAAAAATACTTCACAACTCCCAACCTTCAATAACTCAATCAACTCAGTCCAACACACTTCAAAATAATTTCACAATACAATTCAAGATATCTCATCTCAAAATATTTAATATTTCCATTCACAAAGCATAAAGCAGGAAATTTATATGTACAAATATCAAATTTACAGAAGAAAATCCAAAATAATATTATTACAATTTATTTACAACTACTCAACTACATTGATACATACAACATTTTTATATTTACGTCAAGATTATCTACAAGGGTATAAAATAATACCCGTACAAAATGGTCAGAGTAGTCCTCGATTTAACAGCAGCTCACTCTGCTGCTTTCTCCTTGCTCTTATCTGCGACAGCAAAATAAGCTATCGCTGAGTTTAAAAATACTCAGTGGTGCACAATAAAAATTTAAAATGCAATAAATAAATCATTCATTGCCAAACACAATTTAAATGTTTCTCAATCACATTTCACAATATTAAAGTTCATAATAACATCATTTTGTCAAATAATCTATTAAACACAGTTTAGTCAAACAATTTCATAAACACAGTGTTGCCAAAGTCATACACAACTTAAGCCATAACACAAAATTTTCGATCAATGCCGCGTTGTACACCACGACAAAGTAATCTCAACCCCATTAATCAAAATCAATGAGGGAGGTGGCTAGCTAGCTAATGAGTACTCATCCAATCTACAACCTCAACTGGCAAGCCAGAGAGGGAGGAAAATAAATGATCTCAACCCCATAAATGGAGGAGGAATAATAAGTAACTGTCATGGTAAGTGTGAATCAAAAATCCATTTCAAACATTTCATTCAAATATTACATACAAAAATCAAATCAATTTCCAAAGTTACAATTTGATCACAAGGTGGCAACACAAAAGTTCATAAATTCATAATGCATACTAAATCAAATTTTCAAGGATAAAATGCTTAAGTAGGGTTTATTGTGCACAAACCTCAAGCGAGTCGTCCCTTAGCCTCGACTCGGTTCCTCGGGTTCCTTCCTGATATTCTTTTCAACTGAAACACACAAGTTTACAATGTTTCAGTACTAGAACTTAACATAAATCCAAAATAAATTTAGCTTCACAATTACCTAGCTTTAACGTGCTAAATTCGATGTTCTTTAAATTTTGTATTTCGGGTTACTATTCACTGCACTATTAAAGTCAAATAGTTGACTTTCTAAGGCTTAATAGGTATGGGAATTCCAACTTCACCCACATACCACATTTTGGTCACTAAACTTGTTGGTTTTAGCCATTTTCTCAAAGCTTAGGTCTTTTAGGCAAAATTACCAATTTTCGGTTTTGGAGTTCTAAATTGCACTGTTTCATTAGTCCATCTACTGTTGGAATTTGGCAAAACTTCCTTCATAGAAAATGTTCCTTATTGTCTTAAGTGTATTCTCATTTTTGGATCACCCCAATCGGAGTTTTGTAGCTCAAGTTATAGCCAAAATACAATTACTGTTCAAGTGCACTATTCATGCTGCAATTTTGGTTCTGGCAGGTTTTTGATCCAACTTTGTTCAGTAATTTGATCAAGTTAAGTTCATAATTTGGTCTAACTTTCTTCATATGAAATGTTCTACTATGTCTTAGGTTTCCATCGGTTTAAGAATCACCTAAATCAGAGATTTCTAGAGAGAGTTATAGCCATTGAAACTTTACCGCTCAATGGCAATTCTGCAGAGTTGCAGGTTCAATAACTCAAATTTGCTCAATAATTTGACTAGGTTAATGGCATAATTTGGGGTGGTATTCTTCATGAAAGTTTTAGATCTATGTCTTATCTAATTACTGGTAAAATCTCAGGTCATTTTGACCTTCCTAGCTCGAGTTATGACCAAATGAACAATTACTGTTCATTTGGTCAATTTGTGCAGTGGCAGCCTGCTCTCATTTCATTTTGGTTAATTGGTTCACTAGGTTTTGGTCAGTTTTTGGGCATGGTTCCTTAATGAAAATTGTGCCCTTTTATGTCTATTTTCATCCCCAATTTGTGGCATATCAATTGGACTTGTAAAATTTCCGTTTTGGTCCTTCAAAGTTGGTTTGGTCATGCTGCCAGCAGCATAACCATTTGACCTACGAATTTGACTTCCATTCTAACAATTCCCACACATTTCCTTTGGTCATTATTGACCATTTTTCACCTCACACTAGGTCAAACATGCCATTTACTCATTTCTCCAAATTTTGGTTCACAAACCCTAATTTCTAATTTATTAAAATTCATCAAATCAAAGTGTGCCAATCACATCTACTTGCTCAATTAGGCTTGTACACACATTTACTTGAACTAAAACATATCAACACTTCACAATCCCATGGCTGGCTGAAATTTACATCTTTGTCCTCATACATAATTTTCTCAAATTTTCATGTTATTCTATCCATTTCTACTCTAATTCAAACATTTTTACTTAAAGAAAAGGTTGGATCAACTTACTTCAATTGAAGTTTTTCCAAAAGCTCCAATTCTTCTAATTTCTTCTTTCTTTTTGTTCTCAATAAGCTTGTCAAGATCTAACAATAAGATTTACATAAGAAATTTGTGGGATTTATGGGTTTGATTCAAGCTTTAAAAGCTTGATTTTTCATGGCTATGGAGGAACAAAGGAGAAAAGAGAGAGAGAAAGAGTGTGGACGGGAAAGTGGGAAGATGAACATTTTTTTTTCTTTTCTTTTATTTTATAAACTTGGCTTATGGAAGACCAAAAATCAATTTAATAAATAATTTAATTAATTTGTTTATGACATCATGCATGATGTCATCACCTTTGACTTTTTCATCTTCTTTCTTTTTTTTTCTATTTATTTTTTTCTATTAATTCTTTAATTTAATTCTCGATTCCAAAATTTTCTTTTCTCCGATTTTATTTGTGATTAGGTCAGAGTCACTCTGGGTCAATTGACCAAATTGCCCCTCGCCGGTTCATCCCGGTTTGCAAATAATCCAATATTTCTTCCGGCTCCCTGACCTAATTATTTGACTGACTTAACACTTCTTTTTCGTGATTTTCTCTTTTCCACTGTGTTCATAAGGGTCCTAAGGACCGCAGCGTCACTTTTTACGGTTCGAAATTTGAGATTAAAACGACTTCGCAGTCGTTCCCGAGGAGGTCACTCATCGCTGTGACTCTCGGCTTGTTTAACCTCTTATGTTTCGTTTTTCTTATTTATAGTTAACTAATTAAACATTACTAATTATTTGTGTTTATGGCTTCTCAAGTTGTCTTAAGTGTGGCCCTAATCCCATTAATTGTCCGGACTGACATCGGTCACCGGAACAGTGAAATATACCAGGCTATACAAATAGGGGTGTTACATACCTGAGGATGATCAATAGAATTATAAGAATTCAATCACCCACTAGAAATCCATCCAACTAGGATTTCCGTTTTCTACTTTGGAAGTGTAGGATTCGCTAAGTTAGTAGGAGGACCAATTTGATTAAAAGACCATAATCATTTTGGTTAATTACTTGATACATTTTCTAATTAATCTGGTTATTTTCTGAAGTTAATTTTTTGATAATAATGAGCACAGAACAACCACCACCATCTAATATCCTTGCAAGCATACTTGATCGCAATAGGTTGACAGGACCTAATCTCTCTGATTGGCTAAGAAATTTGAAACTTGTCCTGAACCTTGAATATATAGGATATGTTCTAAATTCAAATGTTCCTGGTCCCTTACCTCTAGAGGCCACTCAAGAGGAACATGAAACTTTGGACAAGTGGAAGGAGCATGATATGAGAGCTAAGTGTTACATGCTTGCTTCCATGAGTAATGAGTTACAGAAGCAGCATGAAAACATGCAGAGTGCAAGTGAGATCCTCCTTCACCTACAAAAGTTGTATGATGAGCACAGTAGGAATGTTAGGCATGAGATATCTAGGCAGCTGTTTCACATGAGGATGTCTGAGGGACAGAATGTTAGGGATCATATCCACAAGATGATTCTGTTGATTGAGCAGTTGGAACATCTTGACTTCAACATGGATTTCCAACTACAGACGGATTTGATCCTTCAGTCCCTTCCTGAGTCTTTTGGGAATTTTGTGACAAATTTTCATATGACTAAACAGAAATACACCTTAGCTGGTTTACTCAACATGCTGGTTATTGCCCAAAAGAATATGCCGGGTAATAAAGGAAAAGAGGTAGCTTTGATTGCATCTTCTTCTGGAAAGTCCAACAAGAAGAAGGTCAATAAGAAAAAGAAATCTTAGATTCCTGGTCCTTCTAAAAAAATAGCTAAACAGAAAGGGAAGACTAAATCTGATGAAGGCAAAGGAAAGTGTTTCCACTACCAGATGGATGGGCACTGGAAAAGGAACTGCCCACAGTATAGCAATATAAAAAAATGCAATGCCATGGTGAAAACCAACTCAAGTTCAAAATATATTTGGCACTTAAAGTTATGTCATGTTGCAAAAGATAGGATTGCAAAATTGGAGAAAATGGGGATTCTATCCTCATTGGGCTCTGAGCCTACTCCAACTTGTGAATCTTGCCTTCAGGGCAAAATGACTAGATCACCCTTTGTTAGACAAGGGCTAAGAGCTGAAAATATTTTAGAGTTAATATATAGTGATGTATGTGGTCCATTTAAAGAAATGGCTAGAGGCGGTTTTCATTACTTTATTACCTTTACTGATGATAAATCAAGGTTTGGGTATTTGTATTTGATGAAATACAAACATGAATCCTTTGAAAAGTTCAAAGAATTTAAATCTGAAGTAGAAAATCAAACAGGAAAGAATATTAAAGCTCTTCGATCAGATCGTGGAGGTGAATATTTGAGTACTGAATTTGATGAATACTTGAGAGAGCACGGCATTGTTTCCCAGCTGACTCCTCCAGGAACACCACAGCTGAATGGTGTATCTGAAAGGAGAAATCGTACCCTATTGGATATGGTACGTAGTATGATGAGCTATACAGATATGCCAATCTCTTTTTGGGGATTTGCATTAGAATCAGCTTTGTATATTCTGAATAGGATTCCATCAAAATTAGTTTTTTCCACACCTTATGAGATATGGCATGGAAGAAAACCAAGTCTTAAGCATGTTAAGATTCGGAGTTGTCCAGCTTATATCAAAAACTGATTTTGATAAAATGGAAACTAGATCAGAAAAGGGTCGATTTGTTGGATATCCAAAAGATAGTTTTGGATATTATTTTTATTTGCCTACATCACAAAAGGTTGTGGTGAGTAGAGATGCCACATTTCTTGAATAACAGTTTGTCCAAGAAGGAGGCAAAGGAAGGCAAATAGAGTTGGAATTAGAGAATTCTGACCAACCAATAGATCAGATGGATATAGATCCATCTAGTCAACCTACACCCATTGATGAAACATCTGCAGCTGTTCCTCGTAGAACAACTAGGGTATCTCACCCACCAGTGAGATATGGTTTTCTTCATGAAGAAGAACAAGAGTTGTCTACTCATGAAGAAGTAGATCATGGAGATGATCCACTTACCTATGAAGAAGCTATATCAGATATAGACTCTTCAAAATGGATTGATGCTATGAAATCTGAAATTGATTCCATGTATAAGAATCAAGTTTGGGATCTTGTTGACCCACCTGAAGGTATTGTACCTATAGGGAACAAATGGGTTTTCAAGAAGAAAATTGGTTCTGATGGAAAGATAGAGACCTATAAGGCAAGGCTAGTAGAGAAAGGGTTTCGCCAAAGGCAAGGAATCGACTATGAGGAGACTTTCTCGCCTGTTCCATGCTTAAATCAATTAGGATTCTATTAGCAATAGCTGCATACTATGATTATGAGATTTGGCAGATGGATGTCAAAACAGCTTTTCTCAATGGATACATTGAAGAAAATATTTTCATGGAACAACCTAGGGGTTTTGAATCCTAATATGGTTCCAAGGTATGCAAGCTAAAGCGATCCATTTATGGGTTGAAGCAAGCTTCGAGGAGTTGGAACATCCATTTTGATGAAGCCATTAAATCCTTTGGTTTTATAAAAAATAAGGATGAGCCATGTGTATATAAGAAGGTTAGTGACAGTGCTATCACTTTCCTTGTCTTATATGCGGATGACATAATGTTGATGGGTAATGACACAGGTATGTTGACAACTGTAAAGGTAAGACTGTCAAATACATTCTCCATGAAAGACTTAGGGGAGGCAACCTATATTCTTGGAATTCGCATCTGTAGAGATAGAGCGAAAAGAATGATTGGTTTATCCCAAAGTCTATACTTGGAAAAAGTGTTAAAGAGGTTTAACTTGCTTAATTCCAATAGAGGATTGTTACCAGTGAGACATGGTATCCATCTTTCTAAAGAGATGTTTCCAAAGACACCTGAAGAAAGAGATAAGATGGCAAGGATTCCATATGCTTTGGCTATTGGAAGTTTAATGTATGTATTGTTGTGTACTAGGCCGGATATCGTATATGCTGTTATTTTGACTAGCAAGTATCAATCCAATCCAGGTTTGGAATACTAGATAGCTGTCAAGAATATCCTTAAGTACTTGAGAAGAACTAAGGATTTATTCTTGATCTATGGAGGTGGAGACTTGCAATTGGATGGTTATACTGATTCTGATTTCTAATTAGATATCGATGATAGAAAGTCTACCTCTGGATATGTGTTCATTTGTAATGGAGGTGCAGTCAGTTGGAAGAGTTCCAAACAGAGAACGACTGCAGATTCCACTACCAAAGCTGAGTATATTGCTGCATCAGATGCTGCAAAGGAAGCTATTTGGATAAAGAAGTTCGTGACAGAACTTACAGTAGTTCCTTCCTTTAGTCAACAGTTTCACTACACTGTGACAACAATGGAGCAGTCATACAGGCTAAGCAACCAAGGTCTCACCAAAAATCCAAACACATAGAAAGGCGCTACCACATTATCAGAAAAATAGTTGGGTGAGGCGATGTAGCCATGCAGAAAATAGCATCAGCTGAAAATCCAGCTGATCCATTCACTAAGCCTATGTCACAGACTCAGCTAGACCGACATCTTGAGAAGATGGGTATAAGATATTGTAATGAATGGCTCTAGTGCTAGTGGGAGATTGTTAGTAGTATGTCCTAGAGCATATCATTTAGTATGTATCTTGTACATGTTTTTATTAATAAAAGGCATTTCTACTTTTCCATTTACATAAGATATTTATGTGTAATAGAAAAGGTCCATTGATATTTTATTAGAAATTCTATTCTTAAGTTGTTAAGAATATGAGTGACAGTATTTCTAGTACAAAGTATCATAAATAGGTTCACAATCGAGGATACTTCATAATAAGGACATAACTTATCTAGAAAGATTGTATTCATGTTTGTTCCCAAGTTATTTATATGAGATATAAATAAGATGGAATGGTGAGTCTCATGCCATATGACAAACATGATAGGCACTTATAAATGATAAGTAGGCCGAACCAGTGACACTTATGACAAGCACATAGAGTTTACCCTTGTCAATGTTTTGTCATAAATCATATCAGTGCGTATAATCTTTAGACCTGAGATAGCACATTTATCTTGTATATAGGCAGTCTTAGTTTGATACTGCTTTCTTACTTGTACTTTGTATGGGTATATGGGCATGTGTTGGCTCCTACTAGTTATATATGGAGATAGGTGTTGATCAAGATGGAATCTGTTCCTCTAAGTAAATAGAGATAAAATCATATGTTCATTTAATTGTTCTTGATGTTTCAAGTTCCTAGCCAGGACAGATAGATTTAATCAGAAAAGAGTTTCTGATGAGAAAATCTTTTAATCAAGAACTGGAATTAAAAGAGAACATAATATTCATAGCAAATGGAGTTTGACATAAACCATGACTCCAGCTTGAGTTGAGATTTTGTAACAGAGAGATTCTAGTGCATCGTAACATATGATTATAGGTTCATTTAAGGTAAACCTTATTACTAATTGGGTGGCCATGGCATGCTATGCTAGGTATTAACCATGGTCTATGAGGTGCATAAAATGATTTAGAGAAATCATTTATGGTAAGAAAGAGTTCTGATGATATTAAGAGTTAATATCATATCTCATTGCCAATTAGTGATGAGCCTAGTAAGTCACACATATACATAAGTAATCACGAAATTAAATATGATTTAATTAATAAATTAAAGAGTTTAATTGATTAATTAAATATGTTTGGTTTGCAATTAGATTGCAAAATCCCTAGCATGACTTGAAATTAAATCTAGATTATTGGATGTATAGTATAAGTTAAATTTATATTTAAAGTGTTTAAATATGAATTTAATTAATGAGAAATTAATTAATAAAGATTAATTAATTGATTTATATTTGATATAAATTGATTAGAAGAAGAGAAATAATTATTTTGGATTGAGAACTCAAAATTAAGACACAGGGACATTTTGGTCATTTCACATGGTGACACATGGCATTACACATAAGCTTGCCAAATGTCTTTTAATCATGTAAGATGATTAAAATTAAGATTAAATATAGGTTTGACACTTGGCACAATGTGATTGGGTCAATTAAACCTAGAACCAATCACAGGGTGACATGTGGCAAGGGTTTAATGTATTAACCTAGCTATATAAGTGTTGTTATGAAGAGAAAAAATACAACCAGCAGCCACTCCTCCTTTGTCACGCCATTTTGAAGCTCTCCCTCTCTTCTTCTTCATCTCTCATCTATTCCAAGAGATTAGCAAACAATCTCTTGAATTAAAAATACTAGAAATCGTTTCTAATGTCTTGTTTACATCTTTAATCTCTTAAAAGGCAGAACTTGATTTTCTAAATAATAGAAAAAGCTTTAGAAGCTGTTCAAGGGCTGCCATAGGTGTTCTTGGTGTGGACAAGCTAGAGGGACAACATCTGGTGTCCTGAAGACGCATCTCAAAGGCGCAAATACACTGCAGTGCATCAAGAGGTTAGTGTGTTTGTTCTTGATTTAATCTAGGGTTCTAAAATTAATCTGATTAATTTTAAAAACTTAAATGGTAAATACAAATCCAAAAACATATTAAAAGGGTTTTAATATGTTGTTTATCATTGAAATCAAATAGATAAAAATAAATCTTGCATGATGCATGTGACCCTAGGTGAAAATTTTGAATTCAATGGCATAAACTTGTATTTTTCACGCTTCTTTTCCTTCAATTGGTATCAGAGCCACTATATTTGCCATTTAGATTGTTGATTAAATGATTTAATTGTGTGTTTAATCATGAGATGATTTATCCATTGCTGGTTTGGGTATTTGTATTTGATGAAATACAAACATGAATCCTTTGAAAAGTTCAAAGAATTTAAATCTGAAGTAGAAAATCAAACAGGAAAGAATATTAAAGCTCTTCGATCAGATCGTGGAGGTGAATATTTGAGTACTAAATTTGATGAATACTTGAGAGAGCATGGCATTGTTTCCCAGCTGACTCCTCTAGGAACACCACAGCTGAATGGTGTATCTGAAAGGAGAAATCGTACCCTATTAGATATGGTACGTAGTATGATGAGCTATACAGATATGCCAATCTCTTTTTGGGGATTTGCATTAGAATTAGCTTTGTATATTCTGAATAGGATTCCATCAAAATCAGTTTCTTCCACACCTTATGAGATATGGCATGGAAGAAAACCAAGTCTTAAGCATGTTAAGATTTGGGGTTGTCCAGCTTATATCAAAAAGCTGAACACTGATAAATTGGAAACCAGATTAGAAAAGGGTCGATTTGTTGGATATCCAAAAGATAGTTTTGGATATTATTTTTATTTGCCTACATCATAAAAGGTTGTGGTGAGTAGAGATGCCACATTTCTTGAACAACAGTTTGTCCAAGAAGGAGGCAAAAGAAGGCAAATAGAGTTGGAATTAGAGAATTCTGATCAATCAACAGATCAGATGGATATAGATCCATACCCATTGATGAAACATGTACAGTTGTTCCTCGTAGAACAACCAGGGTATCTCACCCACCAGTGAGATATGGTTTTCTTCATGAAGAAGAACAAGAGTTGTCTACTCATGAAGAAGTAGATCATGGAGATGATCCACTTACCTATGAAGAAGCTATATCAGATATAGACTATTCAAAATGGATTGATGCTATGAAATCTGAATTGATTCCATGTATAAGAATCAAGTTTGGGATCTTGTTGACCCACTAGAAGGTATTGTACCCATAGGGAACAAATTGGTTTTCAAGAAGAAAATTGGTTCTGATTGAAAGATAGAGACCTATAAGGCAAGGGTAGTAGCGAAAGGGTTTCGCCAAAGGCAAGGAATCGACTATGAGGAGACTTTCTCGCCTGTTGCCATGCTTAAATCAATTAGGATTCTATTAGCAATAGTTGCATACTTTGATTATGAGATTTGGCAGATGGATGTCAAAACAGCTTTTCTCAATGGATACATTGAAGAAAACATTTTCATGGAACAACCTAGGGGTTTTGAATCCCAAGATGGTTCCAAGGTATGCAAGCTAAAGCGATCCATTTATGGGTTGAAGCAAGCTTCGAGGAGTTGGAACATCCGTTTTGATGAAGCCATTAAATCCTTTGGTTTTATCAAAAATGAGGATGAGCCATATGTATATAAGAAGGTTTGTAACATCCTCACTTTAGCTAGTCCGTACAGTCTACTGTTCCGGTGACTAATGCCGGTCCGGACAGCTAGAATATCTGAAAAAATATTTAAACTAAAGTGAGGAACCATAATTAACTGAAATATTAATAAGAAAAATTTAGAAAAAAATTTTAGAAAAAAAATACAACCAAGTTAAATGAGCCGGTGCCCTAGCGATGGGTAACCTAGAGAGAAGTTGCGGTTCTCACAACTAGGAGCCCTAGACCCGGGGGAAAAATTATAAATTAATTATTGGGACTCCAGAGAAGGGTCATTGAGGTTCTTATGACATTAGAATGCCAAGAAAATACTTAGAAAATTTTTTCAATCGGCACAGATAATTTTAGCCCTTTAAGCCAAACGAAGGGCATTTTGGTCATTTCGTCTTTAGAGATGATTTTTGGCCAACTTGTCCAGTTAAATAAATAATTTATATAACATAAAATATGACTAAATATTGTTAAAAATTTAATTGAAATTAATTAGACAAGAAATGTAGAAAAATTGAAAGAAAATAACATTATGACATCATAATGATGTCATTAAAGTTTTTCCAACCTATCCAATATGGACACATGGCATTAACTTATTTTAAAGAGACAAAATGGACTGAAAATGAAACAAAAAATCAGATTTCTCTTCCTCATCTCTTCCTTGCGGTGAACCTCCACCATTGTTACCCATTTGCAAGCTTTCAAAGCTTGATTCTCCCCCACTTTTACCCAACTAAACCCTAACCTAGCAACACAAAAAATTGTTCTATCATCTTGTTGAGTTTTTTGGGAGCAAAAAGAATTAAAAAGAAAGAGTTCTTACAAGCTTTGGATTAGGTCCCTAAGAGGTTAGTGACTTAAACTTATGTTTCTCTTCAAATTTATGTTGAATAAGTATAATTGAGTGCAAAGTTGCAAAGAAATTTGCTAAATATCTTGTGTATGTCCATCTCAAATTTTGGACAGCCTTGAACCTAGTAGATTTTTGAAGATTTCTTAGAATTAAATTGCAATTTGGCTGCCTTTAACATTAATACAATGATTAGGACAATGGAAGGTATGTAAATGCATGACTCAAGATATTAGGGTTAGGGTTTGGGCATAAATTAGAGACCTTAATCAATTAATGGTGAAAATAGGTTTTAATGGTCAATTAGTGACCATTTAGTTCTATTTAAATAAAAAATGAAGTGTTTTGAGTGATGGGATTTGGGTTTGGTGTGGCTGCCCTTGGTGACCTGCAGAATTGGACCTGAGTCCAGCAAGTTTGGGCAGCCATAACTTGAATTGTAGAGGTTCAATTGGTGCAAGGCCAATTGGACATAAAACTAGACACATAATGGCACAATTTTGGTGAAGAAACCATGCCCATAAAACCAATCTAAGTGGACTAAAAGCTTGCCCTAATCCGGGTGACCTGCAGTCTGCCTGGGCAAAATGACCAAATGACAGTGTTTGGTCATTTGGCCATAACTCACTGTAGAAAGGTCCAATTGACCTGAAATTTTACCAGCAACAAGCGGAGATATAGACCAACAACTTTTATGAAGAAACCTAACTCAAATTATGAGCAGAACCTATTCAACAAGGGAGTTGCAATCACTGTTCTTTACACTATAGATATGGTCGGTCCAGAAATTCTGGACAAAATTTCAATCCGGCCAGTTGTAGTTTTTGGACCATAACTTAAGCTACAAAACTCCAAATGGAGTGATTCAAAAAAGGAAATGCAACTAGACAAAATAAGGAACAACTTTCATGTTGATCAGTTTGCCAAATTCCCACTGCAAAAATGACTAATGGAATAGTAAATACAAAGCATAAAAACTGAAAATTTTGTCCAATTAGCATTAAGCTTAGAAATGGTATTGGCAACCAATACCAACAAGTTTAAAATGCAAAATGTGGTATGTGGATGATATTAGAACCAATGTACCTATTGCCTATGCAAAAGTCAACATTTTTGTTGACCAATGAATGGAATAGTAACACTAAAACTTAAATTTCAAAAATTGTGAAACTTAAAAGTGTAAAATGCCCTAGTATACCTAACAAGATTGGTTTGGATAGCTTGGCATGCCAATAGGGTTCTGTTAGCAGTACTGCATATGGCTTCATGCCATTCTGTGTTTCATGGCTTCCTATGCCATTCTATGACATAATAGCCTTTGGCTATGTTATTTGAATTATTACACTTGGGTTTTAATCCTGATAATTATTATAGCTTATTAGCTGTTCTGTTGCACACCGGGAGACACAATGTGACCGATGGTGTGATGGTTCGAGGTACTTAGTACCCAGTGCCAGTTTACCCATTTATCTAGTCCAGTCGACTAGTGTGGGTTACTTGGGCAATAATAATAAATCTTACTAAATTTTAATTGAATAATAATACAAATAATATTAGAAGTTAAGTCTACCAAAAATGTAAACACACATTCTGCATATTCATTTTATTTTATTTTATTTTATTTTATATTGTTATCACTAAGCAGAATTGCTTAGCGTGTCGCTTTTGCCACGCGCAGGTACTGGAGACCTAGCTGGTGAGCCCAGCAGACATCAGACCAGGTGAGCCTTCAAATTTGCATCCGGAGTCCCGAGTCACCTCACTCCTGCAGTGCATATGGTAGGACCTAGGATTTTGGGAGCATTTTGTATTTTGGTATTTTGTATTAGTTTGGATTGTAACTATGAACTCTTGTAATTATGTATTAATGTAAATATATGAAATTTCATATCATTGAAATTTTCTGCATAATGTATATTGATAAATGAAGTGTTGAGAAATATTTATGAATATGCTTCAAGTGATGAAGTGAACAGAAAAGTTTTGGAAATAGTATTGTGATTTCAGATTGAGATTTTGAGATTCACTTGAAATATGTATAATGGAGTTTGGATTTGGAAATTTTATTGGAAGTGTTTTTAAACAGGTTCAGAAGAACTATTTTTCCAATTTACAGCCGGTACTCTGCCGGATTTTCTATAAAATTTGCGAAAAAATTCAAATTTATCAAAAATTGAAAATAAATGAATTAAAAAGGGATAAATTGTAAATAGAAACATAAATTGGTGCTCCGACACACTGAGTGGCATAACTTGCTCGGCTACACTGTAGACGGGTAAGGGGTGTCACATTTAGTGGTATCAGAGCTTCGATTTAGGTGTTTTTGGGCCTAGATAGAGTGCATACCATTGCATTGCATTTGTAAGTGTTGAGGTGACACTGATGCAGATTTTGAATAGGATATGGATCCTGCTTCGCAAAGAGTAGTTGATGAAGGGGTGGAGAGTCATGCTCCACCAAGAGCTGAATCTGGGAGTAGGGGAGAATCTGCTCCATTAGCAGCTGAGGCACCTGCCCAACCTCAGTTTGCTCTATTTCAGCAATTGACCGAATTCTATTGGCAAATGATGGGGGCAATTCTACCACCACAACCATAGCCACAACCTCCACCAGTACCACAGAAATCTCATTTAGAGAAACTGTGAAAGCATGGGGCTATGGACTTCTTTGGGAAGAGGGAGGATGATCCCATGACCGTAGAAAACTGGTTGGATAGAACCATCAGAGTGTTGAAATAGCTAAACTGTACCCCCGAGCAGAACCTGGTTGGTGCTGTGTCCCTACTTCAGGATGATGCATATCAGTGGTGGGACACAGTAACTAGTGAGGTGCAACCTGAACGGATCACCTGGGAATTTTTCCTCACAGAGTTCCAGAAGAAATATGTTAGCAAAGTGTATTTAGAAGAGCGAAGAAGGGAATTTATCGGTCTGAGATAGAAACAGTTGTCAGTGACTGAGTATGAGCGTGAGTTTGTCAAACTGAGTAGATATGGGAGGGAGATAGTCCCTACAGAGGCAGAGAGGTGCCGAAGGTTTGAAGAAGGGCTCAATGACAACATCAAAGTCATTATCACAGCATTGGAAATCACGGATTTTGCTAAACTGGTAGATGCAGCAACAAAAGTGGAAAGGGTTAGAATCAATGAACAAAATAGAAGGGAAAGACAGAGGTCAGAGAAGATCAAAGACATTTTTGCTCTCAGAAGAAGAGTAAGGGTCCTCCTGCTCGAGTTCGTGACCACCACAGGTCGTGGGCCTCGAGGCCTGGATCACAGTTCACACCTAGGAGAGGCCAGTCCACACTATCAGTGGGCAGCTCTCCAGGGACGGTGTTTAGGGGACCAACCCCTGTATCTTCTGCTTGTCAGTACTGTCAGAAGTGGCATAAGGGGGAATGTTGGCGAGTGACCGGTGCATGCTTACAGTGTGGATCGACAGGACATCAAATCAAGAATTGTCCGAAGAGGACTACTACTGTTGCTCTAACACAAGCTGACAGACCTGCTCCTGCACCACAAAGGGGTAGGAAGCCAGGTAAACCTGAGGCAGCTGGTCCATCACTGAGGCCTGCATCTGAGTCAACTGAGAGGCCAGACACTAGAATACCAGCCAGGGCCTATGCCATCAGAGCTTAAGAGGATCAAGATGCCCCGGATGTCATCAGGGGTATGTTTTCCCTCTACAACACTTCTGTGCATGCATTGGTGGATCCATGATCCACTCATTCCTACATTTGCATCAAACTACCCATTGAGAGGGGAGTTCCAGTAAAGGAGAGTGATCAAGACATTCTGGTCACAATCCATTAGGCCATAGTGTGGTAGTGAATAAGGTGTATAAAGGTTGCCCATTGAGGATTCAGGGGTATGAATTCTCGGTAGACCTAATTGAGTTGCCCTTCCACGAGTTTGACGTGATTTTGGGAATGGACTGGTTGTCACGTCATCAGGCAATAGTTGATTGCAAATTGAAGAGGATTTCTCTGAAAACTTCTGAGGGTAATTAGATCACTGTTGTGGGTGAAAGGATAGATTTCCTGTCCAATGTTATCTCAGCCACAGTTGCAAGAAGATTAATAAGAAAAGGCTGTGAAGCTTACCTAGCACATGTGGTTGATACTAGGCAAGCTAAGCCAAACTTGTGTAATATACCCACAGTAAGAGACTTCCCAGATGTGTTTCCTGAAGAGTTTCCTAGTTTACCACTAGAAAGGGAAGTCGAGTTTGCTATTGAGGTAATGCAGGGTACAACACCCATTTCTATTGCTCCTTATAGAATGGCACCCACTGAATTGAGAGAGTTGAAAACTCAGTTGCAAGAGTTGCTTGATAAGGGGTTCATACACCCTAGTGTGTCACCATGGGGAGCTCCGGTGCTGTTTGTGAAGAAAAAGGATGGAACCTTGAGATTGTGTATTGATTATCGGCAGTTGAACAAAGTAACTGTGAAAAATAAATATCCATTACCCAGAATTAACGATCTGTTTGATCAGTTGAAGGGAGCCGGTGTATTTTTAAAAATTGATCTCAGTTCAAGGTATCATCAGTTGAGGGTAAAGGATGCAGATGTGTCAAAAACTGCATTCAGAACCCGGTATGGGCACTATGAATTTCTAGTGATGCCGTTTGGGTTAACAAATGCACCAGCAGCATTTATGGACCTTATGAACCGTATCTTTCATCCATATCTAGATCGGTTTGTAGTGGTCTTTATTGATGATATTCTGGTGTATTCCAAGACCAGGGAAGAACATGATGAACATTTGAGGATTGTTCTGCAAACCCTGCAAGAAAAGAAGCTGTATGCTAAGTTGTCCAAGTGTGACTTCTGGATGAGTGAAATCTCTTTCCTTGGACACATAGTATCAGTAGAGGGGATTAGAGTGGATCCCAAAAAGATAGAAGCAGTGATGGAATGGAAGCCTCCCTGAAATACAACTGAGGTAAGAAGTTTCTTAGGGCTAGCTGGGTATTACAGAAGATTTGTGAAGGGGTTCTCTCTTATAGCTGCTCCAATGACCAAGTTGTTGCACAAGAATGTGAAATTTGGCTGGAACGACAAGTGCCAAGCCAGTTTTGAGAGGCTGAAGGATATGTTGACAGAAGCACCAGTGTTAACACAGCCAGTGTCGGGAAAAGACTTTGTGGTCTACAGTGATGCCTCGCATAATGGGCTAGGGTGTGTATTGATGCAAAAGGGGAAAGTGGTCGCCTATGCTTCCAGGCAGTTAAGGCCACATGAACATAATTACCCTACTCATAACTTGGAGTTAGCAGCAATTATCTTCGCACTGAAGATATGGAGGCATTATTTATATGGTGAAAAATGCTACATCTATACAGACCACAAGAGTCTAAAATATTTGCCAACCCAGAAGGAGCTCAATCTTAGACAGAGGCGGTGGATTGAGTTCCTCAAGGACTATGATTGTGTGATAGATTATCATCCTGGGAAGGAAAATGTGGTTGCTGATGCTTTAAGCAGGAAGTCAATTATAGCTTTAAGATCACTCAATGCCTGTCTGCCCTTAGCTCGAGATGGAGCTATTTTGGCTGAGTTGCAAGTGAGGCCAACCCTGCTATAGCAGATACAAGATGGGCAGAGGGCAGATGAAAAACTAAGGGCTATTGTGGGTAAAATTCCAAAGGGGAAGGAAACTGATTATGAGGTAAAAGCAGATGGGTGTCTGTACTATAGGGGTAGAGTGTGTGTACCAGATGATGGGGAACTGAAGACTAGTATTCTGAAGGAAGCACACACTAGTGTTTATGCTATGCACCCGGGAAGCACAAAAATGTATAATGATTTGAAGCCTCATTATTAGTGGCCTAGTATGAAGAGGGATATAGCTGATTATGTGACTAAGTGTTTGACATGTCAGCAAGTTAAAGCAGAACATTAAGTTCCATCAAGATTGCTACAGCCTATAAGCATACCTGAATGGAAATAGGACCGGGTCACGATGGATTTTGTTAGTGGTTTACCTCTCACCCAAAAGAAGCATGATGCAGTGTGAGTGATAGTGGATAGATTGACGAAGTCAGCACATTTTCTGCCAGTTAGGACTGACTACTCACTGAAGAAGCTAGCAGAATTGTATATCAGTGAGATAGTTAGACTGCATGGAATCCCACTTTCCATCATATCTGACTGAGACCTAAGGTTTACCTCGAGATTCTAGAAAAAGTTGCAAGAAGCCTTGGGCACACAACTCCGTTTTAGCATGGCTTTTCATCCCCAGATGGATGGACAGTCAGAACAAGTAATCCAGGTAAACTTAAGAACTAATTGAATTTTCATAATTAATAAATTGAAATGATAGTAACAATGTGAATTATGTGATAGATCCTGGAGTATATGCTAAGGAGTTGTGTCATTGAGTTTGAGGGAAGTTGGGATAGATACCTCCCACTGGCAGAATTCGCATATAACAATAGCTACCAAGCTAGTATTCAAATGGCTCTGTATGAAGCACTGTATGGGAGGAAATGTAGAACTCCAGTGTGTTGGACTGAATCGGGTGAAGATAAGCTAGTAGGACCAGACCTGGTGAAACAGACTGAGGAGAAAGTGAAGATAATCAAAGCAAACCTGAAGGTTGCCTCAGATAGACAGAAATCTTATGTCGATTTGAAGAGAAAAGAGATAGAGTATGCAGTTGGCGCTAAAGTGTTTCTCAAAGTCTCACCGTGGAAGAAAGTACTGAGGTTTGGAAGAAAGGGTAAGTTAAGCCCTAGGTTCATTGGCCCATATGAAGTCATTGAACGTGTGGGACCAGTGGCCTATCGGCTAGCTTTACCGCCAGAACTGGATAAAATCCATAATGTATTCCATGTTTCTATGCTGAGGAGATATCGCTCAGACCCTTCACATGTCATTTCCATGGAAGAGATTGAAATCCAACTGGACTTGACATATTCAAAAGAACCTATACAGATTCTAGCTCGGGAAGTGAAGGAACTGAGAAATAAACAAATTCCACTGGTGAAAGTGCTTTGGAGGCACCACAACACTGAAGAAGCAACTTGGGAAAGTGAAGAGATGATGAGGCAACAGTTTTCTCAACTGTTTGCATCAGGTAAATTTCGAGGACGAAATTTTTATTAGAGGGGAAGAGTTGTAACATCCTCACTTTAGCTAGTCCGTACAGTCTACTGTTTCGGTGACCAATGCCGGTCCGGACAGCTAGAACGTCCGGAAAAATATTTAAACTAAAGTAAGGAACCATAATTAACTCAAATATTAATAAGAAAAATTTAGAAAAAAATTTTAGAAATAAAATACAACCAAGTTAAAAGAGCCGGTGCCCTAGCGATGGGTAATCTAGTGAGAAGTTGCGGTTCTCGCAACTAGGAGCCCTAGACCCGGGGGAAAAATTATAAAATAATTATTGAGACTCCAAAGAAGGGTCATTGAGGTTCTTATGGCATTAGAATGCCAAGAAAATGCTTAGAAAAATTTTTCAATCGGTACAGACAATTTTGGCCCGTTAAGCCAAACGGAGGGCATTTTGGTCATTTCGTATTCAGAGATAATTTTTGGCTAACTTGTCCAGTTAAATAAATAATTTATATAACATAAAATATGACTAAATGTTGTTAAAAAATTAATTAAAATTAATTGGACAAGAAATAGAGAAGAATTGAAAGAAAATAGCATTATGACATCATAATGATATCATTAAAGTTTTCCCAACCTATCCAATATGGACACATGGCATCAACTTATTTTAAAGAGACAAAATGGGCTGAAAATGAAACAAAAAATCAGATTTCTCTTCCTCATCTCTTCCTTGCGGTGAACCTCCACCATTGTTACCCATTTGCAAGCTTTCAAAGCTTGATTCTCCCCCACTTTTACCCAACTAAACCCTAACCTAGCAACACAAAAAATTATTCTATCATCTTGTTGAGTTTTTTGGGAGCAAAAAGAATTAAAAAGAAAGATTTCTTACAAGCTTTGGATTAGGTCCCTAAGAGGTTAGTGACTTAAACTTATGTTTCTCTTCAAATTTATGTTGAATAAGTATAATTGAGTGCAAAGTTGCAAAGAAATTTGCTAAATATCTTGTGTATGTCCATCTCAAAATTTTGGGCAGCCTTGAACCTAGTAGAGTTTTGAAGATTTCTTAGAATTAAATTGCAATTTGGTTGCCTTTAACATTAATACAATGCTTAGGACAATGGAAGGTATGTAAATGCATGACTCAAGATATTAGGGTTAGGTTTGGGCATAAATTGGAGACCTTAATCAGTTAATGGTGAAAATAGGTTTTAATGGTCAATTAGTGACCATTTAGTTCTGTTTAAATAAAAAATGAAGTGTGTTGAGTGATGGGATTTGGGTTTGGTGTGGCTGCCCTTGGTGACCTACAGAATTGGACATGAGTCCAGCAAGTTTGGGCAGCCATAACTTGAATTGTAGAGGTTCAATTGGTGCAAGGCCAATTGGACATGAAACTAAACACATAATGGCACAATTTTGGTGAAGAAAGTATGCCCATAAAATCAAACCAAGTGAACTAAAAGCTTACCCTAATTCGGGTGACCTACAGTCTGCCTGGGCAAAATGACCAAATGAACAATGTTTGGTCATTTGGCCATAACTCAGTGTAGAAAGGTCCAATTGACCTGAAATTTTACCAGCAACAAGCTGAGATATAGACCAACAACTTTCATGAAGAAACTAACCCAAATTATGACCAGAACCTATTCAACAAGTGAGTTGCAGTCACTATTCATTACACTGTAGATATGGTCAGTCCAGAAATTCTGGACAAAATTTCAATCCAACCAGTTGTGTTTTTAGACCATAACTTGAGTTACAAAACTCCAAATAGAGTGATTCAAAAAAGGAAATGCAACTAGACAAAATAAGGAACAACTTTCATGTTGATCAGTTTGCCAAATTCCCACTGCAAAAATGACTAATGGAATAGTAAATACAAAGTATGAAAATTGAAATTTTTATCCAATTAGCATTAAGCTTATAAATGGTATTGGCAACCAATACCAACAAGTTTAAAATGAAAAATGTGGTATGTTGATGATATTAGAACCAATGTACCTATTGCCTATGAAAAAGTCAACATTTTTGTTGACCAATGAATGAAATATTAACACTAAAACTTAAATTTCAAAAATTGTGAAACTTAAAAGTGTAAAATGCCCTAGTATACCTAACAAGATTAGTCTAGATAGCTTGGCATGCCAATAGGTTTCTGTTAGCAGTACTGCATATGGCTTCATACCATTCTGTGTTTCATGGCTTCCCATGCCATTCTGTGACATAATAGCCTTTGGCTATGTTATTTGAATTATTACACTTGGGTTTTAACCCTGATAATTATTACAGCTTATTAGCTGTTCTGTTGCACACCGGGAGACACAATGTGACCGATGATATGATGGTCCGAGGTACTTAGTACCCAGTGCCAGTTTACCCGTTTATCCAGTCCAGTCGACTAGTATGGGTTACTCGGGCAATAATAATAAATCTTACTAAATTTTAATTGAATAATAATGCAAATAATATTAGAAGTTAAGTCTACTAAAAATGTAAACACACATTCTGCATATTCATTTTATTTTATTTTATTTTATTTTATATTGTCACCACTAAGCAGAATTGCTTAGCGCGTCACTTTTGCTACGCGCAGGTACTGGAGACCTAGCTGGTGAGCCCAGCAGACATCAGATCAGGTGAGCCTTCAGATTTGCATCCGGAGTCCAGAGTCACCTCACACCTGCAGTGCATATGGTAGGACCTAGGATTTTGGGAGCATTTTGTATTTTGGTATTTTGTATTAGTTTGGATTGTAACTATGAACTCTTGTAATTAGTATTAATGTAAATATATGAAATTTCATATCATTGAAATATGCTACATAATGTATGTTGATAAATGAAATGTTGAGAAATATTTATGAATATGCTTCAAGTGATGAAGTGAACAGAAAAGTTTTGGAAATAGTATTGTGATTTCAGATTGAGATTTTGAGATTGACTTGAAATATGTATAATGGAGTTTGGATTTGAAAATTTTATTAGAAGTGTTTTTAAACAGGTTCAGAAGAACTGTTTTTCCAATTTACAGCCGGCACTCTGCTGGATTTTCTATAAAATTTACAGAAAAATTCAAATTTATCAAAAATTGAAAATAAATAAATTAAAAAGGGATAAATTGTAAATAGAAACATAAATTGGTGCTCCGGTACACTGAGTGGCATAACTTGCTCGGCTACACTGTAGACGGGTAAGGGGTGTCACAAGGTTAGTGATAGTGCTATCACTTTCCTTGTCTTATATGTGGATGACATACTGTTGATGGGCAATGACACAGGTATGTTGACAACTGTAAAGGTATAGTTGTCAAATATATTCTCCATGAAAGACTTAGGGGAGGCAACCTATATTCTTGGGATTCGCATTTATAGAGATAGAGCGAAAAGAATAATTGGTTTATCTCAAAGTCTATACTTGGAAAAGGTGTTAAAAGGGTTTAACATGCTTAATTCCAAGAGAGGATTGTTACCAGTGAGACATGGTATCCATCTTTCTAAAGAGATGTCTCCAAATACACCTGAAGAAAGAGATAAGATGGCTAGGATTCCATATGCTTCGGCTATTGGAAGTTTAATGTATGCAATGTTGTGTACTAGGCCGGATATCACATATGCTATTATTTTGACTAGCAGGTATCAATCCAATCCAGGTTTGGAACACTGGATAGCTGTCAAGAATATCCTTAAGTACTTGAGAAGAACTAAGGATTTATTCTTGATCTATGGAGGTGGAGACTTGCAATTGGATGGTTATACTGATTCTGATTTCCAATCAGATATCGATGATAGAAAGTCTACCTCTGGATATGTGTTCATTTGTAATGGAGGTGCAGTCAGTTGGAAGAGTTCCAAACAGAGCACGACTGTAGATTCCACTACCGAGGCTAAGTATATTGCTGCATCAGATGCTGCAAAGGATGTTGTTTGGATAAAAAAGTTTGTGACAGAACTTATAGTAGTTCTTTCCATTGAGTCAGCAATTTCACTACACTGTGACAACAATGGAGCAGTCATACAGGCTAAGGAACCAATGTCTCACCAAAAATCCAAACACATAGAAAGGCGCTACCACATTATCAGAGAAATAGTTGGGCGAGGTGATGTAGCCATGCAGAAAATAGCATCAGCTGAAAATCCAGCTGATCCATTCACTGAGCTTATGTCACAGACTCAGCTAGACCGACATCTTGAGAAGATGGGTCTAAGATATTGTAATGAATGGCTCTAGTGCTAGTGGGAGATTGTTAGTAGTATGCCCTAGAGCATATCATTTAGTATGTATCTTATACATGTTTTTATTAATAAAAGGCATTTCCACTTTTCCGTTTACATAAGATATTTATGTGTAATAGAAAAGGTCCATTGATATTTTGTTAGAAATTCTATTCTTAAGTTGTTAAGAATATGAGTGACAGTATTTCTAGTATAAAATATCATAAATAGGTTCACAATCGAGGATACTTCATAATAAGGACATGACTTATCCAGAAAGATTATATTCATGTTTGTTCCCAAGTTATTTATATGAGATATAAATAAGATGGAATGGTGAGTCTCATACCATATGACAAACATGATAAGCACTTATAAATGATAAGTAGGCCGAACCAGTGACACTTATGACAAGCACATGGAGTTTACTCTTGTCAATGTTTTGTCATAAATCATATCAGTGCATATAATCTTTAGACCTGAGATAGCACAGTTATCTTGTATATAGGTAGTTTGAGTTTGATACTGCTTTCATACTTGTACTGTGTATGGGTATATGGGCATGTGTTGGCTCTTACTAGTTATATATGGTGGTAGGTGTTGATCAAGATGGAATCTGTTCCTCTAAGTAAATAGAGATAAAATCCTATGTTCATTTAATTGTTCTTGATGTTTCAAATTCCTGGCCAGGACAGATAGATTTAATCAGAAAAGAGTTTCTGATGAGAAAATCTTTTTAATCAAGAACTGAAATTAAAAGAGAACATAATATTCATAGCAAATAGAGTTTGACATAAACCATGACTCCGGCTTGAGTTGAGATTTTGTAACAGAGAGATTTTAGTGCATGGTAACATATGATTATAGGTTCATTTAAGGTAAACCTTATTACTAATTGGGTGGCCATGGCATGCTATGCTAGGTGTTAACCATGATCTATGAGGTGCATAAAATGATTTAGAGAAATCATTTATGGTAAGAAAGAGTTCTGATGACAACTGTAAAGGTATAGTTGTCAAATATATTCTCCATGAAAGACTTAGGGGAGGCAACCTATATTCTTGGGATTCGCATTTATAGAGATAGAGCGAAAAGAATAATTGATTTATCTCAAAGTCTATACTTGGAAAAGGTGTTAAAAGGGTTTAACATGCTTAATTCCAAGAGAGGATTGTTACCAGTGAGACATGGTATCCATCTTTCTAAAGAGATGTCTCCAAAGACACCTGAAGAAAGAGATAAGATGGCTAGGATTCCATATGCTTCGGCTATTGGAAGTTTAATGTATACAATGTTGTGTACTAGGTCGGATATCACATATGCTATTATTTTGACTAGCAGGTATCAATCCAATCCAGGTTTGGAACACTGGATAGCTGTCAAGAATATCCTTAAGTACTTGAGAAGAACTAAGGATTTATTCTTGATCTATGGAGGTGGAGACTTGCAATTGGATGGTTATACTGATTCTGATTTCCAATCAGATATCGATGATAGAAAGTCTACCTCTGCATATGTGTTCATTTGTAATGGAGGTGCAGTCAGTTGGAAGAGTTCCAAACAGAGCACGACTGTAGATTCCACTACCGAGGCTAAGTATATTGCTGCATCAGATGCTGCAAAGGATGTTGTTTGGATAAAAAAGTTTGTGACAGAACTTATAGTAGTTCTTTCCATTGAGTCAGCAATTTCACTACACTGTGACAACAATGGAGCAGTCATACAGGCTAAGGAACCAATGTCTCACCAAAAATCCAAACACATAGAAAGGCGCTACCACATTATCAGAGAAATAGTTGGGCGAGGTGATGTAGCCATGCAGAAAATAGCATCAGCTGAAAATCTAGCTGATCCATTCACTGAGCTTATGTCACAGACTCAGCTAGACCGACATCTTGAGAAGATGGGTCTAAGATATTGTAATGAATGGCTCTAGTGCTAGTGGGAGATTGTTAGTAGTATGCCCTAGAGCATATCATTTAGTATGTATCTTATACATGTTTTTATTAATAAAAGGCATTTCCACTTTTCCGTTTACATAAGATATTTATGTGTAATAGAAAAGGTCCATTGATATTTTGTTAGAAATTCTATTCTTAAGTTGTTAAGAATATGAGTGACAGTATTTCTAGTATAAAATATCATAAATAGGTTCACAATCGAGGATACTTCATAATAAGGACATGACTTATCCAGAAAGATTATATTCATGTTTGTTCCCAAGTTATTTATATGAGATATAAATAAGATGGAATGGTGAGTCTCATACCATATGACAAACATGATAAGCACTTATAAATGATAAGTAGGCCGAACCAGTGACACTTATGACAAGCACATGGAGTTTACTCTTGTCAATGTTTTGTCATAAATCATATCAGTGCATATAATCTTTAGACCTGAGATAGCACAGTTATCTTGTATATAGGTAGTTTGAGTTTGATACTGCTTTCATACTTGTACTGTGTATGGGTATATGGGCATGTGTTGGCTCTTACTAGTTATATATGGTGGTAGGTGTTGATCAAGATGGAATCTGTTCCTCTAAGTAAATAGAGATAAAATCCTATGTTCATTTAATTGTTCTTGATGTTTCAAATTCCTGGCCAGGACAGATAGATTTAATCAGAAAAGAGTTTCTGATGAGAAAATCTTTTTAATCAAGAACTGAAATTAAAAGAGAACATAATATTCATAGCAAATAGAGTTTGACATAAACCATGACTCCAGCTTGAGTTGAGATTTTGTAACAGAGAGATTTTAGTGCATGGTAACATATGATTATAGGTTCATTTAAGGTAAACCTTATTACTAATTGGGTGGCCATGGCATGCTATGCTAGGTGTTAACCATGATCTATGAGGTGCATAAAATGATTTAGAGAAATCATTTATGGTAAGAAAGAGTTCTGATGATATTAAGAGTTGATATCATATCTCATTGCCAATTAGTGATGAGCCTAGTAAGTCACACACATACACAAGTAATCACCTAATTAAATATTATTTAATTAATAAATTAAAGAGTTTAATTGATTAATTAAATAGGTTTGGTTTGCAATTAGATTGCAAAGTCCCTAGCATGACTTGAAATCAAATCTAGATTATTGGATGTATAGTATAAGTTAAATTTATATTTAAAGTGTTTAAATATGAATTTAATTAATGAGAAATTAATTAATAAAGATTAATTAATTGATTTATATTTGATATAAATTGATTAGAAGAAGAGAAATAATTATTTTGGATTGAGAACTCAAAATTAAGACACAGGGACATTTTAGTCATTTCACAGAGTGACATGCGGCACCATGAGATGGTGACAGATGGCATTATACATAAGCTTGCCAAATGTTTTTTAATCATGTAAGATGATTAAAATTAAGATTAAATATAGGTTTGACACTTGGCACAATGTGATTGGGTCAATTAAACCTAGAATCAATCAGAGGGTGACATGTGGCAAGGGTTTAATGTGTTAACCTAGCTATATAAGTGTTGTTATGAAGAGAAAAAATACAACCAGCAGCCACTCCTCCTTTGTCACGCCATTTTGAAGCTCTCCCTCTCTTCTTCTTCATCTCTCATCTATTCCAAGATATTAGCAAACAATCTCTTGAATTAAAAATACTAGAAATTGTTTCTAATGTCCTATTTACATCTTTAATCTCTTAAAAGGCAGAACTTGATTTTCTAAATAATAGAAAAAGCTTTAGAAGCTGTTCAAGGGCTGCCATAGGTGTTCTTAGTGTGGACGCATCTCAAAGGCGCAAGTACACTGCAGTGTATCAAGAGGTTAGTGTGTTTGTTCTTGATTTAATCTAGGGTTCTAAAATTAATCTGATTAATTTTAAAGTCTTAAATGGCAAATACAGATCCAAAAACATATTAAAAGAGTTTTAATATGTTGTTTATCATTGAAATCAAAAAGATAAAAATAAATCTTGCATGATGCATGTGACCCTAGGTGAAAATTTTGAATTCAATGGCATAAACTTGTGTTTTTAACGCTTTCGTTCCTTCAGTGCCAAGTGTCAAATTTAGATTTAATCTTGACTTTGATCATCTTACATGATTAAAAGACAAATGGCAAGCTTATGTGCAGTGCCATGTATCACCATCTCATGGTGCCACATGTCACCCTGTGAAATGACCAAAATACCCTTGTGTCTCAATTTTGAGTTCTCAACTCAAAATAATTATTTCTCTTCTTCTAATCAATTTATATCAAATATAAATTAATTAATTAATCTCTATTAATTAATTTCTCATAATTAAATTCATATTTAAACACTTTAAATATAAATTTAACTTATACTATACATCCAATAACCTAGATTTGGTTTCAAGCCGTGCTAGGGACTTTGCAATCTAATTGCAAACCAAACCTATTTAATTAATCAATTAAACTCTTTAATTAATTAATTAAATCGCATTTAACTTGGTGATTACTTGTGTATGTGTGTGACTCACTAGACTCATCACTAATTGGCAATGAGATATGATATCAACTCTTAATATTATCAGAACTCTTTCTTACCATAAATGATTTCTCTAAATCATTTTATGCACCTCATAGACCATGGTTAATACCTAGCATAGCATGTCATAGCCACCCAATCAGTAATAAGGTTTACCTTAAATGAACCTATAATCATATGTTACCATACACTAGAATCTCTCTGTTACAAAATCCCAATTCGAGCTGGAGTCATGATTTATGTCAAACTCTATTTGCTATGAATATTATGTTCTCTTTTAATTTCAGTTCTTGATTAAAAAGATTTTCTCATCAGAAACTCTTTTCTGATTAAATCTATCTGTCCTGGCCAGGAACTTGAAACATCAAGAACAATTAAATGAACATAGGATTTTATCCCTATTTACTTAGGGTAACAGATTCCATCTTGATCAACACCTACCTCCATATATAACTAATAGGAGCCAACACATGCCCATATACCCATACATAGTACAAGTATGAAAGCAGTATCAAACTTAAACCACCTATATACAAGATAACTGTGCTATCTCAGGTCTAAAGATTATATGCACTAATATGATTTATAACAATGCATTGACAAGAGTAAACTCCATGTGCTTATCATAAATGTCACTGGTTCGACCTACTTATCATGCATAAGTGTCTATCATGTTTGTTATATGGCATGAAACTCACCATTCCATCTTATTTATATCTCATATAAATACATTGGGAACAAACATGAATACAATCTTTCTGGATAAGTCATGTCCTATGTGAAGTATCCTCGATTGTGAACCAATTTATAATACTTTGTGCTAGAAATACTGTCACTCATATTCTTAACAACTTAAGAATAAAATTTCTAACAAAATATTAATGGACCTTTTTAATTACACATAAATATATTATGTAAATAGAAAAGTGAAGATGCCTTTTATTAATAAAACATGTACAAGATACATACTAAATGATATACTCTAGGGCATACTACTAATAGAAAAGGCTGCTCATAGAAAGGTGAAGCCGCCACTGCGAGGTTAGCGCAGTATGGATATGATTTTGATATCTATTTTGATACTTTGACATATCCTTAGATGTCAAGAGCTAATTATCAATATTTTTATATATATGAGGAATGATTGTAGACTAGGAAGAACTTAATTTGAGGTTGATATGGAGATTTTAGAATTTTCATAGCATGCATATTAAAATTTATTATCTACTTTATTCAGCTTGTTCTAAAAATTTTATTATTGAATTTATTAACTTAGCTTCTTGTTACCTAGTTCCTTCTGTTGCACGATGTGTATTTTAAATGCTAACTCACTGAGTTTTTACCCAGAAGCTCACCCTTCCCAACTCACTAACTTTACAGGTAATGTAAGATGGATATTGATTATTAGTTTAATGGTTTTAGATGCTTCGATTTGGCTAGGCTCCACTGTCTTGGAGAGCAAGGAAGAATGACTTTCAGTATGGATAAGGGTGTTACATTTCTTATGCAGCTTCAAGAGAGAAATCTTGCACCTGTCGATACTTGCACAACGTACTGCACAGCTTGTGTACTTTCACAACTATCATATACAACTTCACGAAAGGAATTTTCAATCTGTCAAAACTTGGATAACCTGCTGCACAGCTTAAGCAGGTTCCCTATGCACCTTCATGGAGAACACTTGACATTGCCGAAACTTGCACAACATGCTACATAGCTTATGTAGCTTAGTTGTGCACTTTCACGGGAGACCTCCAATGTAACACCCCTATTTGTATAGCCTAGTATATTTCACTGTTCCGGTGACCGGTGTCGGTCCGGACAATTAAGGGGATTAGAACCATACTTAAGATAACTAGAGAAACCATAAACACAAATAATTAGTAATGTTCAATTAGTTAAGTATAAATAAGAAAAACAGAACATAAGAAGTTAAACAAGCCGAGAGTCATAGCGATGGGTGACCTCCTCTAGAATGACTGTGAAGTCATTTTAAACTCAAATTTCGAACCGTAAAATGTGACGCCGCGGTCCTTAGGACCCTTATGAACACAATGGAAAAGAGAAAATCACGAAAAAAAATCTGTTAAGCTAGTCAAATAATTAGGTCAGGGAGCCGAAAGAAATATGGAATTATTTGCAAACCGGGATGAACCGGCGAGGGACAATTTGGTCAATTGACCCCGAGAGCTGACTCCTGACCTAATTGTCAAATAAAATCGGAGAAAAGAAAATTTCGGAATCGAGAATTAAATTAAAGAACTAATTAAAAAAAAAGGGAAATGAAAAAAGTAAAAAGGTGTAGGGAGATGACATCATGCATGACATCATGCATGATGCCATAAGTGTTATAATTAATAATTAATTAAATTGATTTTTTTTTTTAGTCTTCCATAAGCTAAAATACATAAAAGAAATAAAAAGAAAAAAAAAATCATTTTGGGTCATCTTTTTTTTCTTATTGCCGCCTCCCATCTCCCTCTCCCTCACCATTGATGAACCTCCATTAAAGCTTGTCTTCAAGCTTTAAAACCCTTACCAAATCCCAAAATTTTTCATAATCACTTCATAAAACCTTATTCCCTTCCCTTGAGAAAGAAAATTAACAAGAAAGAAAGAAGAAAAGAGGAGAAAAAAATTGAAGATTGGATATCAAAGTGAGGTAAGCAATCTAAATTGAAAATGTTAGTTTATTGGTTATGTTTGAGTAACCTAGAAATTTAATTAAAATCAAAAGAAAACAATTGTAGAGGACCGAAGGAAATTTTAGCCAGCCATGGATGTATGAGAATATGATGTGTTTTGAATGAATTAAAATTGTTAGTAAGCTTGTATGAAAGTGGTAGTAAGATTAAAATGCTAAATTGTGATTAAATGCAATAAATTAGTGTGATTAGGGTTTGGAGGCCTAGGGTTTTGAGGCAAAATTTGGAGAAATGAGTAAATGGTGTGTTTGACCTATTGTGAAGTGAAAAATGGTCAATTAATGACCAAAATGTGGTATGTGGGTGAAGTTGGAGTTCCCATACCTATTAAGCTTTAGAAAGTCAATAATTTGACTTGAATAGTGTAGTGAATAGTAACCCGAAAAACAAAAATTTTGAGAACCTCGAGTTTAGCACAATAAAGCTAGGTAAAAGTGAAGTTAAATTTATTTTCGGATTTATGCTAAGATATGGTACTGAAACACTATGAAACTGTGTTTCAAATTGAAAAAGACTTGAAGCTCTGAGAGACCGAGTCAAGGCCTAGAGGCGACTCACGCCGTGTCCAGTACGATAATTTTTTTAAATATATGATTCTTGAAATTTTGATTTTTTTGAGTTAAATATGAATTGTGTTGCCATTTATGATTGTGGATATGACTTTGAGAAATTTACCAGATTTCCAATAAATTATTTGAATAAATTGTTTTGAATAGATTTTTGTGTTCACACTTAGCATGACAGTATCACATTATTCCTCCTCCATTTATGGGGTTGAGATCGTTTATTTTCCTCCCTCTCTAGCTTACCAGTTGAGGTCGAGATCGGATGAGTACTCATTAGCTAGCTAGCTACCTCCCTCATTGATTTCGATTAATGGGGTTGTAGATTGCTTTGACGTGGTGTACAACACGGCATTGATCGAAAATTTTGTGTCATGGCTTAAGTTGTGTATGATTTTGGCAACACTATATTTATTAAATTATTTGACTAAATTGCGTTATTCTGAGTTTTGATAATTTGTGAAATGTGATTGAGAAATATTTAAATTGTGTTTCATCAATGAATGATTTATGTATTGTATTTTAAATTTTTATTGTGCACCATTGAGTATTTTTATACTCAGCGATAGCTTATTTTACTGTCGCAGATAAGAGCAAGGAAAAAGCAGTAGAGTGAGTTGCTATTGAATTGAGGACCATACTGATCTTTTTGTATGGGTATTATTTCACACCCTTGTAGTTAATTTTGATGTAAATATAGTAATGTTGTATGTATCAATGTAAAGTTGAGTAGTTGTAATAAATTGTAATAATATTATTTTTAGATTTCCTTCTATAAATTAATATTTGTACTTGTGAATTTTATACTTTATGTCTTATGAATGAAGTTATTAAATATTTTGTGATGATAAATTTTGATTGGATTATGGAATTATTTTGAAGTGAATTGAATTGAGTTGATTTGAGGTTTATTAGAGGTTGGGAGTTGCGAAAAATTTTTGGAAGTATTTTTCTCAGGTATTTGAAGAACTGTTTTCTCTAATTACAAATGGAACTCTGTCAAAATTTTTATAAAATTTGCGGCAAAATTTAAATGGACAAAAATTTTTACTAATATTTAAACTTTAAATAAATGGTTTTTAATTCCTGTCAAAATGCTCACCACTTCCAAAATGTAAGAAAATTATTTTAAAATCCCTTATAGGGTACTTAATGAGTTATCGGTAGGTGAAGTTCGGTAGTTCATTAAGTATTCTACGGGATCATGTTATGCCTTACAGAGGGGTAAGGTGTGACATGTTTTAGTGGTATCAGAGCATGGTTTTTGAATAAATTTTGACTATGTGTATGAACATTTTATTGATAAGTACAACTGCTCAAGTGTCTTTGATTGATACATATGACGTATTTACATCATGAATATGCACTAACGGAGGTCAACCTCCTTGTGTTTGATCTCAAGAAGTAGAAAATTTGGGAAAACGGAATGGAAGGAGGAGATCATTTCGAAGAACAATCTGTTGAGGCTGAGGTTCAAGGGGAAGCCCCAGCACTCCAGAACGTGAGTGGGTCAGCCACTCCAGCTCCTACTCCAAAGACCGCAGATTCTCGCTCAGTTATGCCAGATGGCTGCATTTTTCTAGCAAATGGCGGGTAATGTGCCAACCCAAGATCAAATGCCAAGATCAGAACACAACCACGCCTCTCACTTCAAAGATGAAAAATTGATGAAATTTGGGGCCACCGAGTTTAAAGGCACTGTGGATCCACTGGAGACAGAACAGTGGTTGGAAAGAATGTAACGGGTTTTCAGAAAGATGCAGTGTACTGAAGAATTAAAATTTGAGTATTCAGTATCTCTTCTCCAAGGGGATGCGTATGAATGGTGGAAGACCATCCCCCACAGCCTGGTTGAGCCACTTGTGCTAACATGGACAGACTTCCTGAGGGAATTCAGGCAGAAATGGGTTCCTGATGCGTATGTGGATATGAAATTACAAGAATTCTTGAGTTTGAAACAAGGGGACTGAACCATAGCAGAGTATGAGAGAGACTTCTCAAGGCTAAGCCACTATGCTGGAAGCTTAGTCTCCACCCCCAGAGATAAATGTAAGAGGTTTGAGTCTAGGTTAAGGCCGAATCTGAGAATGCAAGTCGTGGGTTTCCGACATCAGAATTTTGCTGAGTTGATCTCACAGGCCCTGGAATTGGAAAGGATAGAATCTGAAGGGGCAGTAAAGAAGGGTACACAAGAGAAAGAGAAGACTGAAAAGACTACGGGATAAACATCTGAGAGCGGCTCTGGAAAGAGGAAACAGTTTGGGGGATCCAGCTCCCATAGATCCAGCAGAGGCAGATTTTCTGGCCAAAGACCACCCCGGTCTGGTCAGCCGACCCAACAAGCTTCTCGAGGATCTCTATCAGTACGACAGTGTGAAACTTGTGGGAGAACTCATGGTGGGGTTTGTTTCAAGGCCACCGGTGCATGTTTTAACTATGGAGGGAGAGGACATTTCGCTAAAGATTGTACTAGTCCGCGCCGGTCTGGACCTTCTGCTACATCTGAAGGATCAACCCAAGTCTCTGCACCTAGAGGGTCACAGTCAACTGCTAGAGGTAGAGGCAGAGGTAGGGGTCCTAGTAACACTCCTGGAAGTCAAAGCACTGTTAACCAGCAAGTACCCAGTGGCGCACCAATCAGAGTGTATACTATGCATCAGAGGGAGGAGGCTGAAACATCAGACGTTGTATCTGGTAATTTTTCCATCCTTGACCAAGATGTACACGTGTTATTTGATCCTGGCTCCACACATTCGTATGTTAGTGCCAGTGTGATGTGTTCTACTGCTATTCAGTGTGTACCAATAGACTATGATGTGCTAGTAACTAGTCCATTAGGCCAGGAGGTCAGGGTAAATAGGCTATATAGGGATTGTCCTCTGGTGATCCAAAGACACACTTTTCTGTCTGATTTAATTGAAATGCCCTTCAGAAATTATGACATTATCTTGGGCATGGATTGGTTAGCCAGGCATCACGCCATGATTGACTATAGACTGAAGACAGTCACTTTTGATCTCCCTCAGTATGGTGATGTAGTAATACACAGGGAGAGGCAGTTATTGCCTTCAAACATCATTTCAGCTGCACTGGCTAGAAAAATGATTAGAAAAGGGTGTGAGGCGTACTTGGCACATGTGATAGACACCCAAGTGGGGAGTCCAGCATTGGAGGAAATTCCTACTTTATGTGACTTTCCGGATGTATTTCCTAATGAATTGCCAGGATTACCTCCAGAAAGCGAAGTGCAGTTTGAAATTGATGTTATGCCTGGTGTGGACCCAATCTCCATAACACCATACAGAATGGCACCAGCAGAATTAAAAGAATTGAAAGTACAGTTGCAAGAGCTGCTTGATAAGGGCTTTATCCGCCCTAGTGTGTCACCTTGGGGAGCACCAGTATTGTTTGTTAAGAAGAAGGATGGCACTCTCCGGTTATGCATTGACTATCGACAGTTGAATAAGGTGACAATAAAGAACAGATACCCATTGCCCCGCATTGATGACTTACTTGATCAGTTGAGAGGTGTAGCTGTGTTCTCCAAAATTGACCTGAGATCAGGTTATTATCAACTGAGAGTACAAGAGCAGAGTATTCAGAACCCGCTATGGCCATTATGAGTTCTTGGTCATGCCCTTCGGGTTAACTAATGCTCCGGCTGCTTTTATGGATCTGATGAACACTATCTTCATACCATACCTCGACCATTTTGTTGTGGTATTTATCGATGATATATTGGTCTATTCGAGGAATGCAGAAGAGCATGATAGACATCTGCGGATTGTACTGGAGACTTTGAGGGAGAAACAGCTATACGCTAAATTGTCGAAATGTGAAATTTGGCTGAAGGAGATATCCTTTTTAGGGCACATAGTATCAGCAGAGGGTATTAAGGTAGATCCTAGCAAGATTGAAGCCGTCCTTAATTGGAAGCCACCCAAAAATGTCACAAAGATTCGCAGTTTTCTGGGGTTAGCTGGATACTACCGTCGATTTGTGAAGGGATTCTCCATGTTGGCATCTCCATTGACCAAGCTACTTAGAAAGGATGTGAAATTTCAGTGGACGGACAAATGCCAGCAAAGTTTTGATGAATTGAAGAGATGTTTGACAGAGGCTCAGATCGACTTTACCTACAGGGTAAAGAATATACGATTCTGGCGATGCTTCTCACAATGGGTTAGGTTGTGTGTTGATGCAAGATCGAAATGTCATTGCTTATGCATCACGCCAGCTGATACCGCATGAGAGAAATTATCCGACACATGACTTGGAGCTTGTAGCCATTGTGTTTGCTCTTAAGATCTGGAGGCACTATTTGTATGGGGAGAAATGTTACATTTACACAGATCATAAGAGTTTGAAGTATTTGGGCACCCAGAAAGAGTTGAATTTGAGACAGAGGAGATGGTTAGAGTTGATAAAAGACTATGATTGTCCGATAGACTATCAGCTAGGGAAAGCTAATGTTGTGGCTGACGCCCTAAGTCGCAAGACTATGGCAAGTCTACGGGTTACTCCTTTGTCTTTGGTGCATGAGTTAAGATCACTGCATGCCAGCTTAGAGATTAATGATAAGGGGCAGACAGCAGTTGCATGGCATGTACAGCCAGTGTTGATTGACCAGATCAGAATGGCTGCTCAGAATGATGAAAGGTATCATAAGTTATTGGAAGAAGTCCGACAGGGCAAGAAACCAGAGTTATCAATCAGAGATGATGGTTTACTGTTACACCAGGGCAGAATGTGTGTTCCTAATGATGTTACTTTGAGGCAGATCATTTTGAAGGAAGCACATGAGTCTCCTTTTGCTATGCACCCTGGTGGTACAAAAATGTATAGAGGGCTAAAGGAGCATTACTGGTGGATGGGTATGAAGAGAGATGTGGCAGAGTTTGTATCCAAATGCCTGACTTGTCAGCAAGTAAAGGCAGAGCATCAAGTACTTACTGGGTTGTTACATCCACTACTAGTGCCAGAATAAAAATGGGAGAGAATAACAATGGATTTTGTAATGGGACTTCCGCGGACACAGAAGAGTCATGATGCGGTGTGGGTCATTATTGACAAACTGACTAAGTCTGCTCATTTTTTTCCAGTCCGAATGGACTACAGTTTAGATAGATTAGCCAGGTTGTACATTGATGAGATTGTGAGACTTCATGGAGTGCCAGTATCCATTGTATCAGACAGAGATCCTAGGTTCACTTCTAGATTCTGGGGTAGTCTTCAGAGAGCCCTAGGAACTAGATTGAACTTCAGTACTGCATTCCACCCACAGACAGATGGCCAGTCTGAGATTGTAATTCAGATCTTGGAGGATATGCTACTGGCTTGTGTGATTGAGTTTGAGGGTAGTTGGGATACACACTTGCCTTTGATTGAGTTTGCTGACAACAACAGCTACCAATCAAGCATTGGGATGCCTCCATATGAAGCTTTGTATGGCAGAAAATGTAGAACCCCATTGTATTGGGATGACGTGGGCGAAAGAAAGATGATTGGACCCAAAATTGTCCATCAAACTGAGGAGAAGATCAGGGTGATCAAAGATCGACTTAAAGCTGCATCAGACCGTCAGAAGTCCTATATTGATTTGAAAAGAAGGGATATTGAGTATGCAGTGGGTGAGAAAGTTTTCCTCAAGGTTTCTCCTTGGAAGAGGATTATGAGATTCGGCAGAAAGGGGAAACTAAGTCCTCGTTTTATCGGGCCATATGAGGCATTGGAAAGAGTGGGTCCTTTGGCTTATCGTTTGGCACTACCTCCAGAGTTGGAGAAGATACATAATGTCTTCCATGTGTCTATGTTGAGGAGGTATCGATCAGACCCATCTTATGTACTACTAGTAGAAGAAATTAAAGTAAATCCAGACCTCACATATGAGGAAGAACCCATAAAGATTCTGGCTTATGAGGTGAAGCAGCTACGGAACAAGCAGATACCATTGGTAAAAGTGCTGTGAAACCATCATTCGGGCCAGGAGGCTACTTGGGAACGAGAGGAGGACATGAGGAGACAACACCCACAACTGTTCAGAGATTGATACCAGGTAAAATTTCGAGACAAATTTTATTTAAGGGAGGGAGAATTGTAACACCCTTATTTGTATAGCCTGGTATATTTCACTGTTCCGGTGACCGGTGTCTGTCCGGACAATTAAGGGAATTAGAACCATACTTAAGATAACTAGAGAAACCATAAACACAATTAATTAGTAATGTTCAATTAGTTAAGTATAAATAAGAAAAACAGAACATAAGAAGTTAAATGAGCCGAGAGTCACAGCTATTCGGATATCAGTTTGGATATTGCCATATACTTCTCTCAATTGGTTTAGATATCATATCAGATTTAAAATTCAATTGTATACTTTCTTATCTTTATTATCTATAACTAGCTTATATATACTTTGTACTTGCATACTGTTTAAAATACAAAGAGATAAATACAGTTCACAATTCAAGCCAAAACTTCTACATGGTATCAGAGCTTTTGTTCTCATCATGAGTTCTTCCTCTTCAGCCACTTCGTCCACCTTGACTTCATCCTTCTCATCCTCTCCTTCATCTGATCACCACACCTTCTCTATCAAGCTAACCAACAAGAATTATCTTGCTTGGAAAGCTCAGTTTTTACCTCTACTTAATTATCAAAAATTACAAGGACTTGTTGATGGCACTTTCACTGCTCCTCCTAAAACTATTGTTAGTTCCACTACCTCTGAACCTATCCCCAATCCTGATTATGAAAGTTGGTTTCAAAAAGATCAAATGCTCCTAAGTTGGCTGCTTTCCTCCATTACTGAGGAAATTTTTCCATATATTATTGGGCTGTCATCTTCTTTGGAGATCTGGCAAGCTCTTGCCAAAGCTTTTGGCCCAATTTCTCAAAATCGACAGCTCCAAATTCACATTGAGCTCCAGGAGTTGAAGAAAAATGATCTCTCTGTTTCTGAATATCTTCATCGTGCAAAGCAGTTAGCTGACGAACTACAAGCAGCAGGTCGACCTCTTCAACCTGCAGAATTCAATGCTATCATTTATCGGAATATAGGAGCTGAATATCATCCTATAATCACTGCCTTGAATCTTCGGACTGAACCTGTTTCTTTTTATGAACTGTATGGGCAGCTTGTAGCCCATGAAATCTTAATCAAAAGTGCACATGAACCTTCTACTGTCAACGCTGTTAGTCGATCTTCATTAAATCCGCCTCTCTTGCCAACACCTGCACGTCCTGCTTCTTCTTTCATCAATAACAATTTTAGGCCTCATGCTTCATGTCAGATTTGTGGTCTTAAAAATCACACCGCTAATAAGTGTCGCAGGCGATTCAATCCTTCCTTCAATAATGGTTTTCGTACGTCTTCTCCACAAGTAAATTATCATTCTATTCATTCACATCAGCAACCTACTCCAGCACCAGTCACTTGGTTTCCTAACACTGCAGCCAATTTCCACATTACACCTGATATGTCTACTCTAAGTGTTGCACATGAGTACAAGGGTGATGATCAAGTTTATGTTGGTAATGGACATGGTGTTCCTATTTCTCACACAGGTACTGCATCTATACCTTCTGCAACTGGTTCACTAAAATTACAAAATGTCTTATGTGTGCCGCACATAGTGAAGAATCTACTCTCTGTCCAAAAGCTGACCACTGACAATAATTGTTTCTTTGAATTTTGGCCAAATTTCTTTTGTGTTAAGGACCAGGTCACCTGCGGAATGCCGGGGCCAAGTGAAAACGGTATTTACAAATTTCAGAATCCATCTAAGCAAGTTATGGCTGTTGAACACCTTACAATGGATGATTGGCACCGGCGTTTGGGTCACCCACACCGACGAACTATCTCAAAAATAATCAATGATTTTCGTTTACCTTCTATCGCAAATAAAATGTCTCCTTGTTCATCATGTCTTTTAGGCAAAATGTCCAAAGTTCCTTTAGCGTCTGTTTCACATACTAGTCAAGCTCCCTTTGAAATTATACATTCGGATGTATGGGGTCCTGCACCTGTGCAATCTACTCTCTACCTTGGTCCCAACTTGATTTCTTGGATGTCCAAGAAGCAGCCAACAATAGCTCGCTCCTCTACAGAAAGCGAATATAAAGCTTTAGCCAATGCCACTGCTGAAGTTATGTGGGTTCAATCTCTTTTACGTGAACTTGGTTATCCTCTTCCACAGCCTACTGTCCTATGGTGTGACAATGTTGGAGCTATTTATCTCAGTGCCAAACCAGTATTCCATGCTCGCACCAAACACATCGAATTAGACTATCACTTTGTGCGAGAGCAGGTAGCCAATGGTACAATCCAAGTTCGATTTCTTTCTTCTGAAGATCAGGTAGCAGATATCTTAACCAAGCCTTTAGGCCAACTTTTGTTTGACAAGCACCGTGACAAGCTTCAGCTCCAAGTTTTACCGCCATTAACTTGAGGGGGGGTATTCGGATATCAGTTTGGATATTGCCATATACTTCTCTCAAGTGGTTTAGATATCATATCAGATTTAAAATTCAATTGTATACTTTCTTATCTTTATTATCTGTAACTAGCTTATATATACTTTGTACTTGCATACTGTTTAAAATACAAAGAGATAAATACAGTTCACAATTTAAGCCAAAACTTCTACAACAGCGATGGGTGACCTCCTCGAGAACGACTGCGAAGTCATTTTAAACTCAAATTTCGAACCATAAAATGTGACGCCGCGGTCCTTAGGACCCTTATGAACACAGTGGAAAAGAGAAAATCACGAAAAATAACTGTTAAGCCAGTCAAATAATTAGGTCAGGGAGTCGGAAGAAATATGGAATTATTTGCAAATCGGGATGAACCGGCGAGGGACAATTTGGTCAATTGACCCCGAGAGCTGACTCCTGACCTAACTGTCAAATAAAATCGGAGAAAAGAAAATTTCGGAATCGAGAATTAAATTAAAGAACTAATTAAAAAAAAAGGGGGAAATGAAAAAGTAAAAAGGTGTAGGGAGATGACATCATGCATGACATCATGCATGATGCCATAAGTGTTATAATTAATAATTAATTAAATTGATTTTTTTTTGGAGTCTTCCATAAGCTAAAATACATAAAAGAAATAAAAAGAAAAAAAAATCATTTTGGGTCATCTTTTTTTTCTTATTGCCGCCTCCCATCTCCCTCTCCCTCACCATTGATGAACCTCCATTAAAGCTTGTCTTCAAGCTTTAAAACCCTTACCAAATCCCAAATTTTTTCATAATCACTTCATAAAACCTTATTCCCTTCCCTTGAGAAAGAAAATTAACAAGAAAGAAAGAAGAAAAGAGGAGAAAAAAATTGAAGATTGGATATCAAAGTGAGGTAAGCAATCTAAATTGAAAATTTTAGTTTATTGGTTATGTTTATGGTTTGAGTAACCTAGAAATTTAATTAAAATCAAAAGAAAACAATTGTAGAGGACCGAAGGAAATTTTAGCCAGCCATGGATGTATGAGAATATGATGTGTTTTGAATGAATTAAAATTGTTAGTAAGCTTGTATGAAAGTGGTAGTAAGATTGAAATGCTAAATTGTGATTAAATGCAATAAATTAGTGTGATTAGGGTTTGGAGGCCTAGGGTTTTGAGGCAAAATTTGGAGAAATGAGTAAATGGTGTGTTTGACCTATTGTGAAGTGAAAAATGGTTAATTAATGACCAAATGTTGTATGTGGGTGAAGTTGGAGTTTCCATACCTATTAAGCTTTAGAAAGTCAATAATTTGACTTGAATAGTGTAGTGAATAGTAACCCGAAACACAAAAATTTCGAGAACCTCGAGTTTAGCACAATAAAGCTAGGTAAAAGTGAAGTTAAATTTATTTTTGGATTTATGCTAAGATATGGTACTGAAACACTATGAAACTGTGTGTTTTAGCTGAAAAAGACTTGGAAGCTCGGAGAGACTGAGTCAAGGCCTAGAGGCGATTCACGTCAGGTCTGTGCACAGTAATTTTTTTTTTAAATATATGATTTTTGAAAATTTGATTTTTTTGAGTTAAATATGAATTGTGTTGCCATTTATGATTGTGGATATGACTTTGAGAAATTTACTAGATTTCCAATAAATTATTTGAATAAATTATTTTAAATAGTTTTTTGTGTTCACACTTAGCATGATAGTATCACATTATTCCTCCTCCATTTATGGGGTTGAGATCGTTTATTTTCCTCCCTCTCTGGCTTACCAGTTGAGGTCGAGATCGGATGAGTACTCATTAGCTAGCTAGCCACCTCCCTCATTGATTTCGATTAATGGGGTTGTAGATTGCTTTGTCGTGGTGTACAATACGGCATTGATCGGAAATTTTGTGTCATGGCTTAAGTTGTGTATGATTTTGGCAACACTATGTTTATTAAATTATTTGACTAAATTGCGTTATTCTGAGTTTTGATAATTTGTGAAATGTGATTGAGAAATATTTAAATTGTGTTTCATCAATGAATGATTTATGTATTATATTTTAAATTTTTATTATGTACCACTGAGCATTTTTATACTCAGCGATAGCTTATTTTGCTCTCGCAGATAAGAGCAAGGAAAAAGCAGTAGAGTGAGTTGCTATTGAATTTAGGACCACACTGATCTTTTTGTACGGGTATTATTTTATACCCTTGTAGTTAATTTTGATGTAAATATAGTAATGTTGTATATATCAATGTAAAGTTGAGCAGTTGTAATAAATTGTAATAATATTATTTTTGGATTTCCTTCTGTAAATTAATATTTGTACTTGTGAATTTCATACTTTATGTCTTATGAATGAAGTTATTAAATATTTTGTGATGATAAATTTTGATTGGATTATGGAATTATTTTGAAGTGAATTGAATTGAGTTGATTTGAGGTTTATTGGAGGTTGGGAGTTGCAAAAAATTTTTGGAAGTGTTTTTCTCAGGTATTTGAAGAACTGTTTTCTCTAATTACAAATGGAACTCTGTCAAAATTTTTATAAAATTTGCGGTAAAATTTAAATGGACAAAAATTTTTACTAATATTTAAACTTTAAATAAATAGTTTTTAATTCCTGCCAAAATGCTCACCACTTCCAAAATATAAGAAAATTGTTTTAAAATCCCTTGTAGGGTACTTAATGAGTTATCGGTAGGTGCAACTTCACGAGAAGCTTCTGGAGGCTACCAAATTCGCATAAGATCTTGCATAACCAAACCGCATAGCCTGTGCACATGTTTATTAATTAGCTAAAAAGGAAATTCTCCCACGTGAACAGTGACCTCACACACACTATTTTTAGGGCTTTTGTTAGAGAATGTAAATGGGGATTTTTACCCCATTTTAGCTGTAAGAAGTAGTAGGAAAGTTTGGAAAAGGAAGGAAAATAAAGCAGGAGCTAGCATTTCCCATTTCTGAACCAGATTCAGAATCTTCTTCTATTCTTCATCATTTTCTACACTTCTTCTATCGGGTTTCTTAGTTCTTAGTTTATTTTCAAAATTTATTTCCTATTTTGCTTCGAATCCTTTGTATTAAATATGGATAGTGAGTAATTTTTTTAAGATTTTGGAGTTGGTATGTAATATTTAAGATATTTTGTGGGTTTGAGTTAATTTATCCAGATTTTATAGTTATTATAAGGTTTTATCTATTTCTTGTGTGCTTAATGACGTGCTTACTATAGAATCCCATTTATTGTTCTTAATCCTTGGTTGAAGTACCGAAAGGAGAAAACCCAATGATATATAATCAAGAAATTAAACTTAATTAACTTGGATCTAGAAATAGACTAAGGATTAAGAGGGCTAATAGATTAATTAAGGAACCTAATGGGTTTTAGTTAATTTCAACTCCATGAAAGTAAGACTGAGTTAGTTAAAGAACTCTTTGTCCCACTCAAAAGAGTCTTCAAAGGATTTAAGAATTAATCTCCTTGAAATCTACGATTTCCATATGCTGGATAATCAATTTGAATTCCCAAAATAGCTTGAATATCAACCCCTAAACTCCAGAATCATCCTTTTATTATTGTTAATTTATTAATTGATTTTCATTACTTATTACTTTGATTTTTGCCATATTTCATTTCGCTATATTTATTTCTTACAATTTAGTGATACTTGCCATTGAATTAACTTCTTTGTTGAAATTGCACATATATTTTACATTTTCAAATTCTTCATTTAATTACTCATAGTCTAAATTTGGTTTAGCTTAGTAAACTTTTATATCAAAAATTCAATCATTAACACAATCTTTTGAGGAAATGATATCTTTATCTACATTACTTGAATGACTCGTGCACTTGTGGTTGAGCCACATCAAGGTGGTGGAGTTTGAACAGTTGAGACAAACTACAGATACAAGTGTGGATGAGTATATGGATAAGTTTGTTAAACTTCTACAGTATGTGGGTCAAAGGTATGTTACAAATTAAAAGAAGGTGAAGAGGTACACTCAAAGGTTGCACTCTAGATACCCTTCATTGATTTTGGCTGTAGAAACCCACAGCTTCCATTCCATAGTGGATGCTACAAGAAAGATGGAGGCTAAGGCTATAATTGAAGGGAGTCTAAAACTGAAAAGTACAAAAATCAAGCAATTCGCATTCTCTAAGGCTACAGATACAGGGAGGTTTGATCATCTAATCTAGACTATTTCTTCCTTTGGAACTAAGTAAGATAGAGGAGGGAAGTTTGGCAAGAAGTAAAAGAAGAATAAGTTATGGAACAGAATCAAGTCAGGCCTTGGGATGAGAGACGACATTAGTTTGGGTTCAGATACCTCTAATTGTATTAGATATGGGAAGTCTCATCAAGGAGTTTATAGGTTGGAACTTTCCAATGTTTACAGATGTGGTCAGGAGGGGTACATGTCTAGGGAGTGTCCTAACATGAAAAGGGTGGCTTTACAGCAGCAGATTGGGTCAGGCAGTGTGGTTCAACCGGTGGTAAGACATACTTTCATGGGTCTTTTATTAAGAAGGGGATAGGGAAGAGGACGAGGTTCTTCTTTCTCTATAGTAGACTCTCAAGGAAAGGGTTCAACAACATTAGTACAGATCTTTACCATGACACAACAAGAAGCCAATACCTCCAACACTGTGATGTTAGGTAATTTTTACATTAGAAGTTTTGATGTGCATGTTTTGATTAACCCTGGTGCATCCCATTCTTTCATTAACCCCAAAGTGGTTCTAAGATTGGGTTTAGTAGTTTTGAGTCTGCAATGTCCACTGGTTGTCAGTGGACCCAAATGTGATCCTTCAGTGATAGAGGTGATCTATTATGCTTGTCCAGTGATGGTAGAGGATAAATATTTTCTAGCTGACCTGGTGGTCCTAGAGTTGACAAATTTTGATGTCATTCTAGGGATAGATTGGCTCTTAGCCAATTATGCCACCTTAAATTGTAGAAACAAGGTAGTAAATTTCAGAGGACTAGACAGGTCGGAGGTAGTTTTCCAGGGAGATCAGACATTAGCAGTGAAAGGGATGATCTCCACAATACAAGCTAGTGAGATGCTTTGAAAAGGATGTAGAGGGTTTTTAGCCCATGTTAGAGAAGTTGTGAAGAACAGAAGTGGACCGGAATTAGTTTCCATTGTATAAGAGTTTTCAGATGTGTTTCCTGAAGAACTACCTAGTCTACCACCTGAAAAGAAGATAGATTTTGAAATTGATCTAGCGCTTGGTATTAGACCCATATTTATTCCTCCCTATAGAATGGCCCTTGTAGAGTTAAAAGAATTAAAGGAACAACTATAGGAATTAATGGATAAGGGATTCATCAGACCGAATACTTCTCTTGGGGGTGCTCTAGTATTATTTATAAAGAAGAAGAATAGATCATTGAGGCTGTGCATTGACTACAGATAGTTGAACAAGGTAACTATAAAAAACAAGTACCCTCTACCCTATATTGATGACTTGTTTAACCAGCTGGCTAGAGTTAGTAATTTTTCAAAAATAGATTTAAGGTTTAGATACCACTAATTGAAGATTAAGGAGTCAGATATTTCAAAGACTACTTTTTAGACTAGATGTAGAAATTATGAGTTTCTTGTAATGCCATTTGGGTTAACAAATGCCTCAACTGCTTTCATGAATCTCATGAATAGGGTATTCAAATAGTGTTTATATTACTTTGTAATCGTCTTTATTGATGATATTTTGGCATATTCTAGAAGTCTAGAAGAGCATGCGCAACATCTAAGAATAGTCCTTCAGACACTAAGAGAGTGTAAGTTGTATGCTAAGTTCTCTAAGTGTGAGTTCTGGCTGAAGAGTATATCCTTCTTAGGGCATATAGTGTCAAAGAATGGAATCAATGTAGATCTTAAGAAGGTAGAAGCAATGGTAGATTGGCCAAAGCCAACCACAGTGATAGAGATCAAGAGTTTTTTAGGTTGGCTGGCTATTATAGGAGATTTGTACCTGATTTCTTTAAGATAGCTACTCTAATGACTAAGTTAACTCAGAAGAATAGAAAGTTTGAATAGAGTGATGAATGTAAAGAGAGTTTTTAGAAGCATAAGGAGTGCCTGATTTTAGTACCAGTACTAGCTCTGCCTACAGGCAACAAAGATTTCAATGTCTACTGTGATGCCCCCAGAGTGGGTTTGGGATGTGTTCTTATGCAGAAGGGAAGAGTAATAGCATATGTTTCAAGATAGTTGAAGAAGCATGAAGCTAATTATCCCATTTATGACTTAAAAATAGTGGCTATAATTTTTGCTCTAAAATTATGGAGACATTATCTTTATGGAGTAAAATGTGAGATTTTCACAGACTATAAGAGTCTCTAGTACATCTTCAAGCAAAAAGAGCTAAATCTCAGATAGAGAAGATGAGTAGAACTACTAAGTGAGTATAACTGTACAATCCAGTACCATCCAGGAAAGGCAAACATTGTTGCAGATACCCTCAATCAAAAATCATTTGGCAGTTGGGCATATATATCCGTAGAAAGATAATCCATCTTGAAAGAGTTGCACTAACTGATTGGAGAAGGGTTACAGCTGGAGTTATTAGCTAAGGGTACCTGGATAGCTCAAATAAAGGTGACACCAGTGTACCTAAGATAAATAATAGAGAAATAGCTTGAAGACCCTGAACTGGTGAAAATAGCAAAAGCGATATAGAAAGGTAAGATAAGTGAGTTTCATTTTGACAGAAAAAGGGTGTTGAGGTACAATAACAAGTTGTGTGTACTAAATAATATCCATCTTACGTGAAATGTTTATGAAGTGAAAATCCACATGAATAATGCATTGCACATGTATGAATGAATGATGAAATTAATAATAGTTAGTTTACTCACTAAGCTTGTGTAAGCTTACTCCATTCCCCTAACTCCTAAGTGCAGAGTTACATGATTAGAAGAGTTCTTCGAAGAGAAAGCTTCAGGGTAGTCTTAGCCCTTTTTTATATATGATGTATGGGTAGATGAACATATAACTCATGATGGATTATATTGTGCTACTGCTTGAAGGAAAAATGTAATAATTATTTAATGTATAATGATATTTATATTGTGTAAATCCATTTGAGGGTATGCATATTAGACTATTACACTTTGGATCTTATGTATGTTAAGGTTCAAATTATGAACCATTATCATGTATAAATATTTATGCAAGGATGAAAAGACCAAGGTGCAGTGGTTTGATGTATATTAAGATGATGAGATATAGGAATATATGTATGTTTCACAGGTTTCAAGCTTGCTACGTGTTCCAATAGTCTCAAGCTAACCCGATCCCTAGTACCAATAATGGACCCTGGTTTGAATCGTTACAGGGACAATTGAAGGGACTTACTTGATGCACATAATTTTTCGATAAGGTCATGGATGGCAACTTACTCCTTACAAAGGTTCCATAACCATCGTCACCACAGCTTAATGTCTAGATTTGGGATAGTGGGTACATAAGGGGAAGGTGTTAGGCACCCCTTACACCTGTTCTAACCTCGTTAATTTGAGTGCCAGTCTTCTATTAATGTTTCTAAAAGTCTTATTTATTATTTTTTTATTAAACTTTTTACCTAAATATACAATTTTTAAACCTGCACACACAAATAATTCAAATAGGGGTTACTATTTATAAACAATTTTCATGCACAATTACTCCCTATAATAACTAAAATTAATTAATTATTGACAATTTGATTAACAAATAAATTCAATTTACAAATAACCTTGAGTTTCTATTTAACTAATTAATTTATTTATTCTAATAAACACACAAGGCTCAAATAATTACAACCTAAAATAGTTTATTTCTAACATACCAATTTATTTATAATTTACCAAAGAGTTAATTTAATTTATTTACATGCCAAAATTTATTTTTTACAAACAAAATTAATTTTAATTTACAAATATTTGTTTAATTCAATTTTCATACAAAAGTGGGTTAAAAAAGCAAACAAAATTAATTTTTATTATTTATCCAATAAAATCCTATTATTACCACATGTTGTATTCAAAATTGTTATTTTAAAAATTTAAGAATATTTATCTTAAAATAATTGTAGTTATCATTAGGACAAACTATCTTGAAAAAGGGTATTCTTTTCTAGTATAGCATGTTTATCCCTGTATTGTTCCCATTAAGCTACACGTAAGCTCCACACATTTATTGTATTTCTCAATACTTACCTTAGGCTACTTACCAATTTTATTTATAATATGAAATAAACTAATAACAATTTATATTGAAATCTAACATTTATATCTTAATTAATTTAGACTTCTATTTGGCTAAAACTACCTAATGGCCATGGGTCTTCTGACTTAATTCTAAAACTTCATAACACCATATCACATCATATACAACATTAAAAGTAGATCAAAATACAATTTAAAACTTAAAAATAAAAAATTATAAACCAACATAAAATTTCTAAATCTAGACAAATTTACAGTATTTTGAGATTTAAATTTTTAATGTTATCAAAACATGTACAAAAATTGCACAAAAATTCCATAAGCATGCCAATACATCATAAAAAATTATAAAATTAATAATTAATTAACAAACCTCACTTAATAATTTACAAAAATTGATGTTCACTATTGTTTCACATTAGAGAAATTGACACTGCTTTTTAAAATCATTGTATCTCACAAAGCACAAAAGGTGTTTATATGAAACCAAAGGGAAAAGTTAGCAAAGATCCTAAACTTATTTTTGCTTCAAGAAACATAGAAAAAGATTAAAAATTGAGGAAGATGTAGGCCCTAAAAACCATTTGTTCTACAAATCGAATTTTGCAGATACCCCAATTTTGAATAGCCGTAACTAACTCAAATTTAGAAGCTTTTTTTAGTAATTTTTGAGCCTAAAATTATTATAATTTCATGAAGAACACAAATATAATTTTTGTAAATTTTTGCAAAAATGAAAAAAGCATGAAATTTAATAAAAACATGAACCCTGAAAAGAGATGTGTGCAAAGTTATTGATTTCCCTTAAATTTACCACATAACATGTATGTTATGAATATATGAGATAAATTAGAAGCATATAATCATGAAAACCTAACATATGACATGTTTCTTGAATATTTATCACTTATCACCTTAATAAAATCTTGAATACTTTCTTGACGTAAGAACGAAGAAAAGGAAAGAGAGGAAAGAAACGGGGCAATGAGAGAGAGTCTCTTCTTTTTCGTGGCTAAGTAAGTCTGTTCTTATTTTTTTCTGTTTTTTTTCTCCTCCCTCTGTCAAGTATTTATAGGGTTTAGATTAAAAATTATAAAATAAGTTTATATAATCCCAAAATAAGAAGGTTTAAGAAGTTTTAAAAAGAAAAACTTATTATTTAATACAATAAAAAAATAGTAAGTTTTTGTTTATTTAATCAAAATTCATCACCAGGCCTCATTAGAGCCACAGAACCCAATTAGGTTAGTTAATTTTTTCTTTTAATAAATTCTCAAAATTAAATTTAAATAAAAATAAATTTTATTTAATTAATTATTTTTTACTTTTTAAAATTATTTTTTCCAAAAAACATGTCACCCATGATTATCCATTTTTAATGCCTCTAAATATATCTCACAGTCATACAATTTTTTTCATCATCAGATTCCTCACGGTCTCAATGCATATACCTACAAGGTCACACAAATAGGAGTCTACAGGTTTAGGGTTTGAGATTAGCGTGTTATAGGTTAGTTCTTAGGTAGCTTAAAGATTAGGCACTAGTAGTTTAAGGGTTAGGCATTAGTGGTTTAAAAATTAGGGTTTAAGGATTAGGTGTTTAGGGTTAGGCATTAGTGGTTTAAAAATTAGGGTTTAAGGATTAGGTGTTTAGGGTTAGGCTTAGGAGTCCAGGTGATTTAAGGGTTAGCAGGTTAGGTGTTAAATTTTAGGTGTTAGACATTAGTGGTTTAGGGATTAAGCGTTAGCAATTTAAGGATTAAAGTTAAGAGTTAACAATTTAGAGGTAAGATTATATGTAATTTAAGGTGCAACGGCCCGGCCCACTGGCTAGTATTGTCTGCTTTGGCCCAGCTTATACTAGGCCTCACGGATTTATCCTTTGGGCTTATACACCCAAAAGTGTGCTAACCAGTGTTCTAAGACCACCCAATTTAAGTCCAGGATCTCTCTCGTACTTTGTCGATGTGAGATTTGCCTATAGGATCTTTTCTTCCCCCCTTTTGGGACTCAGCGTCCTCGCTGAGGTTTGCCCCACCATCGCTCAAGAGGCCACACAGAGTGCTCTGATACCAATTGTAACGGCCCGGCCCACTGGCTAGTATTGTCCACTTTGGCCCAGCTCATACTAGGCCTCATGAATTTGTCCCTGGGCTTTTACACCCAAAAGAACGCTAACCAGTGTTCCAATACCACCCAATTTAAGTCCAGAATCTCTCCCGTGCTTTGCCGATGTGGGATTTGCCTAGGAGACCTTTCTCCCCCCCTTCCCCCCTTAGGCAAATATCACATTGGCAAAGCACGGGAGAGATCTTAGACTTAAATTAGATGGTTTTGGAATACTGGTTAGCGTTCTTTTGGGTGTAAAAGCCCAAGGGACAAATTCATGAGGCCTAGTATGAGCTGGGCCAAAGTGGACAATACTAAGGCTGCTATAATTGGTATCAGAGCACTCTGTGTGGCCTCTTAAGCGATGGTGGGGCAAACCTCAGCGAGGACGCTGAGTCCCAAAAGGGGGGGAGAAAAGATCCTATAGGCAAATCTCACATCGACAAAGTATGGAAGAGATCCTGGACTTAAATTGGGTGGTCTTAGAACACTGATTAGCACATTTTTAGGTGCAGAAGCCCAAAGGATAAATCCATGAGGCCTAGTCAAAGCGGACAATACTAGCCAGTGGGCCGGGCCGTTACAATTGGTATCAGAGCACTCCCCGTGGCCTCTTGAGTGATGGTGGGATAAACCTTTACGAGGACGCTAAGTCCCAAAAGGAGAGGAGAAAAGGTCTCTTAAGTAAATCCCACATCGACAAAGCACGAGAGAGATCCTGGACTTAAATTGGGTGGTCTTGGAACAATGCAGACAACCAAAAGGAGGGGAGAAAAGGTCCCTTAGGCAAATCCCACATCGGCAAAGCACGGGAGAGATCCTAGACTTAAATTAAGTAGTCTTAGAACACTGCGGACAATACTAGCTAGTGAGCCGGACAATTACATAAGGGTTTGGTTTTAGGTTTTAAGGGTTAGGCGTTAGTAGTTTATGGATTAGGTGTCAGCAATTTAGGGATTATGATTAGGGGTTGGCATTTTAGAGTTTAGGGTTTTAGTGGTTTAGAACTTAAGAGTTAGAGGCTTAGGGTTGGGGTCAGGAGTTAGGATTAGGAGTTAGACAATTTATGTATTAGGTGGTTTAGGGTTTAGGATCAACTATTAGGTAGTTTAAGGATTAGTGTTAGGGATTATGTGGTTTAGGAGTTAACAGTTAGCGATTTACGGATTAGGAGTTAACAGTTAGCGATTTACGGATTGGGGTTAAGGGTTAAAGATTAATGTGTTAAAGATTATTGTTAATTGGTTTAAGAGTTAGGGGTTAGTAGTTTAGGGATTACACATTAGCAATTCAGGGATTAAGCATCAGCCATTTTTGGATTAGAGTTACAAGTTAGGAGTTTAAAGGTTAGGTATAAAGTGGAGATTAAAGTTTAGGATTTAGGATTTAAGATTTATTGAAATTCCCCTGTAGTAGATTTAACTGGCATAAATTTGATTGAGGTCAGACCTTGTTGAATATTTGGCTTAGCAAATTACTTGCATGGAATGGAACCCCAAATATACATTAAAATGAAATGATGTTATGTACTAAAGAGGGCGAAGTAAATGAAATAGTTTTATTTGTATCTTTTGGCATCAAAAAATGAAATAGTTTTAACTACTATTTCTCTTGTTTATTTCCCCGAGGTTTTTAGTATTATAATAATATTATTTTGTTGCATAAACAGATGTGGATTTACCACTCTAACAGAGTGGCTATGGGCACAGACGATGAGATGCACAGCCTCAAAAGCCTAAATGCAATTAACTATGAAAAAGAAGGGAAGAAAAAGATGGTACTAGTGTACCAGATACTAGTAGCGTAGTGTACAGAGAGAGAATGGAGGAAATGTCATGTCAAAACAACACAACATGCTCCAAATCTCTGATGAGTCTGAGTAGGGAGTCATAATAAAAACAAACACATCCTCTCACTCTCAATCACTCTACTCTCTCTTCCTTTCTTCTTCTTCTTCTTCTCTATCTCTCTCTCACTCACACTCACACTCACGGCCTGTTTTTGCTTTCTCCGCGTCTCCCTAGCCCCTGCTTCTGGGGGACTTTCCCCTTCTTCCTTGCTGATATTACCACTCTCTCTCCCTCTCTCTCTCTCTCTCTCTCTCTCTAAGACTAAAACTGACTTTTCATCCCTTTCTCTCTCTCTCTCTCTCTCTCTCTTCCCCCATGCGTTAGGCACGCCCACTCACCATCATCTTTATATGCATATTCTTTGCCATTTGTTTCCGGCGAACAAGTAGAAGAGATAAGAGAGCAAAAAAGAAGACAAATTTGCATGAACCCTTAACTATATTGTTTTTGAGTTTCCACAAAGGCAATAAAGGAGGGCTTCATCTCTCGACTTTCCAGTTGCAAGCTAAAAAGATAAACTAAAGAAAGACAAAACATACAGAGAAGCTGAGGCGTGAAAAGCTTTCAAGTCTGAGGAGATCCATATCTCCATCCTTTCCACCATCATAAAAGCGGCAAAAGTGTTGGAAGAAAGAAAAGAATAAAAAGAAACAAGGTTTGACTGTAGAAGTCGAAGTCACGCTGCTCACGCACCTACTTGCACTTGTATTACTTCTTTATCAATCATACAGATGCATTTCTTCTCTTGTTGCTATTTTCTTTTAAACTAATATATATGTGTATATTTTTATTTTATGTTATTTTTATCAAAGTTTAAAGACAAAAAGAATAGAATTAGGCAAATTCTTAATCCCAAGATCTCCCACAGTCCGAGTCAGAGGCTTCTTTTATTCTTTCCATATCTTTCTCTCTCTCTCACCTTCTTTCTCTTTCATTTGCGGTATGTGATTCAAGTTTTCTATAATATGGCAGCTGTGGTTCATCCCGAGATATTTCATATGTCCTTCTCACTCAAAGGTCTCATCTTTACAGAAAAATGAGTAAGTAAAAATGATAAAAATGTACCAATGGAAAAAATTCAAGCGAGATCTGCTCCCGAACCTTTCCATTGAAAAGAGTGAAACAAAACTTTACTACACGAGATCCAATCTACTAAAATCAACCTTCTTTTCTATCTCGTTTCCTTCCTTCCTATTCCATTCTCAAATCAACCCTCCAAAAGTCCCTTCCCGGTCAGGCGGCCTGCAACCTTCCTTTCTCTCTCAGCAGTGGCACAGCAGCTACTAGTAGTTACTTAGGGTTTCTGGGTGTGGCCCCAACTATTAAAGCAATGGAGGGAGAAGAGATATGTATCACTTTGCTAACCGCAAATCTTCCATTAGCTGCGTAATTTATATTTGCTGCCCTTTCTGATCTAGATCTCTGAATTTCCAGAGAAGTTAGGGAGATTATCATTTTTTATTCCTTAATCAGAAGAGATTGAGAAGTCAGTAATTATAGGCACAGATCCTGCAAGGGTAATCTTTCCATTCTAAAGTGTCGTGAGTGAAGAGATTTTCTTCAAATATAAAGCCATCAACCCTACTACCCTTTTTCTTGCATTAATCGCACGTATAGCTTGTCTCGATTAAATTACTCGTCTTTTGAGATGTTTCATCTCCTACATAAACACAAGTCCAAACCCTAAAACTAGCCATTTCAGCCGCCCTGCTGATGCTCCATAGATTTATCTCTTGTTCTCAGATCTCTCACAACTAATTTCATCCTTTGTACAATTTGTTTGTTTTCTCTGCATATATATTAAAGTTTTATTATTCTCCCTTTATGCGCTTATAGAGCAAACTTCTCCCTACATAAAATACATTAACTGAAATCAAAACTCGGTTTATTGATCGTCCCTAAATTGTTATGGTATATCTGTCATGACTTGCGGGTTTCTTCCCACTTTAATTTACATATGTTCTTACTGTTTCGCTTTGATAATATTGTTTGACCTCATATGCAATGTTTATATATGACAGAGGGGAAGGGGGAACATGGCTTCGTCATCGAATTCTCCATGTGCAGCCTGCAAGTTCCTGAGGAGAAAATGCCAACCGGAATGCGTCTTTGCCCCCTATTTTCCACCGGACCAGCCCCAAAAATTCGCCAACGTGCACAAAGTGTTTGGAGCAAGCAATGTCACAAAACTACTAAACGAGTTGCACCCCTCCCAGCGAGAGGATGCCGTGAATTCCTTGGCATATGAGGCCGATATGCGTCTTCGTGACCCAGTCTACGGCTGCGTTGGGGTCATCTCTCTTTTGCAGCACCAACTTCGCCAGCTGCAGATGGATCTAAGCTGTGCCAAATCTGAACTCTCCAAATATCAGAACCTAGGCATCACTGGCCATGCCGGTCTATTCGCTGCAGCGGCTGCTGCAGCCACAGCTACTACACACAATCATAATCATCACCACCACCATCCTCAGAACATTGGGATCAATCTAATCGGAGCTGGCGGTGGGGGAAGGGACCACCACTACCACCACCAATTTTTTCCCAGGGATCAGCAGCAGATGATGAGGAGCTTTGATACTGCCAACAACTACGATGCAAGCCTTCTGGCCATGAATGTCTCTGCAAGTATTGGACAGCTGAGTCAGTTCCAGCAACCCAGGGCTGCTGCGGGAGATGACCGCCGCACCATTGATCCCTCTTGATTTTCTGATTATTGCCTGGTTAGTTTGTTTTCCAACACATAATATCAGTATTGTTTATTTTACTATATGATTTTTTCTTATCTAGAATTACTCAAAATTATATAAAAAAATGATATCGAGCCCAAGAAAATTACCGATTTACCAATCCAATTAAATATAAATTTTCTGTTCGATCCGTTGAAATTAATTTTATAAACAAAAAAGGAAAATAAATCAATTTGTTGAGGGAAATAACTATCAAGCATTAAATTACATGAAATGTTGACCGTTTAATTCTAAATTTTGGTAAATTTTTCCATATGCATCCTTCATATGTCAAAAAATTTTTAAAGAGAAGATTTCTAACACGCACTATGAAATTTACCATCATTATATTAAGTTATTAATCATAAAATAAATTTACTATCAATTTAATATTTTAGGATTTAAATAGCAAATAATTCCACTTGGAGAAACGAGAAAGACGTTGCTCAATTGGAAATGGTTGGCACAATATGTACATAAATTAATATAATACGTACATATCCATAGGATTTGTGTCGATACCTCGTTCTTTCTTAGTTTTGATGTTACATATATAATATATATGCAGGCCTGTACTATTGATGGAATCAATCAAACGAGAGATGGCAATTTTATCTTCACTTGACAGCCGTTGCATAGACAAATTTTTCTATGTCGAGTTTACATATCTCTTTACTTTTTCCCTCTTTCAACCATCAAAAATCATCTCAAGGAAATATATGTTTGCCATGCCAAAAATGTACTTGCTTCTCCAGCATTACAGTAACACCAGTAGTTCGTGGGGTTTTCTGCCTCTTAAAATGTGCCATGGCAGGCATGGACTGGTTTTGTTATTTCCACCCTCTTGAAATTTTCTCTTTAAACAGTTAAATGGACAACAACATTATTTACAATTTGAAGCTACATTTTTCTTTTTCTTTTGTTTCGTAGTTGATGCTTCAACCATGGATTATTGTATTTTGCTTTATTTAAATGATGAACCTGCGTTATGATATGGTTCGGAATCCCAAGTAGAGCTGTTTGTGAGAAATGCTTGATTAAATTTTTGCACATATCTAGAGTAATTAGTGGATCTATCAATTTTCTAGTAGATCCATTAAATTTTTTGAAAAATCTAGATTTAGATTCGATAATTTTCTTTCTTGTAATTAAGAGATGAAAAAAAAAAAACGATATAAACTAGCGAGGTATAGAAACAAGTAAATCTAACTAATGAGTGAATTATACAATGAGAATAATTTATAGTCAGCCCCTAAAGTTTAGTAAAATTCACAGGTTAATCTTTATTTTAAATTTAGGTAGCGATTAGGTCCCTTGAGTTTCAACTCCGTTAAACAAATTGAATTTTCTGTTAAGATGAGGGCAAAGTTGCTAACGTCTTTTAACTGTGATAAATTTTTATAATGACAAAAATGCCTTTGAAAGGCGGGAGTGGCCTGTTATTTCCCTCCTTCATCTGCAAATTCTCAGCTCTCTCTCTCTCTCCCTCTACCTACCTACAAAGCTTTCCGCATTAGTGCCTTTTCAGCTTCCTTTTCCTTTGTTTCCAACAAAACCGCCACAACCACAGGCATTACTTTCGTCTTGAAAATGCAGTAGTTCATGGTCTCCACCACTTGAATTTTTCTCCATCGACGCGCTTAACAAGTTCCGCGTTCGGTTTTACCGAGGGTTTCGCTGAGCTGCTTCTCACTGTTATTCATCGGTCTAACCATGGCCTGGACTGACAGACGCGAGCCGTTGCCTGCGAGTGCTTGCGTGAATTGGAGAAGTGTTCTTTGAATGCCGTCTATAACATCATAAAACTCGTCTTATTGCATTCATGAATCATGAACTTGGGGGTTGAAAATTTGCCCACTCCATGTGTTCGGACATTTGCACACACATTAGATATATTATTTATAATTTTGGCTCGATGATCTGTTACATGCTGACAATGGATTCCTGCCTTTAAAACCCATGTTTGCTCTCTGGTATTGCTGGCCATTTGTGGAGCTTGTGTCAAAGTGAGCGAACTCATTCCTGTCAGTTTTATCTTTTGTTGTTTAGTATAGTTGTTTACAATGTCTGCTCTTTTCCTTCTTTAATTGAGAGAGCTCAGAGATCAATGACGTTACCCAAGAGTCAGCACAACTTTGGTCATCGTCTTGTCCATCTTCAGACATGCAGGTCAAGCTAGGTGGATTGCTACTATAGTAACCTTAGTAGGAACCTGAAACATAGATTTTGATGAACTTTTCTGTTGATTGTTGACTTGAATTTGTGCTTCTAAACTATGAAGCCTACTTGCCGTTGTGGCATACATGTTCCTCGAAGCCTGAAGTCACTATTACGCTTTGCTAAAGCTTCCTTCAGCATTTTTATTTTTATTTCTTCTTCCATGGAAAATAAATGCTCTGGGAGAAATTCATTCTCTTTATGGAATTTTCTTTTTAGTTTTGCATAATGTGAAAGAAATTTGCAATATGCTGAAATTTTCCTCTCCGGATTTGTGAATATAATTTCAAAGGCAATCATTAAAAGAAAAATTCAAATTCAAAGAAAGACTAACGGCAAATTGGCCTTCTTTTGAACAGAATGATCAATTTATTTAATGGAGTCAAAATTTAATTACTTAATTATTACCCAAATTTAAAAGAGAGGTTAATATGTTTATTTTTTAAAAAAATTTTAAGATTCAATTCTAAATTATTCTTTTTTTTTATTATATAGTTCACTTTTTATACAATCGAGGTCTAGACATTTATCCGAAGCCCTTGCCACTGAAGAGGGTGTTTTTTTCTTTTTTTTTTTCTTGTTAGTTTTGTTTATCTCAACTGATAAGACATCTTAATGTTTACATCTTTTTTTAAACCAAATGTTTTTTTGGTACTAAAATATAATTTTAATTAAATAAATTAACAAGCATATTATATTACATTTATAAAAGAAAAAATGATCGGGAGATTTTTCTTTTTTGTTTACTACAAAATTTATTAGTCATATAAAGTCGGATTTAAAAAGTTTTGCAGTTTAATATAAATATACATGAAAGAAATTATAGACATCAAATTGAGTTGCCAACAAACATATATATTAGCTAAGTGCTTATCCCGTAAAATTTAAAAATCGTGAGTTTACATTTTGAGTTATATATATATATATATATATATATATATATATATATATATATATATATATATATATATATATATATATATATATTAAAAAAATATATTGACAATACTTTTTTTTAATAAATAAATAATTTTATTAATTATAATATTTTGAAAAAACTTAACAAAATATTGACAATATAAAATAAGTTTTGAAAGAAAGTATTATATTGTTTAAGTTGTAAAAAGAGGGGTAAAATCTCAATGTATTCCATCCCAATTCCCTCATATATATATATATATATATATATATATGTTGAGACAATGAATGTAGAATAGGCTTTAAGGTGTGATGAATCACTATCTTTAAGGTATTAATTGCTCCCACTAGATTGCTGCAAGGTTATGGCAATATACCTCCAGGATACAATAAAACCTGAAATCTGCAGATAGCAACTCCTGAAAATTTCCCTTAACAACTCTTTATACGAACCGAATTTAGAGAGACTAGAAGAAAGAAAAAGAAGTAGAAGTAGTATATATTTAGATTGAAAAACTCATCCATATTTATAAAGAATAAAAAGTCATGACACCTTTTCTAGACAGGCACATCTGTCTATCTCCAATAGATACAACTGTTTATGTAAAAGACATGTCTATTTATTAACAGATACCTATACAAATAGTTGTGATTGTTTGTATATAATAGACATGTCTGTTTATTAACAGAAACCTATATAAACAGTTGTGACTTTATGTATAGAATAGACATGTCTATTTATTAACAGACACATCTACTTGTTAATAAACACATCTGTTCGTAATTTATTTACGAAAATTACAATAAGATAACTATTTTATTTCACACATATACGTGCCAAGTGCTATAATAAAATAATATATATTAAATTATATATGTATAATTCTATACATATTTCACTCTTGCCATTTATTCACTTTCTTATATTTTAACAATATAGAAATTCTCTCTCTATACTGTCTAATATACAAGCTATTTATAACAATCCCCCACTTAGCTTATATTGCTAGATCCCATTGTTTCATGCATAATGAAAAGTATCTTTCAATTTAAATTTTTCCTTAGTGTAAGTATTTCAAATATCTAAAGAAATCATGATGGTCTTAGCTTAAACCTAGATTCCTATTAAATAGAACCGGAAATATTACACACACAAATCAATTAGTTCGTCTTAAAAAGTTCACCAAAATTTTAGCACGAATATGGCTTTGTGCTACCTCCTGTTTTCATGAACATTTACAAAAGTTATTCCCACTTTTGTTGAAGTGGCACCACTTCCTATGTTCATATAGGTGAAGTTTCTTTTGTATTAATATTAAACTTCATTAAGAGTATAAAAACTCATCCTCATTCCATTAACTTAGTACACTAAGTACTTAATTACAACATTTACTAATGACTTGTTGTTACCCTTTAAACTTTATTTAGTAATAATACTATAAAGTAGGGTTCTCATCAGCAGTAAATTTAATGGAATATTGTAAATCCTAATCAACACATGTACTTGTGATCATAACTCTCGAGAGCCCTTTTATTAAAGGATTTGTTAGATTATTATAGGATTTAACATAAACATGGTAATAACACCATTAGAGACTAATTGTCTTACATTTTCATGTCTTAAGCTTATATGTATATACTTTCAATTGTATATTTTACTATAAGCTTTAACCATCATGATTTGACTATCACAATATAAAGAAATAGATGGCACAGGTTGTGGCCACAACTTAATATCAGATAACAAGTTTCTCAGTCATTCTGCTTCTTTTACCAACATTCACCAAAGTTATAAATTCGGATTCTACCGTAGAATGAGTTATACAAGTTTGTTTCTTTGATGCCCAAGAAACATAACCTCCACCTAAAGTGGACACCCAACCAAAGGTTGACTTATTATCCTTAGTACTACTTATCCAATTGGCATTTGTATAACCCTAGGATCTCTACCATATTTGTTTCACTAGTCAACCATATAATCACATGTTTATAACATGAACTACATAAATAATTCACAGTCTAGATATATACCTTATTTGCAGAAATAAATTGCTCTATAACTTGTTTAAAATGAGAGCATCCAAAAATAAAGAACCAAGCTAAACTTGCACACACACACAAATGCATACTCATTTGTCCTTTTGTCACTTCTTACAAATGACTTGTAAGGCTCTTATTTTTACTACTCAAAAAGTACCAACCTTTTGGCCAATAAATTCATCTCTTCATGCATGTAACTATTAAGAAGAATAGCATCTTTTAATTTGGTTATATCTTTTAGCCAAGGGACACAACTCTTTGCATGGATACAACACTTTATATGGTTTTAACAAAATTAAAAATTTATCGCAGAATAATCTATAGTTTATAATTTCTTTTTTAAATATCTAAAAAACCTTTGAAATTTCTTTCCAATATTCCACACTAGGATTATTAGTATATCTTGATAATTTATATATTGCAAAAGCAATATCAGGAGTAGTGCAATACATAGCATACATTAAGCTACCAATAGCACTAGCACACTCAATTTGAATAATTATTCTACCAAAAATTTCAGTCAATTTGCAATAAATATCATATAAAGTATTTACTTCCCTTAATATAATGAAATTGACAAAGAGTAAAACTGTAACACCCCTCACCCATCTACAGTGCCGCTGAGCAAGATATGCTACATTCGGTGTCAGAGCACCCTATCCTGTCTTTACTTTATGAAAGTAGTATCAAACTCAAACCACCTATTTACTTTCTATTTAATCGTATTATCTTACATGTACAAGTATGAAAGCAGTATCAAACTCAAACCACCTATATACAAGATAACTATGCTATCTCAGGTTTAAAAATTATATGCATTGATATGATTTATGACAATACATTGACAAGAGTAAACTCTATGTGCTTGTCATAAGTGTCATTGGTTCGGCCTACTTATCATGTATAAGTGCCTATCATATTTGTCATATGGCATGATACTCACCATTCCATCTTATTTATATCTCATATAAATAACTTGGAAACAAATATGAATACAATCTTTCTGGATAAGTCATGTCCTTATTGTGAAGTATCCTCAATTGTAAACCTATTTATGATACTTTGTACTAGAAATACTGTCACTCATATTCTTAACAACTTAAGAATAGAATTTCTAACAAAACATCAATGGACCTTTTCTATTACACATAAATATATTATGTAAACGGAAAAGTGGAAATGCCTTTTTTTAATAAAAACATGTACAAGCTACATACTAAATGATATACTCTATGGCATACTACTAACAATCTCCCACTAGCATTAGAGCCATTCATTATAATATCTTAGACCCATCTTCTCAAGATGTCGATCTAGCTGAGTTTGTGACATAGGCTTAGTGAATGGATCAGCTGGATTTTCAGCTGATGCTATTTTTTGCATGGCTATATCGCCTCGCCCAACTATTTCTCTGATAATGTACTGCACCTTTCTATGTGTTTGGATTTCTAGTGAGACCTGGGTTCCTTAGCCTGTATGACTGCTCTATTGTTGTCACAGTGAAGTGAAACTACTGACTCAATGGAAGGAACTACTACAAGTTCTATCACAAACTTTCTTATCCAAACAGCTTTCTTTGCAGCATCTGATGTAGCAATATACTCAGCCTCGGTAGTGGAATCTGTAGTCGTACTCTGCTTGAAACTCTTCCAACTGACTGCACCTCCATTACAAATGAACACATACCCAGAGGTAGACTTTCTATCATCGATATCTGATTGAAAATCAGAATCAGTATAACCATCCAATTGCAAGTCTCTACGTCCATAGATCAAGAATAAATCCTTAGTTCTTCTCAAGTACTTAAGGATATTCTTGACAGCTATCCAGTGTTCCAAACCTGGATTGGATTGATACCTGCCAGTCAAACTAACAGCATATGCGATATCCAGCCTAGTACACAACATTGCTTACATTGAACTTCCAATAGCCAAAGCATATGGAATCCTGACCATTTTATCTCTTTCTTCAGGTGTCTTTGGAGACATCTCTTTAGAAAGATGGATACCATGTCTCACTGGTAACAATCCTCTCTTGGAATCAAGCATGTTAAACCTCTTTAACACCTTTTCCAAGTATAGACTTTGGGATAAACCAATTATTCTTTTCACTTTATCTCTATAGATGCGAATCCCAAGAATATAGGTTGCCTCCCCTAAGTCTTTCATGGAAAATGTATTTGACAACCATACCTTTACAGTTGTCAGCATACATGTGTCATTACCCATCAACAGTATGTCATCCACATATAAGACAAGGAAAGTGATAGCATTGTCACTAACCTTCTTATATACACATGGCTCATCCTCATTTTTTATAAAACCAAATGACTTAATGGCTTCATCAAAACGGATGTTCCAACTCCTCGAAGCTTGCTTCAACCCATAAATGGATCGTTTTAGCTTGCATACCTTGGAACCATCTTGGGATTCAAAACCCCTAGGTTATTCCATGAAAATGTTTTCTTCATTGTATCCATTGAGAAAAGCTGTTTTGACATCCATCTGCCAAATCTCATAATCATAGTATGCAGCTATTGCTAATAGAATCCTAATTGATTTAAGCATGGCAACAGGCGAGAAAGTCTCTTCATAGACGATTTCTTGCCTTTGGCGAAACCCTTTCGCTACTAGCCTTGCCTTATATGTCTCTACCTTTCTATCAGAACTAATTTTCTTCTTGAAAACCCATTTGTTCCCTATAGGTACAATACCTTCAGGTGGGTCAACAAGATCCCTAACTTGATTCTTATGCATGGAATCAATCTCGGATTTCATAGCAACAATCCATTTTGAAGAGTCTATATCTAATATAGCTTCTTCATAGGTAAGTGGATCATCTCCATGATCTACTTCTTCATGAGTAGACAACTCTTATTCTTCTTCATGAAGAAAACCATATCTCACTGGTGGGTGAGATAACCTGGTTATTCTATGAGGAATAGCTGTAGATGTTTCATCAATGGGTGTAGGTTGACTAGATGGATCTATATCCATCTGATCTATTGGTTGGTCAGAATTCTCCAATTCTAACTCTATTTGCCTTCCTTTACCTCCTTGAACAAACTATTGTTCAAGAAATGTGGCATATCTGCTTACCACAACCTTTTGTGAAGTAGGCAAATAAAAATAATATCCAAAACTATCTTTTGGATATCCAACAAATTGACCCTTTTCTGATCTGGTTTCCAATTTATCAATGTTCAACTTTTTGATATAAGCTAGACAACCCCAAGTCTTAACATGCTTAAGACTTGGTTTTCTTTCATGCCATATCTCATAAGGTGTAGAAGAAACTGATTTTGAAGGAATCCTATTCAGAATATACAAAGCTGATTCTAATGCAAATCCCCAAAAAGAGATTGGCATATCAATATAGCTCATCATACTACGTACCATATCCAATAGGGTACGATTTCTCCTTTCAGATACACTATTCAACTGTGGTATTCCTAGAGGAGTCAGCTGGGAAACAATGCCGTGCTCTCTCAAGTATTCATCAAATTCAGTACTCAAATATTCACCTCCATAATCTGATCGAAGAGCTTTAATACTCTTTCTTGTTTGATTTTCTACTTCAGATTTAAATTCTTTGAACTTTTCAAAAGATTCATGTTTGTATTTCATCAAATACAAATACCCAAGCCTTGATTTATCATCAGTAAAGGTAATAAAGTAATGAAAACCACCTCTAGCTATTTCTTTAAATGGACCACATATATCACTATGTATTAGTTCCAAAATATTTTCAGCTCTTAGTCCTTGTCCAACAAAGGGTGATCTAGTCATTTTGCCCTGAAGGCAAGATTCACAAGTTGGAGTAGGCTCAGAGCCCAATGAGGATAGAATCCCCATTTTCTCCAGTTTAGCAATCCTATCTTCTGCAACATGACATAACCTTAACTGCCAAATATATTTTGAACTTGAGTTGTTTTTCACCATGGCATTGCATTCATTTAGATCACTTGCATTCATTTTTTGTTTGTCATTATTATCTAAATAATAAAGACCATCATTCATGTAACCCGAACCAATATATTTATTTCCAAAATAAATATTGCAAACATCATTTGTGAACTGAAATTCATAGCCATTTCTAGTCAAACTAGATATAGAAATGATGTTCTTAAAAGCATCAGGTACATATAAAATATTATCCAAACACAAAACATGTCCAGACATGCAAAAAAATTTAGATCCTATAGCTAAAGCTTCAATAGTTGACCCATCACAAATCCGGAGTCTAACATCTTGAGAACGCAACCTACTACTATTTTCTATTTCCTGCATGTAACACCCCTATTTACATAGCCTAGCATATTTCACTATTCCGGTGATCGGTGTCAGTCTGGATAATTAAGGGGATTAGAACCACATCTAAGACAACTAGATAAGCCCTGAACACAAATAATTAGTAATTGTCAATTAGTTAAGTATAAATAAGAAAAACAGAGCATAAGAGGTTAAATGAGCTGAGAGTCACAGCGATGGGTGACCTTTTCGGGAAGGACTACGAAGTCGATTTAAACTCAAATTTCAAACCATAAAATGTGACGCCACGGTCTTTAGGACTATTGCGAACACAGTGGAAAAGAGAAAATCACGAAAAAGAATTGTTAAGCCGGTAAAATAATTAGGTTAGGGATTCGGAATAAATATTGAATTATTTACAAACCGAGTTGAACCGGCAAGGGGCAATTTAGTCAATTGACCCCTAGAGCTGACTCCTGACCTGACTGTCAAATAAAATCGGAGAAAAAAAAATTTTGGGATCAAGAATTAAATTAAAGAACTAGTGGAAAAATAAATGCAAAAGAAAAAAAAAGGGAAAAAGTTATTGCATCACCTTTATGACATCATCATGATGTAAAAAATGAATTTATTTTTTTGCCTACAAAATTGGACCAAGTCAAATAGCTAATTATCTATATAAAACATAGAAAAAAAAAAGAAAAAAAATCCTTTCTTCTTCATTTTGGCCGGCCAACTCTCTCTCTCCCTCTCCATTTTTAAAACTTCCATTAAAGCTTGGGTAAAGCTTGATTTTACCCCATTAAACCCTAAGCCCCCCACAACTACCTCATAAAACCTTGTTAACCTCACTTGAGAAGAATATTGATAAAAAAAAAGGGAAGAAAAGGAGAAGAAAATTGAAGATTGAACATCAAAGTGAGGTTAGTTCTTTTAATTGAAAATTTTAGTTTATTAGTTGTGTTTGTGGTATGAATAACCTAGAAATTAACTTATAATGAAAAGAAAACATCTTGAGAGGACCAAAGGAAAATTTGACTAGCCTATGTAGGGGAAAGATTTGCATGATTTTGATTGAATTAAACATGTTAGAAAGCTTGAATGAGTTGAGAAAGTATGTTTGTATGCTTGGAATGAATAAAATGTAACAAATCAAGTGAGTTAGGGTTTTGGACCTAGGGTTTTGGGAGACAAAATTTGGAGAAATAGTCAAATGGTGTGTTTGACCTTGTTTGAGCTGAAAAATAGTCATATGTGACCAGTTGTGTTGTGTAGGAAGTGTTGGAATTGAGTTTAAATTCAGATTGGTTATGGGCATTCTGCAAGCAGCAGGACCAAGGTCCCTTTCAGGGACCAAAACTGAAAATTTACCAACCCAATTGGTGTGAGGCCAATTGAGAATAAAACTAGACACAAAATGACACATTTTTCATTTAGGAATCATGCCCAAAAAGTGACCATATCATAGTGAAAAAATTGGCCAAATCCGGAAGTGAGTGTTATGCCCTGTACAAAAATGACCAAATTAATAGTATTTATTCATTTGGCCATAACTTGGGATAGGTAGGTCTAAATAACCTGAAATTTTACAAGTAGAAAGCTGAGATATAGACCTATAACTTTTATGAAGAACACAAACCCAAATTATGCCCTTAACTAAGTCATTTAGCCACCCAAAATTGGTGACCTAAAACTGCCAGAACCAGTTTTGGTGCCCAAAAAATCTGGGTTAGGCCAATCCGACAGCCATGATTCAAATGGCTATAACTTGAGCTACAAAACTCCAAATAGAGTGATTCAAAAAGAAGAATAAATTTAAGACAACAAGGAACAATTTCTATGAAGAAAACTTAGCCAAATTCTAACAGCAATATAACCAATAGAACAGTGCCAATATAAGACACCAAAACTGAAAATTTAAAATTTTGCCTAAAAGACTTAAGTTTTGAGAAAACAACCAAAACCAATAAATTAGGTAACCAAAATGTGATATGTGGGTGAAGTTGGAATTCCCATACCTATTAAGCCTTAGAATGTCACACCCTACCCCTCTGTAAGGCATAACATGATCCCATAGTATACCTAATGAATTACCAACTTCGCCTACTGATAACCCATTAAATACACTACAAGGGATTTTCAAAACTTTTCTTACTTCTTTTACAGTGGTGAGCACTATTTACAGGTGTTAAAAACCTTTTTGAACTGAAGTGAATTAGCTAACACATTTAGACTATTAGTAATTTCTGTAAAAATTTTGGCAGAGTGCCCTCTATTTTTTGGATAAAACAGTTCTTCAAAAACCTGTAAAAAGCACTTCAATATTTTCCTCAATCTCAAACTCCAACAAAATTCAACACAATATGTTTTTCAACTCAATCCACAATAATTTTTCAAAGGCTGAGATAAAGAAATACAGTACAAATTTTACAAGCCAAAATATCTCATAATTTACTTTACAACTTCAATGTACAATTTTAATTTACAACTGCTCAAAACCAAGAACAATATGTACATATAGTAGTCATACATTTCAGTACAAAATGCAAAATGTGGTATACTCATTACACCCGATAATCTCTCGCTGGATGTACTAGCAGCCTAATCTGCTGCCCTGTCTGTCTGTCTACCTGCGACAGCAATGAAAAGCTATCGCTGAGACAATGTCTCAGTGGTGCACAACATTTAACAAATACAACTTTAAATCACAATTCATAAATCATATAAATAGTGGATATGTAAAACCATAGTTAGATTCAAGACAATAAATGTCATAAGGAATTTAAACTCTATTTTACAATATCACAATAAATCTCAGAAATCAAAACATAGTTAAATTCAAAAGACAGTAAATGTCAATAAAAGTTTAAATTCATTTCACAATCTCACAATACATATCAATAAATCACACACAGCTTAATCATGTTTCAAAGTTCAATTCATCCCAAAAGCCGATGGCTAATGAGGTATTCAATTCGTCCCAAAAGTCAATAACTAATGAGGAATAACATAGCTAGCTAGCAAAAATATGAGTACTCATTCGATTCGTCCTCAATAGGCACACACCTCAACACTTCAGCCAGAGAGGGAATTCAATTCGTCTCACTAGACAAGCTAGCGAGGAATACAATCAATATACATGATAGCTGTGGTTTCAAACCATTTTCAATGCTTTTCAATCAATAAGTATCCATCAATATCATTCAAACAATTTTTCACAGTTTCAAACCATTTATAATGCTTTTTAAGCAATAAGTATCCATTCCAAACACATTTCCACAATTTAAAACAATAACGTACAAATAGTCATAATTCATTTCAATTGAAAAAAAATTCAAAAGAAATAGCTGTTGTGCACAAACCTCTGATAACTGTCTCATGGTCTTGTCTCAGTATTTCCTTCCCTTTCCGTGAGTCTTTGCTAACTGAGAAACACAATTTGAAGTGTTTCAGTACTCATTTAAACTGTCTCTAATGATAATGCTTGATAAGTAATTCATTGAATGCTATTATTTGCTTAATCAACCTAATATGTCGACCCTCAATGCATTCTAGGTAATTTAAGTTTCAATGTTACTAATATATCACATTCGATAGTCTTTTAGGGTTGGTACATGTTACCAAATTCATTTCTATGTATTTTGCGTTTGCAATTTGCTGAATTCCAGGATACTAGTTTGACCTAGTCGGACAACCTAGTTCCCTAGGTTTTCGGGTTTCGGTCAAAACTACAAACTTGTAGATCTATGTCTTATTGCACGTGGAGTAAAATTTCAGGTCATTCTGAGTTATGTAGACCAAGTTATGGTCATTATTCTATTGCTGGTCAAATTGCATCAAAATTGGTCACTTTAGGTCATTTTAGGTTAATTTTGGTTCGGCCAGTTTTTTGACCCAAATTTGTGCAAGCTGTTTGACTTGCTTATGGTCATTTCTAGGTTTTGGTGTCTTCATAAGACTTGTAGATATGGGTCTTAACTATTCATGGTCAAAATTTCAGGTCAATTGGACCTGTTTTGAGTGCGTTATGGCCTAAACACTAACTACTGCCCAAATGGTCAATTTTCAGGCCTCAATTGCACTTAATCCAGATTTGGTCGTTTTTCAAGCTACCTTGCAAGCAGAATTTTGGCAAGCTTTCTTCATGAAAGTTGGCACATTTTGTGCCTAGTTTCACCTTCAATTGGTCTCATACCAATTGGAGCCACACACTTAAAGTTCTAGGCCTAAAACTCAAACTGCCTTATTGCATTTCTTTCATACACATCAAGGATCACTTTTAACACTTACCAAACTCAACATTCAAGCCAATTCTGGTTGTACCATAACCTAAACATAATTCACAACATATTATAGGTCATTTTGGTGGCTTACAATTACATTCAATGTGCACCATTTAGTACAGAATTTTTCAAACCAAATTTATAACAATTCAATCACCTAACCATAACACTTTTACATGTCCAACTTCACACCATCACACACATACCCAAACTACCATAATAACCAACACAATTCAACATTAATATTTTATAATCCAAACATGAAATAACATCCTTATGGTTCACCAAACCAGGCTGCCATTTCATGCATAACATTCCCATAATTTCCAAGCATTCAAATTTCAATACACATTCACATATACTAAGTATACATCACCCAAATAATTTCCTACACCATATACATTTAATCAATCCTTTAATTCACCATTTACAAGCAAAAATAAACTATCTTCAAGGTGTTTCCATGGCTGCCAAAAGTACACTTCCCCCTTTAAACATCAAACCTCAAAAATTTCTCCATAAATCAAACACCCATAACATCCTTACAAACTTTAACAAAACAACAATAAAAAATACAAACTTACCTATTGATGAGGCTTGTTAAATCTTCACTAAACTCCCTTGAAATTAGTATCTACTTCTTCCTTGTGAGGTGGGGATCAAAATTAATGAAGACAAGTAAACAAAATTTAGCTTGAAAATGGGTATAAAGAGCCATGCATTTGGGCGGCCATGGGAGGGTTTGAAAGCTTCATTTCGGCATGGGAGAAGGGATGAAGATGATGAAGTGTTTAGTGGAAGTGATCTGCCCACTTAGTGTATATTTTAATTCTCATAGTGCTCCACTCACCTAAGAAAATGATTTAATATGATTTAAGTGCTAATTACTCCATTTACACTCCATTTTTGTTATTTACATTAGGTACCACTAAATTAATTTTTCATTATATTTTCCAAGTGTCATATTATTTATTTTTAATGGAAATTTAGGTCAAAAGACAACTCGGGGTGCCAAATGACCACAATGCCCCTGTTCGGATTGTATTCCCGATTTTTCGGTAACACCGAGTTTTGTCCGTTTTTCGATTTCTCACTTTTCTTTGTACTAATTATTTAATTTTTTATTTAGTATTTCTAATGGTATTTGTATTTCAATAGGTGTCTCTTTAAGTCTTAAAAATATTTTCCAGGGTTCCCTACGGTCTAGGGCTAGCCAACGGTCTACGTCGTGACTTCCCGGTGTGGTCACCCATCGCTAGGGTTCTCGGCTCGCTTAACTTGATTACATTTCTTTGCTATTATTTTTCCTTTGTTTTTCTTGTATTTTCTTTTCTTGTATTTCATTATTTTATGTCTCCTCACTCATATCGAAGTGTAGTTCTAGGCATCCTAGCTGTCCGGACAACACTGGTCACTGGAATAGTAGAACGCACTACCGAACATAGGAGTGTTACATAGAAAGTCAATAAATTGACTTGAATAGTATCGTGAATAGTAACCCCGAAATACAAAATTTAAAGAACGCCAAGTTTAGCATATTAAAGTTAGGTATAAGTGAATTTGAATTTATTTTTGGATTTATAATGAGTTATGATACTGAAACATTGTAAAACTATGTGTTTCAGTGGAAAAGAATATCGGAAAAGAACCCGAGGGATCGAGTCAAGGCCAAAAGGCGACTCGCTCAAGGTTTGTGCACAACATCAATACGCTTTAAAATTCATTTACAAAGTGCATGAAATGTGTATTATGCTTTTGCTCTAAATTGTTGAAAGTTTATTTGTGCATTTTTGAAATGGCAATAAATGTTTAGTAAATTGTTAAGATAAGTTTTGAAACCACAGTGTCATGACCATGTATTTGAACACCTCACTAGCATGACTAGTGGGGGAAATCAGTTTCGAATTTTGATTCCTTCTCTGACAGAAGTGTTGAGGTGTGTACCAGTAGAAGAAGAAAAAGAATGGGTTCCTATATATTTGAGCTAGCGAGCCTTATGATGTGACTTCTCCTTAGCCTCTGGCTATTGGGATGATATTTGTTTCGAATGGCATGATATAACTGTGTGTGTTTATGAAATTTGTTTTGAGACTTTTGAAATGAAATTGTTTAGATTAAAATCTTATAAATCATGTTTTGAATTTATATTGCATGTTCAGTTTAATTTTTGAATAAATATGATTTAAATTTCACATAAAGATTATTTTAGTATGTTGTGCACCACTGAGTCCTAGTACTCGTGATGATTTATTATTCTTTATCATGAAACATCAAACCTCAAAATTTCTCCACAAATCAAACACCCATAACATCCTTACAAACTTTAACAAAACAACAATAAAAAATACAAACTTACCTATTGATGAGGCTTGTTAAATCTTCACTAAACTCCCTTGAAATTAGTATCTACTTCTTCCTTGTGAGGTGGGGATCAAAATTAATGAAGACAAGTAAACAAAATTTAGCTTGAAAATGGGTATAAAGAGCCATGCATTTGGGCGGCCATGGGAGGGTTTGAAAGCTTCATTTCGGCATGGGAGAAGGGATGAAGATGATGAAGTGTTTAGTGGAAGTGATCTGCCCACTTAGTGTATATTTTAATTCTCATAGTGCTCCACTCACCTAAGAAAATGATTTAATATGATTTAAGTGCTAATTACTCCATTTACACTCCATTTTTGTTATTTACATTAGGTACCACTAAATTAATTTTTCATTATATTTTCCAAGTGTCATATTATTTATTTTTAATGGAAATTTAGGTCAAAAGACAACTCGGGGTGCCAAATGACCACAATGCCCCTGTTCGGATTGTATTCCCGATTTTTCGGTAACACCGAGTTTTGTCCGTTTTTCGATTTCTCACTTTTCTTTGTACTAATTATTTAATTTTTTATTTAGTATTTCTAATGGTATTTGTATTTCAATAGGTGTCTCTTTAAGTCTTAAAAATATTTTCCAGGGTTCCCTACGGTCTAGGGCTAGCCAACGGTCTACGTCGTGACTTCCCGGTGTGGTCACCCATCGCTAGGGTTCTCGGCTCGCTTAACTTGATTACATTTCTTTGCTATTATTTTTCCTTTGTTTTTCTTGTATTTTCTTTTCTTGTATTTCATTATTTTATGTCTCCTCACTCATATCGAAGTGTAGTTCTAGGCATCCTAGCTGTCCGGACAACACTGGTCACTGGAACAGTAGAACGCACTACCGAACATAGGGGTGTTACATAGAAAGTCAATAAATTGACTTGAATAGTATCGTGAATAGTAACCCCAAAATACAAAATTTAAAGAACGCCAAGTTTAGCATATTAAAGCTAGGTATAAGTGAATTTGAATTTATTTTTGGATTTATAATGAGTTATGATACTGAAACATTGTAAAACTATGTGTTTCAGTGGAAAAGAATATCGGAAAAGAACCCGAGGGATCGAGTCAAGGCCAAAAGGCGACTCGCTCAAGGTTTGTGCACAACATCAATACGCTTTAAAATTCATTTACAAAGTGCATGAAATGTGTATTATGCTTTTGCTCTAAATTGTTGAAAGTTTATTTGTGCATTTTTGAAATGGCAATAAATGTTTAGTAAATTGTTAAGATAAGTTTTGAAACCACAGTGTCATGACCATGTATTTGAACACCTCACTAGCATGACTAGTGGGGGAAATCAGTTTCGAATTTTGATTCCTTCTCTGACAGAAGTGTTGAGGTGTGTACCAGTAGAAGAAGAAAAAGAATGGGTTCCTATATATTTGAGCTAGCGAGCCTTATGATGTGACTTCTCCTTAGCCTCTGGCTATTGGGATGATATTTGTTTCGAATGGCATGATATAACTGTGTGTGTTTATGAAATTTGTTTTGAGACTTTTGAAATGAAATTGTTTAGATTAAAATCTTATAAATCATGTTTTGAATTTATATTGCATGTTCAGTTTAATTTTTGAATAAATATGATTTAAATTTCACATAAAGATTATTTTAGTATGTTGTGCACCACTGAGTCCTAGTACTCAGCGATGGCTGTTATTGCTGTCGCAGATATAGAGAGTAAAGGAGCAATAGAGTGAGCTGCTGAGGATTGTGGAACGACCTACCTTGAAGTTCTATCGGGTATATTTTATACCCTGATTGTAAAAACTATTTTGATGTATGTAACTGTATAGACATGTAAAATTGGTTATGAGCAGTTGTATAAAGTTGTATAGAATTGTATAAAGCTTGTAATTAATTTTGGTTTGGATTTTTCCTAATGTAAATTTTTGGAATGATGTATATAAATTATTTTATCTTTAATGAAATATGAAGGAAAATATTTTATTTTAATTTGAATGAAATTAATTGGTAGTAATTTGATGATTGTTGAATTTTAGAAATTGAGAAATGATATTGAGATTGGTTGGAATGGTTGTGAAATTGATGAAGTTGTCAAGATAAATCTTTGGAAGTGCTTTTTACAGGTATTTGAAGAACTGTTTTCTCAAAATACAGATGGCACTCTGTCGAAATTTTTATAAAATTTACGAAAAAATAAAATGGAACAAAAATTTTAACTAGTTTTTAAACTCTAATTAAATGTTTTAATACCTAGTAGAAAATGCTCACCACTTATGAAAGTAAGAAAATTGTTTTAAAATCCCTTGTAGAGTACTTAATGAGTTATCGGTAGGTGAAGTTCGGTAGTTCATTAGGTATTCTATGGAATCATGTTATGCCTTACAGAGGGGTAAGGTGTGACATTGCATATCATAAGAAATGTGAGAACTAGCACCAGTATCTAAAACCCAAGCTGTAGATAAACTATGAGTATCATCAGAATCTAAATAACAAGATATGGACTTACCTTTCAAAGGTCTATCCTTCTTGTCCTTCAGAGAAGCAAGATACTCTGGGCAGTTTCTTTTTCAGTGCCCATCTTTCTGGCAGTGGAAACACTTTCCTTTGCCTCCATCAGCTTTAGTCTTCCCTTTCTATTTAGCTATTTTCTTAGAAGGACCAGGAATCTGAGATTTCTTTTTCTTATTGCCCTTCTTCTTATTGGACTTTCCAGCATAAGAAGATACAATCAAAGCTACCTCTTTTCCTTTATTGCCCGGCATATTCTTTTGAGCAATAACCAGTATGTTGAGTAAACCAGCCAAGGTGCATTCCTGTTTAGTCATATAGAAATTTGTCACAAAATTCCCAAAAGACTCAGGAAGCGACTAAAGGATCAAATCCGTCTGCAGTTGGAAATCCATGTTAAAGTCAAGATGTTCCAACTGCTCAATTAGCCGAATCATCTTGTGGACATGATCCCCAACATTCTTTCCCTTAGACATTCTCATGCGGAATAGTTGTCTAGATATCTCATACCTAGCATTCCTGTTGTGCTCACCATACAACTCTTGTAGGTGAAGGAGGATCTCACTCACACTCTGCATGTTCTCATGTTGCTTCTGTAACTCATTACTCATGGAAGCAAGCATGTAACACTTGGCTCTCATATCATGCTCCTTCCATTTGTCCAAAGTTTCATGTTCCTCTTTAGTGGCCTCTGGAGATAAGGGACCAGGAACATTTGAGTCTAGAACATATCCTATATGTTCAAGGTTCAGGACAAGTTTCAAATTTCTTAGACAATCAGAGAGATTATGCCCTATCAACCTATTGCGATCAAGTATGCTTGCAAGGATATTGGATGGTGGTGATTGTTCTGTGCTCATTATTATTAGAAAATTAACTGCAGAAAATAACCAGATTAATTAGTAAATGTATCATGTAATTGACCAAAATGATTATGGTCTTATAATCAAATTGGTCCTCCCACTAACTTAGCGAATCCTACACTTCCAAAGTAGAAAACGGAAATCCTAGTTGGATGGATTTCTAATGGATGATTGAATTCTTATAATTCTATTGATCATCCTCAAGTACATCCATTATTGGAATTACAATAAACTATAAGTGAGCAACTCCTTGCCATCACATCTCATGTGAGATTCAATCCTTTACCTAGCCCCTAATGCTCAAAATCTCAGGTACATCCATTATTGACTTATCTTGCATTAGTTAAGTTAATCCCATTGAGCCAGTAATTATGCAAATAATTTTAATGTCCTCAGGTACATCCAATATTGGCCACCAAACCATTTACATATTTACAACATCTCATGCTTAACAATTATTCTTAAGAAAATCTCTTAAATTAATTGCATCTTATGCTAGTATTTAACATTTCTTAAAATAATTGCCTCAATAGAGGGCCAATGTTATAATTACTTTAATTATAGCATTTCCAACTTAATCATTTGTTTGGAAGATTTTATGGTCATCCTAATTACTATTAAGGTCTCACTTTGCACATTATCCATTTAGCATGCATATATCACATACTTGCATACATTCCCATACATCTCATGCATTCATGGATAAACAGTAAATATGGCATGATCATAGACTTTCTAAGGGATTCAATTCTGAGCCACCAAGAATTGAATCAGGGCATTCCTAGGTGCATTTCATTCATTCATTTTACAACAGTTGCTGAAGGAGTACATAATCAACACTTGATCTTAAATTCCTCCCACTAGTCCCACCAATGCTCTTGACCGCCTTGATCTTCTTGCAATCCAATTACATAGTCATCCTTGGCATACCAAGGCGAATTTACAAGAACTTAAATAAATGAAATTACAATCCAAAAATTATTACAACTTTAATAATACATGCCCAAAATAAATTAAAATAAATTAATTAATTTACAATCCCAAAGAAACATAAAAGAAATAAATCCAATCACATTGGTCTTTTATAGTCCATGATCATCCATCATGCATATCACTATTTAACAATTAAATAAAACATACATACTTAAATTAAATTGAATATCTCATATTCAACTTAAAAATCCAGATTTGAATATGATTCAAACAAATTTAAAAATTCAGATTTGAATTACATTCAAACAAATTTAAAAATTTAGATTTGAATCACATTCAAACAACCTTAAAAATTCATATTTGAATCACATTCAAACAATTTTTTTAAAAAAATTCAGATTTGAATATTATTCAAACAACTTTAAAAATTCATATTTAAATCACATTCAAACAACTTTTAAAATTCAGATTTGAATCACATTCAAATAATTTTTAAAATTCTGATTTGAATCAAAATTTAATTGTGTGATTAAAACTCCTAATTAAACATTTTAATTAGTCATATGATGAACCTTTGATCATGCAACAATTGCAGAATTTAATAACAACCATGCGCACCATGTTGGAGTTCATCAAGCATACCACCACACATCCATTGCAACCAGCAATGGATAAATCATCTCATGATCAAAACAGACAATTAAATCATATAATCAACAATCTAAATGGCAAATATAGTGGCTCTGATACCAATTGAAGGAGCAGAAGCATAAAAAACACAAGTTTATACCATTGAATTTAAAATTTTTCACCTAGGGTCACATGCATCATAGAAGATTTATTTTTATCCATTTGATTTCAATGATAAACAACATATTAAAACTCTTTTAATATGTCTTTGGATCTGTATTTGCCATTTAAGATTTTAGAATTAATCAGATTAATTTTAGAACCCTATATTAGATTAAGAACAAATACACTAACCTCTTGATGCACTGCAGGATATTGTCCTTCTAGCTTGTCCACACCAAGTTCACCTATGGCAGCCCTTGAACAGCTTCTAAAGCTTTTTCTATGAATTAGAAAATCAAGTTTTGCCTTTTAAGAGATTATAGATATAAATAGAACACTAGAAACGATTTCTAGTATTTTTAATTCAAGAGATTGTTTGCTAATCTCTTGGAATAGATGAGAGACGAAGAAGAAGAGAGAATGGGAGCCTCAAGGGTGGCGGCACAAAGGAGGCAGCAGCTGATTGTTATTTTTTCTTTTCATAACAACACTTATATAGCTAGGTCACCACTTAAAACCCTTGCCACATATCACCTTCTGATTGGCTCTAAGTTTAATTGACCCAATCACATTGTGCCAAGTGTCAAACCTATATTTAATCTTAATTTTAATCTTCTTACATGATTAAAAGACATTTGGCAAGCTTATGTGTAGTGCCACGTGTCACCATCTCATGGTGCCACATGTCACCCTGTGAAATGACCAAAATGCCTGTGTCTTAATTTTGAGTTCTCAACCCAAAATAAGTATTTCTCTTCTTCTAATCAATTTACATCAAATATAAATCAATTAATTAATCTTTATTAATTTATTTCTCATTAATTAAATTCATATTTAAACACTTTAAATATAAATTTAACTTATACTATACATCCAATAATCTAGATTTGGTTTCAAGTCATGCTAGGGACTTTGCAATCTAATTGCAAACCAAACCGATTTAATTAATCAATTAAACTCTTTAATTAATTAATTAAATCATATTTAATTTGGTGATTACTTGTGTATGTGTGTGACTTACTAGGCTCATCACTAATTGGCAATGAGATATGATATCAACTCTTAATATCATCAGAACTCTTTCTTACCATAAATGATTTCTCTAACTCATTTTATGCACCTCATAAACCATGGTTAATACCTAGCATAGCATGCCATGGCCACCCAATTAGTAATAAGATTTATCTTAAATGAACCTACAATCATACGTTATCATGCACTAGAATCTCTCTGTTACAAAATCCCAATTCAAGCTGGAGTCATGGTTTATGTCAAACCCCATTTGCTATGAATATTATGTTCTCTTTTAATTCCAGTTCTTGATTAAAAGATTTTCTCATCAGAAACTCTTTTCTAAATAAATCTATATGTCCTGGCTAGGAACTTGAAACATCAAGAACAATTAAATGAACATAGGATTTTATCCCTATTTACTTAGAGGAATAGATTCCATCTTGATCAACACCTGCCTCCATATATAATTAGTAGGAGCCAACACATGCCTATATACCCGTACATAGTACAAGTATGAAAGCAGTATCAAACTCAAACCACCTATATACAAGATAACTATGCTATCTCAGGTCTAAAGATTATATGCACTGATATGATTTATGACAATACATTGACAAGAGTAAACTCCATGTGCTTGTCATAAGTGTCACTGGTTCGGCCTACTTATCATGTATAAGTGCCTATCATGTTTGTCATATGGCATGAGACTCACCATTTCATCTTATTTATATCTCATATAAATAACTTGGGAACAAACATGAATACAATATTTCTAGATAAGTCATTTCCTTATTATGAAGTATCCTCGATTGTGAACCTATTTATGATACTTTGTACTAGAAATACTGTCACTCATATTCTTAACAACTTAAGAATAGAATTTCTAACAAAACATCAATGGACATTTTCTATTACACATAAATATATTATGTAAACGGAAAAGTGAAAATGCCTTTTATTAATAAAAATATATACAAGATACATACTAAGTGATATGCTCTAGGGCATACTACTAACACCTTTCACAATCAACTTTGCTTTATAGGTTTTTACCTATTTCTTTAGAACTTATTTAGTTCTTGAGAAAGCTTTTTAGCTCCCACTAGGTACCATACCCATAGGAAAGTTTGTAAGAACATAAATATAGTTCTTAATGATTAAATCCATTTTAGATCTTATGACTTTTACCATTAATGAAACAAACTTATATCAAATATAATTTTTTCATTAATTGTATGATCATCTCTATGATTAATTTTTACATAAATGGACAACTTTTATACATTAATATGTAGAATTCTATATCTCTTCAAATATGAGACATAGAAATTAACTTCAAGGTACTATAATGGTGACATCACTAATAGGTATAAGCTTATTACTGGTAGGATTTATATCCATTTAATCTGTTGTTGGATGACTCTTCATCTTATTCCATCTTCCATTCTTTGTCATTCTCTTACAGAAATTCTTTTCTTTAGAAAATGACCCCGCTCATAATAACTCTTTGTTTAGCAGGAAGATAAAATTATATCCTAAACTTTCTTTAGGATATTCAATAAATTTATCCTTTTATCAAATTTCTCTTTTAAACAACTTTAATCTTAACAACCTTAAGATTTAGTGTTTAACCACAGTATATCCTATGTGATGTGGTGGAAACTGAAACACCAATACAATTTTCCTTTTAGATATTTCATACAACTATGATATTCTAAGAGGATTAAATTGAGATATAATTGTAACGTCCTGAACTTCTGAGCTCTGAACAGTACTACTTTTCAGTCTATGAATAATACTGTTCAAAGCCAGTTTGAGGACTAAAAAAGAAACGAAAATAAATTAAAATAAGCAGAATAAAAATCAAAGTGATCATCGGGTTATGGACTTAAATGTCATTATCGAAAAAGATAGACTATAATTCGATGAAGGGCATTTTAGTTAATTCACTCCTAGAGTTGACTTTTGACCTAAATGTCAATTAAAATGAGAGAGATTAAAGTATTAAAAATGACTTAAAAATATGAAATGTGTATGAAAAAATAACAAAGGACACATAGGAAATTAATTAAAAAAATTGTTAAAAAAATTATAATAATTAAAATAAATATTTAAATAATATATATAGAGATAATTTTAAATGAAGACAAAATCATTAAATGAAAAGTCTTCTTCTTCCTTTTCTATTCCCTCTTAGCCGGCCACTCTTCCATGCTCTTCCACCATTGCCAAACCTTCCCAAGCTCCATTTTCCTTGCATTCTCACCATAATTCCCACAACACTCAACATTAAACTTTGATATTTGACCTAGAAAAGAATATTGGGAGTAAAAAGAACCAAGGAAATTGAAGTTTTAACAAGAAGGAAAATTTGTCAATTGAGGTTAGTTCTAATTCTAACCTTATTTCTTCTTCTTACCTTGAAATTTAGTTAAATTATGAAAGAATTGCATTAGAAATTAAAGGAATCATGTATGAATGGATGGATAAAAATTTCGGCTAGCCATGGTAAGAGGAGGATTTGATGTGTTTAATTGAATTTAAACTTGAATCCTAGCTTAGATAAGACGAAATATATGATTGATATGTTGAATTACAAATGATTGCATGAAGTTGGGATCATGTGGAAGTTAGGATTTTGGAAATTTGGGGGATTTTGTGCTAGGATATGAAATTGATGTTGTTAAGGCCAAATATTGACTAATTAATGTGTATTGATTATGAAATGAAGTTGGTGGTTGAGATGAATTAATGAATTGGAAGTGTGGCACTTGTACAGGAATTCTAGACCCTTGATGTAACACCCCTGATTTTTATATATTATTATTGGGCTTCGTGTAGGTATCCTCAATTCGCGGAAATTCGACAGTTGTCCGGATCGTGAATTCCGGCATGAACAGACCACGGAAAAGTCTCCGAATTGGATCGAGGTTTTGGCTACCCCACCATTGTCAGGCATCCCGAGCACGTTCCCGAAGTCGGAATTGGCAAAGGTAAACCCGAACCTTGCTTTTTCGTAATTTTCTAGTGCTTAAATAGGATTAAAAATCCATAAAATATTCGTGGTAGCTTAGAAAATTACGATTCTTTTTGCAATAGCTTAGTAATATTTCTAAGGACATGAGCGAGTTTTATAATTTTTAGAGCTTATTTGAGCGATTTTGCAAAAATGATCAATTATAAGGACTAAATTGAAATTTTACATATTGTGATGAATGATTGATTTGATGGGCCACGAGGCTGTGTGATGTGATTGAGTTGTGGATATATGGATTGCGGATATAGAAGTGTGTTTTGAGCCCTTTGCGAGTTGGGTAGGTCCTAGGTATAGGGAGATTCTGCGGATTTTGACGACTTAGGACGTATTGGTCTTTTTCTTTGTTTGTATTGAGTCGATTTATTAAATGATTGTAATAAAATTGTCGTGAGTGAGACGACCTTCTTTCTCCGCCCGGCCGCCACGATGATTGTCGTCAAGTCTGTGAGTAGAATATTAATTTTAATTATAATTTCGATATTATTATATGTTCAAGCATGCCCATGCATCACTTATATGCATATAGTTATGTAGTTAAAATCTAGGCACGATTTATGTTGCATTCATAGCGTTGATGTGCCATGGATGTTGTTGTGGTAATTTGGAGCGGTGTGCGTGCGTTGGCGTGCGTGTGATGTGGTGTGGACTATGGATAGGACGGGGTAGTCACGGCTTGAGTAATTATTTGGGACGATCCTTCGAGGGTAGTCACGGCTTGAGTAATTATTTGGGACCCTCGATTTGGTTATTAAGTGGAAGTCCGAGCTTGAGTAATTCGGCACCGTGTTGGATTTAAAAGAGCTGTATAGGGGATCAGCTCCCATATGTTATGATTGATACTACAGGGTGTGTGAGTGCTCCAAATTACCTTTCTGATGTTATGATGTGAATTTATTGCTGATGTTGCACTTCATTCCACAGGTTGCATTAGTTTTAGATAGTTATAGAGATTATGGTTAAAATTGATATTTTACTCTCTGAGTCGAACGCTCACTCCTGTTCAATATTTTTTTCTCAGGCTACAGGAGGATTTTATTGTGGTTAACCTGCTTTTCTCCTTCGCAGGTTGTTTATCAATAGTTTTGTAATTTTATTTACTCCTAGAATTTCCGCATGTGTTAGAAATATTTAAATGATTCGGGTCTGTAATATAAATTGTCATGTGGACCTATAAAATTATATGTATGTTTGATGGATTGGATGAGGGAGCTGAGCTTCCATTTATTTTTATGCCGATATGAGTATGTGGAGGGTGAGCTGAGCTCCCCAATTGATGATATATTTTGTTTACAGGTCGGGTGAGTCAAAAACTCCCCGTTGAAAGGTCCACTTTATGGCCGGATTCTGTCCGGTTGGTTTCTTGAAATTGGGCCCAAATGGGCCTTAGAGTTGGGTTAATGAACAGTTAGGCTTACTACGGGTCTCGGGGGCTTTAGGCTGGCCCAGGTCCTAGTGCCGGTCCGGCCCATAGGTTGGGTCGTGACAAATGTGGTATCAGAGCTTAGGCTCCAGATTCATAGGGAAAAATTATCTAAGTGTTGGGAAGAGTCTACTAGGAGTCACATGCGGAGTATAGGATTTTGTTTCGTCTTTTCCTGTAATTCTTTGTTTCTAGATTCTACGTTATACCTCGGAAAATATAAGATTACCTCAGTTAGTGTCTTGATTTTCGTGGAGTACACAGAAATGTGAAATAGAGTTAGTAGACATGTGAGGTCTATCATGAGGATACGTACTCCAAGAAATGTTATATTTTTGTCAGTATGGGTTTAAATGGTGTGCCCATTTCGTGTAAGGCACGAGTACATAAAAGTGAGTCTTAAAAGTACAGTTGCCCTGGATAAGGATGAGGATACCACTACTGGCAGTCATCAGTAGATGACCCAGTCATAATAAGTTTGTGATAATAGAAGATTCAGGAGAGATAAGAAATTAGGAGACCTAGTCTGTCAGGACGTATCGTAGTAACTATACAATGTTCTCGATGTCTGCTCTGTAAGCTGCAGATTATAGTACCGACATGAGATTATTGTGTAGAGCTGCGTACTTCCTTGTAGTGCTTATGATGAGGATGTTTGCAGGCAGTCTCTGTTTTGGTACAGTTATGCCAGAACAGAGTTCTATATTTGCAGAGGAGTTGGGAACTCCTGGTTAAGAGTCTAGAGTTAGAATATTGAAAGGTCACAGTTGGGTGATAACTAGAGTCAGTGACTCAGTTACCCCAGCATGAGCTAGAGTTACATCAAGAGTTGCCATCAGACCAGAGGTTTCGGACTAGTTGCAAAGTAAAGGTGACACTTATAGAGTGAGAATAGTATCCCTTGTGTGTATCAGTATGGAATAAAGTACAACTCTACTACCTAGAGAAGGTCGAAACTATGAATTGATGATTCACAGAGCTATAATATGATAGGAGAGTCATTAATTTGACATGGTTTTGGGCAAGGTGGTAAATGTAGTATCTTTGTTGCAGCAAGTTAGGGTATAGTCCTATCTTTTTAGAAGGGATCGAAAGTTATTACTAATAATGGTGACCAACAAAATAGTGCCCAAGATAGGACTGTAGAGTGTGGTAGAGAATAGTTGGCTCGGGTATCCTGCAGAGGATGCAAGTTCTATTATAGGAATCATATATAATCAGATCACGATGGATGTAAATCCTTTGAATTGGATGACGGGTTTGGGTGCCCGGAACCTTAAGTTTTGGCTAATTGAGTAAACATGGATAATAATAATAATGACAAATAAATAAAATTACTACAGAATCAGTTCTCGAGGTGGTAAGGGTATTATGTAAGCTAAAGGATAAGAATAGAGATCATACAATAAAAGTATGACTGTAATTTGCTGAGTTCCTTTCTAATTTCAAATTATTCAAAACAATAGTATAATCTAATTATAATAGTGTTAAGAGTAATAAATTAGTGAAGATAAATCACGTAAGGCCAATGGATAAAGAAAGTGCAGAATGAAAGTTTGGACAATTGATTGCGATGCAATATAATCTAAATTCTAGTGGATGTACGAGCTAGAATGGTCAAAGGACCAAATCTGAGTAGCAGGACATATGATAACGCGATAGAAACTCTGAAAGATATAGTTAGCAAATTATTATGTTAGGAAGAAGAATGGAACCATGGATAGAATAGTCAAGTTCTATTTTGGGTAAGACAAAGGAAATAAATGAAAGGACAACCTAAAGAGCGTATAATAAAAGGAACAAAGTTAAGATATAGGATAGGCTAAGTGTTATTCTTGGCAAGGAGAATGACAAGGATGGAAAACCCAAAATGGGACCACATTAGTGAGAAAAGTGATGGGGTATGGAATACAATAATAATGAGTAAATGTTAGAAGGTGTGCGATGGTATTGCGGACTACCTAAATAGGTAGAGAAAGAGAAGTTAGTAAGCGATAAGTTGAATAAAAGCCGATCTAAGGGATCAAATTAATGACCCTAGATAAGGGTGGAATTAGTGTTGGAAGAATTTATTAGTGAGAGAAATCTTTCAGGAATCAACAAAAGTTAAGGGCACAATAAAAACGATGATAGATATGAATCATAGGTCGAGTATAAGTAAAGTTAATAAATTATAAAATATTATGTCAAGAAGGAAAATGGTACGGTAAAGGGTTCATGCAGATGATACCTTATAGGTAGAGCATAATTGTGCTAGGAGATGATGAAATTTGGAGAGAAAGACCAAGAAACTTAGGTGAAACGTTATAATATGACAATCGGGTGTAGTTGAATATAAGAGGATATTTTCTTTCTTTTCAAGTTTAGCTTGTGCTTTTGGTTCTAGAAGGTTATATAAGGAACAGAACCGAGTCAAGGAGACCTAGTTATTGAGAGTTTGGTAGGCACAAATTCATACATAATTTCTGATATGAGAATGACAGAAGTGCATACCTAGTATTAAGTATGAAAGGACGAACAGAGTAATGACAGGAGTCAAAAGGAGTTAGCTACCAAGGCTTGCCACCGTTTTAAACTATGAGCTAGAGGAAGTACTATTTATGGATGAGTTTCAATAGATGAAATTGTTGCTGGTGGATAATTTGAGGTTGAAGTTTAGAAAGCTATATGTAGTATATGTGATTATATTAAGGAGAATGAACACGTGAAGTATCTTGTTTGGAATTAAGGCATGACACATATTTCCTACAACCGTGTTAGTTCAGATGGAACTTATAGTTTATGGGGCTCATATTCATCCAGGATAATCAATTTCCTACTAAGGCTGGTAGGGAATGATAATGTTCTGATAGTTAAGTTGGAAAAAAGGAGGTACAAAAAAAAAAATTCTCTATGAGTAATTATAAGTGTTACATAAGGTGAAGAATGTGCTGGTAGGAGTAAATCATAGGGTTAGAATTCTCGAAGTAATGAAACTAGTAATCAAGATAAGACTAAGAAATAAAAAGAAAGTTAAAGTTGATGATGGGATAGACATCTTTGAAGGAAAAGGTGTAAGGATGAGATAGGACTAAAATTAAGGAATAAGTACAAAGAGTTGAAAAGATACCAACAATACCAAAAATAGGAAAAGGGAAGTGGATAAGATCCAAAGGACGGGAAGAGAGCTCGATAGAGTCGGTTATAATGATGAGGATAAGGAGTGTCTAACCACGCCCTGTGTTAACACTACCTATGAGCGGTGAAGGATACACCGGTGTCGTGACGCCTTGAGTTGGCCTAGGGTGTGTTTTGATGCGGAATGGAAAAGTAGTGGCTTATGCTTCAAGGCAATGAAGAGGCATGAGCGTAACTATCCCACCCATGATTTGGAAATAGCGGTGTAGTCTTTGCACTAAAAATGGAGACACTACGTATGGTGAAGTGTGCGGGATATACACCGACTATAAGAGTTTGAAGTACATCTTCCAACAGAGGGATTTAAACTTGAGACAGAGGAGATGGATGGAGCTTACGAAGACTATGATTGCACCATCGGTACCACCACAGGAAGGCCAATGTAGTAGCAGATGCTTTAGCGAGAAAATCTTACGCGGTTTGGCGCACATTTCGTGAGAGAAGAGACCGTTGATTCGGAAAGTATATGAGTTGATGGATCAAGGTTTAATCCTAGATCTTTCGGATGAGGGGTCTTGTTGGCTCATTTTTCGGTGAGGCCGGACTTGCAAGATAGAGTTAGAGTTTCCCAACACGAGACCAACAATTAATGAAGATCATAGAAAGAGTACAAAGAGGTGAAGGTGGTGAGTTTGGATTTGCCAATGATAGCGCCCTAGTGCAAGGTTCTAGGATATGTGTGCCCAATGTGGACAACCTCAGGAATGAAATCATGCGAGAGGCACACTATACACTGTACAGTGTCCACCCAGGTTCCACCAAGATGTACCATGATGTGAGAGATAGCTATTGGTGGAATGGCATGAAGAGAGGCATAGCAGACTTTGTGTCCAAGTGCTTGACTTGTCAGAAGGTGAAGTTTGAACACCAGAGACCGTCAGGGAAGTTGCAAGAGCTCCCTATCCCAGAATGGAAGTGGGAAATGATTTCTATGGATTTTGTGACTGGGTTGCCTCGTACCACGTGAGGATATGATTCGATATGGGTAATTGTAGACCGCCTAACCAAATCAGCTCACTTCTTGCCTGTGAAGACTACATATTCTCGTGTACACAAGACACCGGCTCTACATTCGAGAAATAGTCAGATTGCATAGAGTTCCGGCTTCCATAATATCTGACAGAGGGCCCCAGTTCACTTCTCGGTTTTGGAGAAAATTGCAGGAGGCACTTGGCACACAGTTGAACTTCAGTACGGCTTTCCACCCTCAGACAGACGGACAGTCCGAAAGGACAATCCAAACACTGGAAGACATGCTTCGCATGAGTGTTTTGGATTTTGGAGGTCAATGGGATGAGCAGCTAGCTTTGGTGGAGTTTGCCTACAACAACAGTTATCACTCCAGTATAGGGATGCCACCCTATGAGGCACTATATGGAAGAAAGTATAGGTCTCCTCTGTGTTGGACGGAAATGGGGGAAGCGAAGGTGCATGATGTAGACCTAGTGCAGTACACTTCAGAGATAGTTCCTTTAATCAGGGAACGAGCAAAAACAGATTTCGATGGCGTAAGAGTTATGCAGACCCCAGACGGAGGGATGTGGAGTTTGCAGTGGGCGACTATGTATTCCTGAAGATTTCTCCAATGAAGGGAGTCATGAGATTTGGAAAGAAGGGCAAGTTGGCACCTCGGTATATTAGACCTTTTGAGGTTACTGATAGAGTTGGAGCAGTTGCCTACCGGTTGGAGCTACCACCCAACCTTTCTCACGTTCATCCCGTGTTTCACATCTCTATGCTCAGGAAATACATTCCCGATCCTTCTCATGTACTACAGTCGGATGTAATAGAACTAAAGGAGAACTTGACATTTGAGGAGCAACCTGTAGCCATAGTGGACTACAAAGTGAGACAGCTAAGATCAAAACAGATCCCTATGGTTAAGGTTTTGTGGAGGAGCCAGTCAGTGGAAGAGTGCACCTGGGAGTCAGAACGGGACATGCGTAGCAAGTACCCTTATCTGTTCAATGTGTAATAATGTACTTTATTCTGCCTTGTGTAAAATTCGAGGATGAATTTTCTGAAGGGGGGGAAGAATGTAACACCCCTGATTTTTATATATTATTATTGGGCTTCGTGTAGGTATCCTCAATTCGCGGAAATTCGACAGTTGTCCGGATCTGTGAATTTCCGGCCAGACAGACCAGCTACCGGAAAAGTCTCCGAATTGGATCGAGGTTTTGGCTACCCCACCATTGTCAGGCATCCCGAGCGCGTTCCCGAAGTCGGAATTGGCAAAGGTAAACCCGAACCTTGCTTTTTCGTAATTTTCTAGTGCTTAAATAGGATTAAAAATCCATAAAATATTCGTGGTAGCTTAGAAAATTACGATTCTTTTTGCAATAGCTTAGTAATATTTCTAAGGACCGGGGCGAGTTTTATAATTTTTAGAGCTTATTTGAGCGCTTTTGCAAAAATGATCAATTATAAGGACTAAATTGAAATTTTACATATTGTGATGAATGATTGATTTGATGGGCCCACGAGGGGCTGTGTGATGTGATTGAGTTGTGGATATATGGATTGCGGATATAGAAGTGTGTTTTGAGCCCTTTTGCAGGTTGGGTAGGTCCTAGGTATAGGGGAGATTCAGGATTTTCGCACGACTTAGGACGTATTGGTCTTTTTCTTTGTTTGTATTGAGTCGATTTATTAAATGATTGTAATAAAATTGTCGGGTGAGCGACATGACCTTCTTCCTCCGCCCACCGCCACGGTGATTGTCGTCAAGTCCGTGAGTAGAATATTAATTTTAAGTGTAAGTTCGATAGTATTATATGTTCAAGCTTGCCCATGCATCACTTATATGCATATATTTATGTAGTTTTACTCTAGGCAAGATTTATGTTGCTTTCTTATATGTTGATGTGCCATGGATGTTGTTTTGTTAATTTGGATCAGTGTGCGTGCGTTGGCGTGCGTGTGATGTGGTGTGGACTATGGATAGGACAGGGTAGTCACGGCTTGAGTAATTCGCTGGGACCCTCGATTTGGTTATTAAGTGGAAGTCCGAGCTTGAGTAATTCGCTGGCACCAGGTTGGATTTAAGAGAGCTGTATAGGGGATCAGCTCCCATATGTTATGATTGATACTACAGGGTGTGTGAGTGCTCCAAATTACCTTTCTGATGTTATGATGTGAATTTATTGCTGATGTTGCACTTCATTCCACAGGTTGCATTAGTTTTAGATAGTTATAGAGATTATGGTTAAAATTGATATTTTACTCTCTGAGTCGAACGCTCACTCCTGTTCAATATTTTTTCTCAGGCTACAGGAGGATTTTATTGTGGTTAACCTGCTTTTCTCCTTCGCAGGTTGTTTATCAATAGTTTTGTAATTTTATTTACTCCTAGAATTTCCGCATGTGTTAGAAATATTTAAATGATTCGGGTCTGTAATATAAATTGTCATGTGGACCTGTAAAATTATATGCATGTTTGATGGATTGGATGAGGGAGCTGAGCTCCCATTTATTTTTATGCCGATATGAGTATGTGGAGGGTGAGCTGAGCTCCCCAATTGATGATATATTTTGTTTACAGGTCGGGTGAGTCAAAAACTCCCCGTTGAAAGGTCCACTTTATGGCCGGATTCTGTCCGGTTGGTTTCTTGAAATTGGGCCCAAATGGGCCTTAGAGTTGGGTTAATGAACAGTTAGGCTTACTACGGGTCTCGGGGGCTTTAGGCTGGCCCAGGTCCTAGTGCCGGTCCGGCCCATAGGTTGGGTCGTGACACTTGAGTCCAATAGGTTTGAATGAGTATAACTTGGGCTATGTAGCTCCAATTAGTGTGAGGCTAATTAAAGATGAAACTTAAAACATAATGCTAGAAATTTCATGAAGGAATTTTGCTCAGAAAATGACCATAAATTGCCCTAAATTAGGCTTGAATCTGAAATGACACATTATGAATCTGTAGAAATGACCATATGAATAGTATTTAGTAATTTAAGCATAACTCACTCTAAGAAACTCTAATCGACCTGATTCTTAAACCTATGGAATTCTGAGACATAGGACAATATTTTTCATGAAGATCTAGTTTTGACCCTAACTCAACCAAATTGGTAGGCAAATTTAGTCCAACAAACCTGCCCTTAACTAAACCTGAACCTGAAAATCCTGAACTTTAGGGTATCCGACCAGTTATGGCAAAAATGCTATAACTTGAGCTACAAAATTGAAAATGTAGTGATTCCAAAGCCAAAATGCTCATAACACATAGAACTAAAATTTTTGTGTTTTGACCAGAACCCACTTTCTTAAACAACATGGGGAAATTGTTGGGAGAAATCAAGAATTCCCAACCTAGAAATTCCTGCATTGGAATCATTTTGCCATTTGACCCCAGGATAGTAATTAGACCATAACTTCCGCTAGAAAATTTCAATTGAGATGAATCAAAATGATCTGAAAACCTAAGAAATAGGGCTGCAACTTTGTTTTAGAAACCTTACTCAAATTTTGGGTGTAAGACCCTTAAATATTAATTGTAATACATACTTGAAACTTGAAATCCTAGAGTTATAAGATTCAAAAATTTGGGTTGGTTAATTAGCCATAACTTACTCTACACAACTTCAAATTTAGTGATTCTTGAACCTGTGTAATCATGAGACACAGGAGAACAACTCATATGAAGAACACCAGGCCAAATTATGACTGTAACTTGTCCAATTAGCTTGATAAATTTGAGTTCCATAATCTGCCCTATTCTGGAACAGTATTGGTCATGGGACCTGTACTTGGTAAATTGACCATAACTAGAGCTACAAAACTTCAAATTGATTGATTCAAAAAGAGAATTAAAGCTAAGACATTAAGGAATAACTTTCATGAAGAAAGTGTAATCAAATTACTATTATAGCTTGGCCTAATATAAGAGTAAAATCAAGATATAAATTCTGAAATTTATGAAGTATCCCTAAAATGACTTGAAATATGATTGGAAAGTAATACCAATGACTTAATGAACATGAATGTGATATGAATATGTATTTGGGACTCATGTTCCCAACATGATTAGAACAAAATTACTATGAAGCATGAATATAGCATGTGATGAAATTATATAACTTATGATTACTTAAGAATATTAATTGCCCATGTATGCCCAAACATGTGTGTATGGGGTGGATAGATTGGCATGCCAAGAAAGGTAGTAGTACTGCATATGGCTTTGTACCATTCTGTTATCATGGCTTTCATGCCATTCTGTGATCATGGCTTCTAGCCATTTTGTTACATTATGATGTATATGGCTTTATGCTCAATTTGCTATTATGGTTATTTAGTCATACTATTGCAGACCTAGTTGACATTATGTGTCCCATAGTATGACGGCCCGCGGCACAGATATAACGCCCTCACATTGGACACTCCAGTGCAGTCTACAGTTCCGGCGCCTGATGTCTGCCTGGACAGTCAAGACGTCTAGAGCTATATCTGTGACATCCAGAAAAGTCATAGATAAAAATAAATAACAATTATAAGAAGGAAAAATATAAATTAAAAAAAAAGCATAAAAAGTTAAGTGAGCCGAGGGTCACAGCGATGGGTGACCATATCGGTAAGTGACTTCAAAGCCAACTGTAACCATGAATTCGTACGGGACATCATGACATCGCAGTCCTAGGAAAAATTGCGAAGTTAGGAGAAATGTGAAAATCATAGAAAAAGGTAGAGAACCAGATCAAATAATTAGATCAGGGTTCTGAAAGAAATGCAGAATTATTGGTAAACCGAATTAGTCTGGCGAGGGGCAAATTGGTCAATTCACCCCTAACAGTGACCCATGACCTAACTGTCTAATAAAATGTGAGAAATTAAAATTGCAAAATATAGAATTAAATTAAAGAAGTATGAAAAAAAAGAAAAAAAAGAAAAGAAAATGAAAATAATAAAGTGACATCATCATGCATGACATAATGCATGACATAATAAAACTATAATTTTAAATTTGAAAAATGGGATAATCATCTACTTAAGTGACCAATTAAAAAAAATTTTAAAAAAAAACAAATAAATTGAGTCTTCTTCTCAAGTTGGCTGCCCCATCCCTCTCTCCTCTCTCTCTATTTTTCTTCCTTCCACCATGAAAGCTCATTTCAAGCTTTCATGACCCTAAAATTTGTTACCAATTTCACAACTCCCTACCTTAAAACTTGTTTTTGAATCTTAATTTGAAGATTTGAAGTAGAAGAAAAAGGAAAATTGAGGAGTTTAAGAAGTTAGAAAAACTCTAATTAAGGTAAGTTAATTTAATCTTTTTCTTTAGTATAATTAAGTGAAGTTGAGTTGAAGTGAATAAATTTTTGTAAAGAAATTGAAAATGTTGTATGAGGGGAAATGGAGTGAAATTCGGCCAGCATATGTAGGATTAGGGTTTGGTGAGGTTGTTGGAATTAATGGTGTTTTCATGTTAAATTGAGTTTGTAGATGTTAATAGGACACTTAAATTGCATGTATTGAACAAACTGTAAAATTTGGGTTCTTGACCCTTAGGGTATTGGGGCGAAATTTTGAGAAATTGATAAATTGATGTGCTTTGACTTAAATGAGACTCAAAATGGTCAATTGAGACAAATTAGGATGTGTTTGAATGGTTAGAAGTAAAACCAAATTCGGATAGGTAGGGGTCTAATCCTGGACAGCCTGACCTAGGTCCCTTTCAGGGACCAAAACTATAATTCTACCACTCCAATTGGTGTGAGGCCAATTGGACATGAAAATAGACACATAATGACACATTTATCATGCAGAAACCATACCCAGAAAGTGACTCTAAGTTAGTGAACAATTAGGTCAAACCTAGAATTGGCACACTGCCACTGTACAAAAATGACTAAATGAACAGTGTTTATTCATTTGGCCATAACTTAGTCTAGGTAGATCCAAATAACCTGATTTTTGAACCATTAGAAAGCTATGACATAGCGCTACAACTTTCATGGAGAACACCAACCCAAATTCTGCCCATAACCAAGTCATTTTGCCACCCAAAATTGGTTGCCCAAAACTGCCAGAACCAAAAACCTGCCTAGAATTCTGGGTAGATACAAATCCTGCCAACCTTAGGAAAATGGCCATAACTTGAGCTAAAAAACTTTAAATTGAGTGATTCAAAAATGGAATTTAAGAAGAGACATTAAGGAACAACTTTGATGAAGGAAAGTTGGCCAAAATTCCATTGTAGACAGACCAATGGAACAGTATAAACAACTAACCCAAAACTGAAATTTTGATATTTAACCCTAATAGATTTTGAATTGAATTTCGCAATCAATGCCAACAAAAACATGACTCAAAATGTGGTATATGAGTGCAATAAGAATTAATAAACCAATTAAATATGGAAAAGTCAATATTTTGACTTGAATAGTGCCATAAATAGTACCACGACACACAAAAAGGCAAAGGACTCGAAATTATAAACCATAATAGGTAGGATAAGTCTTTAAAGAAATTATTAGAATTTAAGTATTAGAAATGGAAACTGAAGCACTTTAAATTTATGTGTTTCAGTTGGAAAGGGAGTTTCGAAGGAGAAACGAAAGTTTGAGTAAATTGAGTAGACAAAAGAGGTTTGTGCACAACTAGTATTTTTATTGGTTATGTTTCTTCATATTTCTTTTGACTAAATGATTTTATTTCTTGTTGTATTATGTTTATCAAATATTGAATCTATCTCAACGATTATTGAAATGTGTTATGGTATGAATGAGTTTAGTTTTGGAAAATAAAATTAGTTATGATTTTATTTTGTCATGAATTGAATAAAGTTAGCTTTAGAAAAATTTTGATTGAAATATACTTGACATTGGAAATGGATAAAATTTGTTTTGAATTGTGATGAGCATAAAAATTATTGGATATTGAAATTGATATTGAATTGAATTGTGTTATGATTTATTGTAACGCCCCTATTTGCATAGCCTGGTATATTTTACTATTCTGGTGACCGGTGTCGGTCCGGACAATTAAGAGGATTAGAACCATACTTAAGACAACTAGATAAGCCCTGAATATAAATAATTAGTAATTGCCAATTAGTTAAGTATAAATAAGAAAAACAGAACATAAGAAGTTAAACGAGCCGAGAGTCACAGCGATGGGTGACCTTCTCGGGAAGGATTGTGAAGTCGATTTAAACTCAAATTTCGAACTGTAAAATATAACGCTGCGGTCCTTAGGACTATTACGAACACAGTGGAATAGAGAAAATCACGAAAAAGAATTGTTAAGCCAGTCAAATAATTAAGTCAGGGAGCTGGAAGAAATATTGAATTATTTGCAAACCGGGTTGAACCAGCGAGGGGCAATTTGGTCAATTAACCCCGAGAGCTGACTCCTGACCTAACTGTCAAATAAAATTGAAGAAAAGAAAATTTCAGAATCGGGTATTAAATCAAAGAACTAATGAAAAAATAAATAAAAAAAAAAGAAAAAGAAAAAGTGAAAAATGTGATGACATCATGCATGACATCATGCATGATATAATAAACATAATAATAAACAATTAAATTTTGGATAAATTATGGGTCTTCCATAAGGATAAGTTTATAAAAAAAAAAAAAGAAAGAAAGAAAAAAAAAGTTAAAAGAGTTGTCTTCCTCACCATTGCCGTCTCTCTCTCACTCTCTCCCTTACTCTCACTTAAACCTCCATTGAAGCTCACTTTGAGCTTGGAGAAAACTTAAATTCAGCCATAGAGATAGTAAGATCTTATTTAAACCTTGTGTATGAGATTTGGAAGGAAGATTGAAGAAGCAAAGGAAAGGAAAGAAAGAAGAGAATTGAAGAAATTGGAGGTAAGTAATCTAGTTTGAGAAATTTAGTTTCTTAGTTATGTTTTTAGTTTAACTAACCTAGAACTCATCTTAAAAATGGAAGTAAACACTTGTTAAGAGGCCATAGGAAATTCAGCCAGCCTAGGGAGATATTGGATTTTATGGAAAATATTGGAATTAAAGTGTTAGAGAAGTTGGGTTAAGTGTGTATATGTGATTTGTATAGTTGGATTGCATGAATTGTGATGATTAGACAAATTAGGGTTTTGGCACCTAGGGTTTTGAAAGCCAAAAATGTGAGAATTGGTCAATTGGTGTGTTTGACCTTATTTGAGATGAAAAATGGTCATTTGTGACCAATTGAGATGGGTTGGAAGTGTTGGAAGTGAGTTTGAATTCAGATTAAAGCATGACCAAGGTCCCTTTGAGGGACCAAAACTGAGAATTTACAAGTCCAATTGGTATGAGACCAATTGAGAATGAAAATAGACACAAAATGGAACATTTTTCATTTAGGAATCATGCCCAAAAAGTGACCAAAACCTAGTGAACAAATTGACTAAATCTGGATTTTTGCAGTTTGACCTGTACAAAAATGACCAAATAAACAGTATTTGTTCATTTGGCCATAACTTGAGCTAGGTAGGTCTAAATGACCTAAAATTTTACCAGTGGATAGTTGAGATATAGACTTAAAACTTTCATGAATAACACCAATCCAAATTATGCCCTTAACCAAGTCATTTAGCCACTCAAATTTGGTGACCAAAAACTGTCAGAACCAGTTTGGTGCCCAGAAATCTGGGTTAAGTCCAATCCGGCAGCCATGATTCAAATGGCTATAACTTGAGCTAAAAAAATCCAATTGGAGTGATTCAAAAAGGAGAATAAATTTAAGACGAAAACATTTTCTATGAAGAAAATTTTGCCAAATTCTAACAGCAAATTGACTAATGGAATAGTGCAACATAAGACTCCAAAACTAAAAAATTACAATTTTGCCTAAAAGAACTAAGTTTTGAGAAAACAACCAAAACCAACAAATTTAGTGACCAAAATGTGGTATGTGGGTGAAGTTGGAATTCCCATACCTATTAAGCCTTAGAAAGTCAACAAATTGACTTGAATAGTGTAGTGAATAGTAACCCCAAAACACAAATTTTAAAGAACGTTAAGTTTAGCATATATAAGCTAGATAAAAGTGAATTTGAATTTATTTTTGGATTTATGCTAAGTTATGGTACTAAAACACTGTGAAACTGTGTGTTTCAGCTGAAAAAGGCTCGGAAAGTCTAAAAGACTGAGTCAAGGCCTAGAGGCGACTTACTTCAGGTTTGTGCACAATAAACCCTATTTAAGCATTTTATCATTGAAAAATAGATTTAGTATGCATTATGAGTTTAAGAACTTCTGTGTTGCCACTTTGTGAATGAAAATGTAACTTTGAAAATTGATTTGATTTTTGTATGCAATATTTGAATAAATTGTTTTAATTTGATTTTGAATTCACACTTAGCATGACAGTACCATATTATTTCCCCATTTATGGGGTTAAGATCGATTATTTTCCTTCCTCTCTGGTTTACCAGTTGAGGTTGTAAATTGGATGAGTACTCATTAGCTAGCTAGGCATCTCCCTTATTGATTTCGATTAGTGGGGTTGTAGATTGCTTTGTCGTGGTGTACAACGTGGCATTGATCAGAAATTTTGTGTCATAGCTTAAGTTGTGTATGAATTGGCAACACTGTGTTTATTAAATTATTTGACCCAAAAATTTTGCTATAATGAGTTTTGATAATTGGTGAAATGTAATTGTGCAACATTTAAATTGTGTTTTGTCAATGAATGATTTATGTATTGTATTTTAAATTTTTATTGTGCCCACTGAGTATTTTTATATTCAGCGATAGCTTATTTTGCTGTCGCAGATAAGAGCAAGGAAAAAGCAGCAGAGTGAGCTGCTATTGATATTGAGGACTACACTAATCTTTTTGTACGGGTATTGTTTTATACCCTTGTAGTTATTTTGATGTAAATATTGTAATGTCATATGTATTAACGTAAAGTTGAGCAGTTGCATAATAAATTGTAATAGTATTTTTTGTTGTATTTTATATTTATAAATTAAACTTGTGAATGTAAATTAGCTTTATTGAATGAAATGATGAAATGTTTTGAGATAACAAACTTGGATTAAATTGTGGAATTATTTTGAAGTGGAAATGACTTGAGTTATGTTGAATTGAGATTATTTGGAGGTTGGGAGTTGTGGAAAAATTTATTGAAAGTGTTTTTACAGGTTTTTGAAGAACTGTTTTCTCCAAATACAGACGGCACTCTGTAGAAATTTTTATAAAATTTGCAAAAGAATAAAATGGACAAAAATTTTTACTAATTTTGAGACTTTAATTAAATATTTTTAATTCCTACCAAAATGCTCACCACTTCCAGAATGTAAGAAAATAGTTTTAAAATCCCTTGTAGTGTACTAAATGAATTATCGGTAAGTGAAGTTCGGTAGTTCATTAAGTATTCTACGGGATCATGTTATGCCTTACAGCCGGGTAAGGTGTGATATGTTTTAGTGGTATCAGAGCTTAGTTTTCTAATAAATTTTGACTATGTGTATGAATATTTCTTTGATAAGTACAACTGCTCAAGTGTCTTTAATTGATACATATGACATATTTACATCATGAATATGCACTAACGGAGGTCAACCTCCTTGTGTTTGATCTCAGGAAGTAGAAATTTTGGGAAAACGGAATGGAAGAAAGAGATCATTCCGTGGAACAATCTGTTGAGGCTGAGGTTCAAGGGGAAGCCCCAGCACTCCAGAATGTGAGTGGGTCAGCCACTCCAGCTCCTACTCCAACATCGCAGTTTCCTGCTTAGTTTGCACAGCAGATGGCTGTTGGAAAAAGTCCAGCAGGGCAAAAAACCAGAATTCTCAATAAGAGATGATGGTCTATTGCTACACCAGGGCAGAATATGTGTTCCTAATGATGTTGATTTGAGGCAGATCATTTTGAAGGAAGCACATGAGTCTCCTTTTACCATGCACCCTGGTGGTACAAAAATGTATAGAGGGCTAAAGGAGCATTACTGGCGGATGGGTATGAAAAGAGATGTGGCAGAATTTGTTTTCAAATGCCTAACTTGTCAGCAAGTAAAGGCAGAGCATCAAGTACCAACTGGGTTATTACATCCACTACCAGTGCCAGAATGGAAATGGGAGAGAATAACTATGGATTTTATGATGGGACTTCCGAGGACACAGAAGAGTCATGATGCAGTTTGGGTCATTATTGATAGACTGACCAAGTCTACTCATTTTTTGCCAGTCCGGATGGACTACAGTTTAGAAAGATTGGCCAAGTTGTACATTGATGAGATTGTGAGACTGCATGGAGTGCCAGTATCCATCGTATCTGACAGAGATCCTATGTTCACTTCTAGATTCTGGGATAGTCTTCAGAGAGCCCTAGGAACTAGATTGAACTTCAGTACAGCATTCCACCCATAGACCGATGGCCAGTCTGAGAGGGTAATTCAGATCTTAAAGGACATGCTACGGGCTTGTGTGATTGAGTTTGAGGGCAGTTGGGACACACACATGCCTTTGATTGAGTTTGCTTACAACAACAGCTACCAATCAAGCATTGGGCTGCCTCCATATGAAGTTTTGTATGGCAGAAAATGCAGAACTCCCCTGTGTTGGGATGATGTAGTTGAAAGGAAGATGATAGGGCCTGAAATTGTTCAGCAGATAGAGGAGAAGATCATATTGATCAGAGATCGACTTAAGACTGCATCAGACCGTCAAAAGTCCTATGTTGATCTGAAGAGAAGGGATATTGAATATGCAGTGGGTGACAAAGTATTCCTCAAGGTTTTCCCTTGGAAGAGGATTATGAGATTCGGCAGAAAGGGGAAACTGAGTCCTCGTTTCATTGGGCCTTATGAGGTTATGGAAAGAGTGGGTCCTTTGGCATATCCGTTGGCACTACATCCAGAGTTGGAGAAGATATATAATGTCTTCCATGTGTCCATGTTGAGGAGGTACAGATCAGACCCATCTCATGTACTACCGGTAGAAGAAATTGAAGTGAATCCAGACCTCACATATGAGGAAGAACCCATAGAGATTCTGGCTTATGAGGTGAAGCAGCTACGGAACAAGCAGATACCATTGGTAAAAGTGCTGTGGAACCATCATTCGGGCCAAGAAGCTATTTGGAAATGAGAAGAGGACATGAGGAGACAGTACCCACAGCTGATCAGAGATTGATACCGGGTAAAATTTTGAGATGAAATTTATTTTAAGGGGGGGAGAATTGTAACGCCCCTATTTGCATAGCCTGGTATATTTCACTATTTCGGTGACCGGTGTTGGTCTGGACAATTAAGGGGATTAGAACCATACTTAAGACAATAAGATAAGCCCTGAACACAAATAATTAGTAATTGCAAATTCGTTAAGTATAAATAAGAAAAACAGAACATAAGAAGTTAAACGAGCCGAGAGTCACAGCGATGGATGACCTTCTCGGGAAGGATTGCGAAGTCAATTTAAACTCAAATTTCGAACCGTAAAATGTGATGCTGCGGTCCTTAGGACTATTACGAACACAGTGGAAAAGAGAAAATCATGAAAAAGAATTGTTAAGCCGGTCGAATAATTAGGTCAGGGAGCCAGAAAAAATATTGAATTATTTACAAACCGAGTTGAACCGGCGAGGGGCAATTTGGTCAATTGACCCCAAGAGCTGACTCCTGACTTAACTGTCAAATAAAATCGAAGAAAAGAAAATTTCAGAATTGGGTATTAAATTAAAGAACTAATGGAAAAATAAATAGAAAAAAAAAAAAGAAAAAGAAAAAGTGAAAAAGGTGATGACAGCATGCATGACATCATGCATGATGTAATAAACATAGTAATAAACAATTAAATTTTGGATAAATTATGGGTCTTCCATAAGGATAAGTTTATAAAAAAAAAAAAGAAAGAAAAAAAAAGTAAAAAGAGTTGTCTTCCTCACCATTGCCGTCTCTCTCTCACTCTCTCCCTTACTCTCACTTAAACCTCCATTGAAGCTCACTTTGAGCTTGGAGAAAACTTAAATTCAGCCATAGAGATAGTAAGCTCCTTATTTAAACCTTGTGTATGAGCTTTGGAGGGAAGATTGAAGAAGCAAAGTAAAGGAAAGAAAGAAGAGAATTGAAGAAATTGGAGGTAAGTAATCTAGTTTGAGAAATTTAGTTTCTTAGTTATGTTTTTAGTTTAACTAACCTAAAACTCAACTTAAAAATGGAAGTAAACACTTGTTAAGGGACCATAGGAAATTCAGCCAGCCTAGGGAGATATTGGATTTGATGGAAAATATTGGAATTAAAGTGTTAGAGAAGTTGGGTTAAGTGTGTATATGTGATTTGTGTAGTTGGATTGCATGAATTGTGATGATTAGACAAATTAGAGTTTTGGCACCTAGGGTTTTGAAAGACAAAAATGTGAGAATTGGTTAATTGGTGTGTTTGACCTTGTTTGAGATGAAAAATGGTCATTTGTGACCAATTGAGATGTGTTGGAAGTGTTGGAAGTGAGTTTGAATTCTGATTGAAAATGGTCATGCTGCAAGGTCCCTCTGAGGGATCAAAACTAAAAATTTACAAGTCCAATTGGTATGAGACCAATTGGGAATGAAAATAGACACAAAATGGAACATTTTTCATTTAGGAATCATGCCCAAAAAGTGACCAAAACCATGTGAACAAATTGACCAAATTCAGATTTTTACAGTCTGACCTGTATAAAAATGACCAAATGAACAGTATTTGTTCATTTGGCCATAACTTGGGCTAGGCAGGTCTAAATGACCTGAAATTTTACCAGTGGACAGTTGAGATATAGACCTAAAACTTTTATGAAGAACACCAATCCAAATTATGCCCTTAACCAAGTCATTTAGCTACCCAAATTTGGTGACCTAAAACTACCAAAACCAGTTTGGTGTCCAGAAATCTGGGTTAAGTCCAATCCGGTAGCCATGATTCAAATGGCTATAACTTGAGCTAAAAAACTCCAATTGGAGTGATTCAAAAATGAGAATAAATTTAAGACAATAGGGAACATTTTCTATGAAGAAAATTTTGCCAAATTCTAACAGCAAATTGACCAATGGAACAATGCAACATATGACACCAAAACTGAAAAATTACAATTTTGCCTAAAAGACCTAAGTTTTGAGAAAATAACCAAAACCAACAAATTTAGTGACCAATATGTGGTATGTGGGTGAAGTTAGAATTCTCATACCTATTAAGCCTTAGAAAGTCAACAAATTGACTTGAATAGTGTAGTGAATAGTAACCCCGAAATACAAATTTTAAAGAACGTTAAGTTTAGCATATATAAGCTAGATAAAAGTGAATTTGAATTTATTTTTGGATTTATGCTAAGTTATGATACTAAAACACTGTGAAACTGTGTGTTTCAGCTGAAAAAGGTTTGGAAAGTCTAAAAGACTGAGTCAAGGCCTTGAGGCGACTCACGTCAGGTTTGTGCACAATAAACCCTATTTAAGCATTTTATCATTGAAAATTAGATTTAGTATGCATTATGAGTTTAAGAACTTCTGTGTTGCCACTTTGTGAATGAAAATGTAACTTTGGAAATTGATTTGATTTTTTTATGCAATATTTGAATAAATTGTTTTAATTTGATTTCGGATTCACACTTAGCATGACAGTACCATATTATTCCCCCATTTATAGGGTTGAGATCGATTATTTTCCTTCCTCTCTGGTTTACCAGTTGAGGTTGTAGATCGGATGAGTACTCATTAGCTAGCTAGGCACCTCCCTCATTGATTTCGATTAGTGGGGTTGTAGATTGCTTTATCGTGGTGTACAACGCGGCATTGATCGAAAATTTTGTGTCATGGCTTAAGTTGTGTATGAATTGGCAATACTGTGTTTATTAAATTATTTGATCCAAAAATTTTGCTATAATGAGTTTTGATAATTGGTGAAATATAATCGTGCAACATTTAAATTGTGTTTTGTCAATGAATGATTTATGTATAGTATTTTAAATTTTTATTGTGCACCACTGAGTATTTTTATACTCAGCGATAGCTTATTTTGCTGTCGCAGATAAGAGCAAGGAGAAAGCAGCAGAGTGAGCTGCTATTGATATTGAGGACTACATTGATCTTTTTGTATGGATATTATTTTATACCCTTGTAGTTATTTTGATGTAAATATTAGTAATGACATATGTATTAATGTAAAGTTGAGCAGTTGTATAATAAATTGTAATAGTATTATTTGTTGTATTTTATATCTGTAAATTAAACTTGTGAATGTAAATTAGCTTTATTGAATGAAATGATGAAATGTTTTGAGATGACAAACTTGGATTAAATTGTGAAATTATTTTGAAGTGGATTTGACTTGAGTTATGTTGAATTGAGATTATTTGGAGGTTGGGAGTTGTGGAAAAATTTATTGGAAGTGTTTTTACAGGTTTTTGAAGAACTATTTTCTCCAAATACAGACTGCACTCTGCCAAAATTTTTATAAAATTTACGGAAGAATAAAATGGACAAAAATTTTTACTAATTTTGAGACTTTAATTAAATATTTTTAATTCCTACCAAAATGCTCACCACTTCCAGAATGTAAGAAAATGGTTTTAAAATCCCTTGTAATGTACTTAATGAATTATCGGTAGGTGAAGTTCGGTGGTTCATTAGGTATTCTACGGAATCATGTTATGCCTTACAGCGGGGTAAGGTGTGACATTTGTGCTCACAAAAAGAATAAAGAGATTTATGATATTATTTTATATCTCACTATATATTATTGATCAGGTTATTACCCGTCTTTCTCATTTGTTGAGGAGATAATGGAGTTAGCTTTGTTTTGTTTTGAATACCATGGTATGTGCACAGGCTTAGATTCTCCTCTTATTAGAGGTTAGATCTAAGTTTTTCGTTGGCCCTTTTGGAAGTTTTATTATTGTGTTGTGTACTGTGCATGATGATTCGACCTCCCTGACAATAGGGAGTTAGAATCCCGATTTGACCTCCCCGACCATAGGGAGTTAGAATCGCCCCGAAGATGGCCCTTACGGATTAGTCTTGCATAGTTAGTGAGATAAAAAATGAGTTTTGAAAAGTAAAAATTGTGATTTCAAATGGGATTTATACATAATTGATTTTATTGGAATTAAGATTTGTTTCCATAAATTTACTGAAATTACTTTAAATGTTCAATTATGATTTGATAAATTGAAATTCTTGAGCATAGTCATTTTAACAAATGATTTATTTTATTGGCAATGAATATTTTGATTTTTGCAATTTTGATTGAATTTCAAGATATTCAAATTCTTTACTAAAATTTTGGTAAGGTATTGCATATTATGTTTTAAATTATGGTTGTGCACCACTGAGTTCACCACTCAGCGATAGCTTTGTATGCTGTCGCAGGTGAAAGTAAAGATAAAGCAGCCAAGTGAGATTTCTGGTAGTTGCGCCTTAAAGACTCATGGGGATTAGCTTCGGGTATATTAGAGGTATATCCTTGTACATTAGATTTTGATGTATGCATGTAATTATATGTATGTAATTTATTTGAGCAGTTGTACAAGAACTTTTGTAATGTTATTTTGGATATGTAATTAAAATGCAAATTTTTGTAATATTCAAATTTATTTCTGAGTTTTGTAATCAATGTAAATAATTAAATTTTTGTATTTTGTGAATGATCACTTATTTCTTTTACATTTAACATTGTGAGACTGAAATGAGAAGTTTTAGTATTGGTTTAAATAAATTGCATTTGATTGCAAACTGAGTTCTTGTATGGAATTGAGACGAAATTGATTTGTATTGGAGTTATGGTTGAGTAAAAATATTGGAAGTGTATTTCTTTTTAGGTTTTGAAGAACTATTTTCTCAAAATACAGCCGGTACTCTGCTGAAATTTTTATAAAAATTATGGTAGTTTTAAATATCCAAAAATTTGATTTATGACTTAATGTCAATTAAAAGTTTTAATATTTGTGAAAAAATTTTACCCACCAGTTTAAAATAAACAAAAATTATTTTAAAATTCCTTGTAGTATATTTAATGGGTTAACGGTACGTGAAGTACGGTCATTTATTAAGTGTACTACAGGATCATGTTATATCTTACGAAAGAGTAGGGCGTGACAATAGATGTGTCTAGTGCTAGTGATACTCGCTTATCAAGTCCAGTCAATTTGTTATAGGTTACTTGGGCATTGAAAGGTATTAATGAGATTAAATATGTGTTGAAATGAAGTAAGGAAATTGAATATCGAGATAAAGAAAAAAAAACCCCAATAAAATAAATGTTTCCAAAGTTCAAAAAAAATAAAAAGAAAGAGAGATATTCAAAGTCACTATGTGATTAATCAAGATAAGGTGTTAAAGAGTTGATAGTATAAATCTTACATAGTTTTAAACTAACCCATACTTCATTAAATATGCAATTTTCCTTATAATTACTGCAACCATGAAATTGTTACTTTTATTTGTATATTATATCTTCATTGTATTATTGCACCACTAAGCAGAAATACTTAGCGCGTTGGTTTTTTCACGCGTTGGTACTAGAGATAAAGCCCAGTAGACATCAGACTGGGATTTTGGAGTCTAGATCTGCACTAGTGTCTAGTCCAGTGTGTCACCTCACTCCTGCAGTGTATTTTAGTAGGGTCTGCCAGGCTATATGAGTTTATTTTTGTACATTGTAAATATTCATTAAGTTGTAATGTAAATTATGAGATTTGTATAATTAATTTGTATATCGTGTAAATTAATAAAATTTGTAAATTATATTTATAATATGAGTTGAAATTTGATATGGATGAATATACAAATTTTATGGAAATGAATGTGAATGAGAAAAAAATTTTATGATTTGAAATTATGGAATGGATGATAATGGAATTGAGATTATAAATGAAATTATTTCAAACAAGTGACTGATAAAACATGACAAATCTTAATAAAATAAGGGAGACTCCGTTAATTTCTCCATTTGAATATCTTAATTTAATTAATAATGAGATCGAAATTAATAATGGATAAAACAAGATAAGATAAGATGCTTCAGCATAGATTGTAGCATTCCTTGCTTGGCTATATTATAGATCGGGTAAGGGGTGTTACAATAATATTTTATTCTTATAGGAACCCATCGAATTTAGTACTTGAGTATACTTGGCCTTTGATCAGATCAAGGACTTTAATACCCTATCCATAAATTTCTCCATTTTAGGTCTGAATTATTTGAACTATTCAAAGATAACAAGTTTGCATTTCTCAAATGTAAACATCCTTAAAGTATTGAGGAAAACCTCTTCTAACCATTTCCATGTGGATCACATACATCTTTGTGTATTGATTCTAAAATTCCTTCAATTCTCTTGATTTTATCATGTTTCCTTGAGAACAAGGCTCACTAGTTAGCTTAATGAGCACCCAGTCCTCATTTCACTAACTCAGTGATCCTACCCTCTATAATTTGACTTAGTCGCAAAAGTCAAATTCATTTTAAATTAGATTTGGTTTCGATTATATAAATTTCAATTTAATTGCTTGAAATTATTTTGTTAATATTATCAACATAATAAAAATAATTGTTCAAGTAGCCCATGCTAATATTTCATTTCAAAAATAAAATGTAACTATCATCCATGAATCTTTATTCATGGCCATTATAAGTCAAACTTGATACAGAAATAATGTCTTAAAACATTAGGTACATTTAAACATTGTCCAAAACAAATATACAAAGATAAAACACTATGAACTTGGTAGCAACCTTTACTCCATCGCCAAAATGTTGTTTATCATTATATCTTTACCAAGCTTTATCATTTGCTGGTGCCTGCATGTCATAACATTTATGAGAATTAGTTCTAGCAACATAATGAACTATAAGTACTTTAGAATATTTAGAAACAAGATAAAGATATACCTTCACAAGGCATATCATTCTTATTCTTCTTATACTCTAAGTACTTTGGTCAATTCCTTTTCTGGTGCCCAACCTTTTGACAGTAGAAACAATTTTCTCTGCATACAGCTTTAACCTTCTTTTCCTTGAATTGACTTTTGGACACTTTTCTTAAAAGTCTAGGGATTAAAGCATTGCTTTTATCATTGCTCTTCCTCGTAGTCATACAAGAAGTAGAAGCAACTAAGACTACTTCTTTTTCCTTATTACTAAGCTTAACGTTTTGAGCCATAACTAGCAATTTTAATAACTATGTAAGTGTACACTCTAGTTTGTTCATATGAAATTCTACAATAGTCATATAGAAAGAGTTAGGAAAAGATTGTTAGATCAAATCCAATTGTGGAGTGAAATCCTTCAAGAAATTATGACTTAACTCAATTAGATTGCGTAAATCATTTTTAACATTCAATCCTTCCAACATCTTTAACATGAACAACTGCTTTAACATCTCATGTTGTGCAGTTCTATTTTGTCCACCATACAACTTTTGTAGGTTAAATAGGATTTCTGAAGCATTAAGTGTATTCTCATACTCCCTTTGCAACTCTTTACGCGTAGTGGCAAGTATGTAACACTTAACTTACAAGTTGTCATTATGCCACTTTCTTAAAGTATCATATTCCTCTTTTAATGCACCTTCAGACAAGAGATTAGGACATTTCGTGTCCAAAATATATCCTATATGCTTAGAATTTAAAACTATTTTTAAATCCCTTTACCAATCCTAAAAATTAGGTCCAATGAGCTTATTGGCATCAAGCATACCAAAGAGAATAATGGTGGGTAATTGTGTCATTGTCATTTTATCAGAATATACTATAGAAGATAATAAGATTTTAATTAGTATGTTGTGTTTTATAATTTACCAAATGATCATGGTCTTTTGATCAAATTGGACCTCCCACTAATTTAGCGGATCCTACAATTCTAAAGTAGGAAATAGAAATCTCAGTTAGATAGGATTTCTAGTAGATGATTGAATTCTTATAAATTGTTAATCATCCTTAAGTACATCTATTCTTGGAATCATAACAATTTATAAGTGAATAACTCTTTACTCATCACATCTCATGTGAGGTTTAATCAATTTATTTAGCCCCTAATGCTCAAAACCTCAGGTACATATCTTATACACATCATGAACATACATATCATATACATACATTCATTCAATGGTAATGTAAAAGGCATGATCATAAACTATTCTGTGGGAATCCAATCCTAGCCACAAGGATTTGGATTCTAAGGCATCCTAGGTTATCATTCATCTATTTGCAGTTTATTCATAATTCTTCAACTCTTGAAGCTTTTGTACTCTCACTAATCTCCATCAATATATTAAGCTTCATTTTTTCTTGTAAATCCACCAAGCCAATTACATCTCATATCCTTGGCATACCAAGGTGAAAATCACAAAAATAATTAAGCATGCAAGCTCAAATTAATAAATTACAACCTAAGGCTTCTACAACAACTTTATGATATAACCCTTGTAAAAATTAAAATAATTATTACAATCCCATAAAAATGAATAAGGGCACAATCACATTGGTCTTCTAAAGTTCATGATCATCCTTCATGCCAATTCACACATTGGTTTTCTTAGATTTTCATGGTTCCAAACTGCATCTCATGTAACACCCCTATATGCATAGCCCTGTGCAAATCACTGTTTCGATGACCGGTGTCGGTCTGAACAATTAAGAGGATTAGAATCATATTTAAGTCACCTAAAAAAGCCCTGAACAAAAATTAATAGTTATTACCCAAAGGTTAAATATATATCAAAAAAATAGAACATAAAAGTTAAATGAGCCGAGAGTCACAGCGATGGGTGACCACACCGGGAAGTGACTGCGAGGTCAGTCAAAACCCTAATTTCGTATGGGGCATTGTGATACCGCAGGCCTAAGAAAAATTGCGAAGCTAGAAGAAATGTGAAAATCACAGAAAAAGGTAGAGAACCAGATCAAATAATTAGATTAGGGTTTCGGTAGAAATACTGAATTATTAGTAAACCGGATCAGACCGGCGAGGGGCAAATTGGTCAATTCACCCCTAAAGGTGACTCGTGGCCTAATTGTCCAATAACATGTGAGAAATTAAAATTTTTAATTATAAATTTAAATTAAATAAGTATGAAGAAAACAAAGGAAAAGAAAAGAAATTAAAATAAAAGCATTATGACATCACTAGAGTAACATCACCATGACACCATAATTATAATTTCTTAATTATGGAAAATGTGGGTAAATGTACACAAAATAAAAGTCAAATATACCAAATAAAAAGAAAAAAAAAATTGTTGTCTTCTACCTCTCTTTTGGCCATCCCTCTCACCTCTCCCATTCCTCTCTCTAAGTTCCTCCATGAAAGCTTAAATTTAAGCTTTCAAAACCCTAAATTTCACCATAAATTTCCTAGTTCCTCAAGTTAAACCTTGATTTTGAGTATTGAAAAGAAGTGTAGAAGAATGAAATTAGAGAAAAATTGGAGAATTAAGAAGATTGGAAAGCCCAAGTGAGGTAAGTCACTCTTTCCATTTAAATTGAATTATAATTGTAGAATTGAAGTGAATGAGTAGAATTAACTTAGGAAAATTGAAATAACATGATGAAAGGTTAGGGTGTGTGATATTTAATGGAATTAAGGGTGTATTTATGCTTAGATGAGTAAGAATAGTTTATTAGTATAGTTCAATTTTATCAATTGTAACAATCAGTGAATTAGGGTTCTTGACCTTTCGGGTTTTGGAGGAAAATTTTGAAAATTTAGTAAATTGATGTACTTTGACCTAAGTGGGATTTAAAATGGTTAATTGGTGCAATTTAGAATGTGTTTGAATAGTGAAAAGTTAAGTCAAATTCGGATTGGTGAGGGGTCACTACTAGACAGCCTGACCTAGGTGCCTTTCAGGGGCCAAAACTGTAATTCTGCCACTCCAATTGGTGTGAGGCCAATTGGAGATGAACATAGACGCATAATGACACATTTTTTATGTAGAAACCATGCCCAGAAAGTGACTCTAAGTTAGTGAACAATTAGGTCAAACCCAGAATTGACACACTATCACTGTACAAAAATGACCAAATGACCATAACTTGTTCATTTGGCCATAACTTGGTGTAGGAAGGTCCAAATGACATGAATTTTATACCAATGGAAAGCTAAGACATAGCACTACAACTTTTATGTGGAACATAAACCCAAATTCTAACCATAACCCATCTGAAAAGTGAGCTATAGTCAGTATACCAAAACTGCCAAAACCAGAATTGTGCCCAGAATTCTAGGTTGTAACCAATCCGGCCAGGTTTAGAAAAATGGCCATAACTTGAGTTACAAAATTCCAAATGGAGTGATTCAAAAAAGTAATTAAAGCTAAGACAATAAGGAACAACTTTGATGAAGGACACTTAACCAAATTTCCACAGTAACTAGACCAATGGAACAGTAGAAAACAGGGAACCAAAACAGAAAATTTGCAATTTCTCTTAGGAGACTTAGAAATTGAATTGGCAATCAATGCCAACAAAACTGACACCCAAAATGTGGTATATGAGTGTAATTAGAATTAATAAACCTATTTAGCAAGAAAAAAGTTAACATTTTGACTTGAATAGTATAATGAATAGTGACCCAAAATGCAAAATTCAAAAGATACCATTTTAAGCAAATTTAAGGCTACAATTAAGTAGGCATGAAATAAATTAATTGATTAATTATGAGATATGGTACTGAAAAACTGTAAATTATGTGTTTAGTTAAAAAAGAGACTGGAAAGGGATCTTCGAGGAAAAAACGAAAATTGGAGTAAACTAGTCGACAAAGAGATTTATGCATAACTAATTTTTAATTGATTTTGTTTTGAATATTTCATATAATTAAATGATGTTATTTTCTTAATGTATTATGTTTTTCAAGTGTTGAATTTCAATGATTATTGAAATTGTTATAGTATGCATGAATTTTGCTTTGTGAAATGGTATTTCAACAATTATTGAGCATTATTGTGGATTAAATAAATTAGTTTTGAAAAAATTGTGATAAAATATATTTTGAATTGCGATGAGCATAAAAATTATTGGATATTGGAATTGACATTGAATTGAATTGTGTTGTGATTTATGCTCACAAAAAGGACAAAGAGATTCATGATATTGTTTTATATCTCACTATAGATGCTTGACTAGGTTATTACCCGTCTCTCTCATTTGTTGAGAAGACAATGGAGTGAGCTTTGTTTTGATTACCATGGTACGTGCACATGCTAAGATTCTCCTCTTATTAGAGGTTAGATCTAAGTTTTTCATTGGCCCTTTTGGAAGTTGCATTATTGTGGTGTGTAATGTGCACGATGATTCGACCTCCCCGACCATTGGGAGTTAAAATCCCGATTCGACCTCCCCGACCATAGGGAGTTAGAATCGCTCTGAAGATAGCCCTTACGGATTAGTCTTGCATAGTTAGTGAGATAAAGAATAGTTTTTGAATAGTAAGGAATTGTGATTTTAAATGAGATTTGAGCATACTTAATTTGATTGAAATTAATATCTATTTCCATAAATTACTGGAATTACTTTAAATGTCCAGTTATGATTTGATAAATTGAATTTATTGATCAAGGTCGTTTAAACAAATGATTTATATTATTGGCAATAAATATTTTGATTTTTAGAATTTTGATGAATTTCAAGATTTCTAAATTATTTGCTATAATTTTGTCAATGTATATTATATTACATTTTAAATTATAGTTGTGCACCACTGAGTTCACCACTCAGCAATAGTTTTGTATGCTGTCACAGGTGAAAGTAAAGATAGAGCAACCGAGTGAGATTTCCTGGAGCTGCGCCTTGAAGACACATTCAGATTAACTCCGAGTATATCATATGTATACCCTTGTACATAGATTTTGATGTATACATGTAATTATATGTATATAATTTATTTAAGCAGTTGTACAAGAACTTTTGTAATATTATTTTAGGTACGTAATTAAAATGCAAATTATTGTAATATTCAAATTTATTCCTGAGTTTTGAAATCCATATATGGTTTTCTCTATGCTAAGTATGGCTTGAAAAATTGGATTGAGTTGATTGTGTTGATTTGGGAGATGAAATTGAGTATATTGGAGTTGTGGTTGAAAACATATTGGAAGTGTTTTTCTTTTCAGGTTTTGAAAAACAATTTTCTCAAAATACAGCCGGCGCTCTGCTGAAATTTTGAAAAAAAATCGTAACACCAGATTTTAATCGAGGATTTGATCCATGACCAACATTTCAATTAAAGGCTTTTGATAAATATTCAACGTTCCCACCACTATAAAAATGATTGGAAATTATTTTAAAATCCCTTGTAGTATATTTAATGGGTTACCGGTTGGCAAAGTACGGTAATTCATTAGGGATACAACGGAAACATGTTATGCCTTACGAGAAGTAGGGTGTGACATGTTTAGTGGTATCAGAGCAATTGTTTTAAAGTAAATTTTGAACTGTGAATTTGAAATATTTTATCGGTAAATACAACTGCTCAAATGTTTAATACATATAAGACATTTACATCATAAATATGAACTAATGGAGAGAAATCTCCTTGTGTAGGTTGTCTCAGGAAAAGAAGATTTTGTGAATAGAATGGAAAAGGGAGATAAAACAGTAGAACAAACAGTTATAGTTGAGGCACAAGGGGAGGCCTCAGCTTCTCAGAGTGTTGAAGGCCCGATTATACCAGTTCCACCAGTACAAATTCCTGCACAAATGGCCCAGCAATTGGCCACTTTTTTTCAACAAATGACTGATAGTATGTTGGCTCAAGCTCAAGTACATACCCAACCCCCACAAAGGTCGCATGAAAAGGGTAAGGGTGTGAAGCCTGCTAGCCAAAGTTCAGGCAGCAGTTTGGGGAAGAGAAAAGATGTTGGGGGACCCCAAACTCATCAATATGATAGAAATGAACCAGTAAGACAGAGGCCACCAAGATCCAATCGACAGACAACCAGGAATTTCTTTCCTATCCGTACTTATGGCATTTGTGGTAAATTACACGGGGGTATTTGCTATAAGGCCACTAGAGCCTGTTACAATTGTGGTAGAATTGGGCATTTTGTTAGAGATTATACTAAAGTATGTTGACCTGTGCCACATACTACACCGAAGGAATCAGTTGAAGGTTTTGATTTTAGAGGTTCATCGAAAGTCAGTAGGGGTAGAGACAAAAGTAGAGACAGCACTTCGGGTAATCCTAGCACAATGGACCAACCCAAGCAAAGGAGTACACTAGACAGAGTGTACGCCATGCATCGTGGGGAAGAAGTAAAGACTTCAGATGTGGTTGCCGGTACGTTCTCAAATTTTCAAAAAAATAATTATGTACTATTTTACTCTGGCTCTACTTATTTATATGCTAATGCTAGAATTACATGTGCTGCCATTATTTCCTTGCATGAAAATAAATTTTGATATATTAGTAACTAGTCCTTTAAGATAAGAACTACGATAATAAGGGTGATTAGAATTAGTTTTGGAAGAGTTTGTCAGTGAAAAGTATTTTTCTAGCATACAATGATTTATAGGGCCAATTAGTGTGCCTAGTTAGTGTAAAACAAAAGAACCTAAAAATAAGTTATAGTAGTATAATTGCCCTAGATGAAGGCAATGATGTTACTGTTAGTAGTTGCTAATGGATATTGTAATCAGAATAAGTTTAGGATATTAGTGGATTCGAGAAGGATAAAATATTGGAAAGACTGGTCTATTGGGATGTAACGTAGTAACCTTACAATGTTCTTGATGTTTGTATTGTAAGCTGCAGATTACAGTACCAACTTGGGATTTTTATATAGAGCTACGTACTACTCGATAGTACACCAAGATAAGAATAGTGCAAACGACTTCTGTTTTGGTACAGTTATAACAAGATAGAGTTTTCTCATTGGAAATGAGTTTGAAAATCCTAACCCAGGATTTAAAACTCCAGAATTAGAATATCGAAGTGTCAAAGTTACAAAGTAGCGAGAGTTAACGACTCAGTTACACTAGCATCAGTTACAGTACATCAAGAATTATTATAAGACTAGAGATTTCACCTAAAGTCTAGCGAAAAATCGTATTATAATAGTATAACAGCAATGCATAAAGAAAAATTTTATTCCCCTAAATGGGGTAGGAAGCTACGGATGATCATCATAACTTGTAAAATGATGTTCTAATTAAGACAAGGACAAGATAAGAATAATTAGCCAGGTATTTATTAGAAAGAACACAATTCTATTGTGCGGACCATAATGAATAGATTATGATTGGTACAGGACAAGAGAAAAATGACAGTTCTGTATACTCCCTTCTTAGGGTATTAAAGGATAGGTTATAGTTCAGTACAAGAGGAAGTAATGATTGTAAATCAGTGAAAAATAAGCTATAGAATATCAATAGATAAAAGAAAGGTGTAAATGAAAATTGGAATAATTGGCTCACATGTAACAAAGAAATATTACGAATATTAGTAAAAGTGTTGACTAGAATGGTCAGAGGACTAAATCAAAGTAATATTGAAGTATAGCGGATTTATTAGGGATGATAAGAGATGTTAAATCATGACTTGACAGTCAAGTTAAGGAAGAAGATAAGATTGAGGAATAAAATAGTTAAAGTTAAGTTGTGGAATAGAAAAAAATAAATAAATAAAACTGTAAGAAATAAGTTAAACAAAAGCAAACAAGATGATGTAAAATGGCACATAGACCTAGATTTGAAATAAAGTTGGCAAGATAATAGCTATGAATCTATGGCCAATGACTAGATAAGTAATTCGAATACGACCACAATGGTCATTCAATAAAGAAACATGAATCGAAATATTAAATAGAACAATAGTAAGAGAAGATTAGTGTTATACACACAAATTAAACGTTGTAGTAGATAGTTAGAAGTCTTACATAGACTCAAAGAAAAGAAGATTATAAGAGAAAAAAACTAAGTTCTCACTTCATAGGATTATATGTGGTCCTAGAAAGAGTGGATCCGTCAGCACACAGATTTGCTTACCTCTAGAATTGAAATGAAGTCAAATTTAACTTATGACAGAAGCTCATAAGGAACTTGGCACACGAGGTGAGCAATCAATATGTAAATATTATTGACTAAAATGCTACGGACCATCATTCAGATTATGAGGCTACATGGAAATATGAGAGAGATATGAGAAAACAACACATACAAATGATTAAGGACTGACAGTGGGCAAAATTTCACGGTCGAAATTTCTTTTAAGAGGGGAGAGAATTATAACACCCCTATATGCATAGCCCTGTGCAAATTACTGTTCCGGTGACCGGTATCGGTTTGGACAATTAGAGGATTAGAATTATATTTAAGCTACCTAGAAAAGTCCTGAATAAAAATTAATAGTGATTACCCGAAGGTTAAATATATATCAGAAAAATAGAACATAAAAAGTTAAATGAGCCGAGGGTCACAGCGATGGGTGACCACACCGGGAAGTGACTGCGAGGTCAGTCAAAACCCTAATTTCATATGGGACATTGTGACACCGCAGGCCTAAGAAAAATTGCAAAGCTAGGAAAAAAGTGAAAATCACAGAAAAATGTAGAGAACCAGATCAAATAATTAGATCAGGGTTCTGATAGAAATACTGAATTATTAGTAAACCGGATCAGACCGGTGAGGGGCAAATTGGTCAATTCACCCCTAAAGGTGACTCATGGCCTAACTGTCCAATAACATGTGAGAAATTAAAATTTTGAATTATAGATTTAAATTAAAGAAGTATGAAAAAAACAAAGGAAAAGAAAAGAAATTAAAATAAAAGCATTATGACATCACTAGAGTGACATCACCATGACACCATAATTATAATTTCTTAATTATGGAAAATGTGGGTAAATGTACACAAAATAAAAGTCAAATATACCAAATAAAAAGAAAAAAAAAATTGTTGTCTTCTACCTCTCTTTTGGCCGTCCCTCTCACCTATCCCATTCCTCTCTCTAAGTTCCTCCTTGAAAGCTTAAATTTAAGCTTTCAAAACCCTAAATTTCACCATAAATTTCCTAGTTCCTCAAGTTAAACCTTGATTTTGAGTATTGAAAAGAAGTGTAGAAGAATGAAATTAGAGAAAAATTGGAGAATTAAGAAGATTGGAAAGCTCAAGTGAGGTAAGTCACTCTTTCCATTTTAATTGAATTATAATTGTAGAATTGAAGTGAATGAGTAGAATTAACTTAGGAAAATTGAAATAAAATGACAAGAAAGGGACTATAGGGAATTTCGGCCTACATGATGAAAGGTTAGGGTGTGTGATATTTAATAGAATTAAAGGTGTATTTATGCTTAGATGAGTAAGAATAGTTTATTAGTATAGTTCAATTTTATCAATTGTAACAATCAATGAATTAGGGTTCTTGACCCTTAGGGTTTTGAAGGGAAAATTTGAGAATTTAGAAAATTGATGTACTTTGACCTAGGTGGGATTTTAAATAGTTAATTGGTGTAATTTAGAATGTGTTTGAATGGTGAGAAGTTAAGTCAAATTCGGATTGGTGAGGGATCACTACTGGAGAGCCTATATGTTGTATATTGTATTACATTTTATTACATTTTAAATTATAGTTGTGCACCACTGAGTTCACCACTCAACGATAGCTTTGTATGCTGTCACAAGTGAAAGTAAAGATAGAGCAGCAGAGTGAGATTTCCTGTAGTTACGCCTTGAAGACACATTCGGATTAGCTCCAGGTATATCATAGGTATACCCTTGTACATAGATTTTGATGTATGCATGTAATTATATGTATATAATTTATTTGAGCAGTTGTACAAGAACTTTTATAATATTATTTTGGGTATGTAATTAAAATGCAAATTATTGTAACATTCAAATTTATTCCTGAGTTTTGAAATCCATGTATGGTTTTCTCTATTCTAAGTATGGCTTGAAAAATTGGATTGAGTTAATTGTGCTGATTTGGGAGATGAAATTGAGTTTATTGGAGTTGTGGTTAAGAAAACATATTGGAAGTATTTTTCTTTTCAGGTTTTGAAGAACAGTTTTCTAAAAATACAGCCGGCACTCTGTTAAAATTTTGAAAAAAAATTCGTAATACCAGATTTTAATCGAGGATTTGATCCATGACCAACATTTCAGTTAAAGGCTTTTGATAAATATTCAACGTTCCCACCACTATAAAAATAACCAAAAATTATTTTAAAATCCCTTATAGTTTATTTAATGGGTTACCGGTAGGCGAAGTACGGTAATTCATTAGGTGTACTACGAGAACATGTTATGCCTTACGAGGAATAGGGTGTGATATCTCATACATATTAAACACCATAAAACAAGTAAATTCACAAAGATAAAATCGTTTGTTCAAAATCCAATTTTAGCCAAATTGATTTCTTCATGGTCACCACCATGGCTCAATTAATTCTAACAATTTTCTTTTGTAATTTTCTTGTTTTCAATTGCATCTCATGTTACAATCAAGTATCCCACACATCATACAACATGATTAATTGTTCCTAATAGCAAATTAGGGTAGCTCTAATACCAATTGAAAGAAAAATGCACCAAAACATGCCTTAAGTTGTAAAGTTAGTAATTTTAAAATTTATAACCCTAAGTTTCATGCAATATGCATAAATACTTTATACTATTGCAAAAACACATAGTTTTAGCCATAATCAATTGCTAACATGCCTAATTAGCCATTAGAAAACAAAGCCCCAAATTTTATCAAGTTAAGGTTTTGGAGAATTCTTACCCCTAAGGTGCAGAATCACAATTCCAACACCAAATCTAGGGAGCGAAGCTATCAAGTGTTAGCTCTCTAGCTTGCCCATATAAGCTCCTTGATCAATCCAAAATTCCCTCTTTGGATCTCCCTTTGGTTTGGCCAAACTAGGAAGAAGGGAAGAGAAGGAATTTTCTTAATTTCTATCTTTGAAAGAGATGAGAAACAATTTCTCAAACTTAATTCAAGTGAATTAATACTTAATCCCTTGAATCAAGGAAGGTAGGAAGAAAAGAATTTCTTAACTATGGAGGGAGGAGAATTCGGCTAAGGTATGTGGAAGAAGAAGATGATTTTTGTCTTCTTTTTCTTTTCCTTAATTAACATGATTTTCTTAATTAAAATTAAATGGACAAGTGTTAAACAATCATTCAACCCTTGAATGTGTTTTCTCCATCTCATTGGTACACTTGTCATACCTTAATCTTAATTAAGAAAATTAATCTTTATTAATTAGTATTCTAAATAATAATTAACTAATTAATTAACCATTAATTAATTATGATTTTTCCTCCCATTTTTTATCAAGTCAAATGGTCAAAATTATCAAAGTTTAAAAAGTCAAACTCTCCAAATTTTGACTAAGTCCATAATCTTATTCTTCCATATGCTTAATAATATAAGTTTATATTTAAACATTTTAAATATTAACTTAAACACTTCTATTGATAAATTTAGTTTCCAATCATGTTGGGGACTTTGTAATTTAATTACAAACTAAATTTATTAATTTAATTAATTAATTAATTAAATTAAATTATGCTTTGATCAAGTTGCTCTTATGTGTATGACTTACTAGGTTTATTACTAATTAGTAATAAGAATAACATTAACTTCTTAATATTATTGGAACCATTCCAAATTTAAAATGAAATTTCCTTTTCATTCAAGTTCTCATAAATCATGATTGACATTTGGCATAATAGACCATAACTATCTAATTAGTTCTGAATTAATTCCCCAATTCATGAACGTTGATCATACGTACCATGCACTAAAATCTCTCCATTATAAAATCCCGATTCCAGCTAGAATCATGGTTTCATGTCAAACTGTCACACCTTACCCCTCTGTAAGGCATAACATGATCCCGTAGAATACCTAATGAACTACCGAACTTCACCTACCAATAACTCATTAAGTACCCTACAAGGGATTTTAAAACAATTTTCTTATTTTTGATAAGTGGTGAGCATTTTCCAATAGGTATTTAAAACATTTAATTGAAATAAAAAACTAGTTAAAACTTTTGGCCCATTTTATTTTTCTGCAAATTTTATAAAAATTTTGACAGAGTTCCGTCTGTATTTTGAGAAAACAGTTCTTCAAATACCTAAAATAAAAGCACTTCCAAAAATTTTCTCAACCACTACTTCAATTTCACAATCAAACTCAATCATTTCAATCAATTTCTCAAGTTCAAAATTCAATAATCCTCAAGGTACTGTCAATCAATTTCATACATTCATATTTCTTTAAAGATAAACAATTTATATATACATCATACAAAAATTTACATTAAGAAAATCCAAACTAAAATTTATTACGAATTTTATACAGATTTTGTACAAGCTGCTCAAGACCCATTTGCACATGTCCATACATTTCTGTGCATTACATACATCAAAATAAATATTTACAAGCAGGGTATAAATTATACCTGATAACTTCAAGCTGATAAATCCTCAATCCTCAGCAGCTCAGTCTGCTGCTCCTCTAGTCTCTATATCTGCGACAGCAATAAAAGCTATCGCTGAGTACTAGGACTCAGTGGTGCACAACATACTAAAATAATCTTTATGCAGAACTTAAATCACATTTATTCAAAAATTTGACTGAACATGAGAATTAAATACAAATCAGGCATTATGAGATTTTAATCCCAAACAATTTCATTTTGAAGTATCAAATCACATTTCATAAAACCCACAGTTAGATCATGCTATTCGAAACAAATAGAATCTCAATAGCCAGAGGCTAAAGAGAAATCACATCACAAGGCTAGTTAGCTCAAATATATGGATATCCAATCAAATCCTCTTCTACTGGCACACCTCAACACTTCTCCAGAGAAGGAATCAAAATTCAAAACTAATTACCCCCACTAGTCGTGCTAGTGAGGTGTTCAAATATATGGTCATGACACTGTGGTTTCAAAACTTATCTTAACAATTTGCTAAACATTGTCATTTCAAATATACACGATAACTTTCACAATTTAAATCAAAACATCATAAATAAGGTCACAATAAACTTTCAACAATTCAAAGCAAAAGTAAAATGCATATTTCATTTACTTTATCAATGAATTTTAAAGCATAGTAATGTTCTGCACAAACCTCAAGTGAGTCGCCTTTTGGCCTTAACTCGGTTCCTCGGGTTCTTTCTCGGTATTCTTTTCAACCGAAACACATAATTTTACAGTGTTTCAGTACCATAACTTAGCATAAATGCAAAAATAAATTTAGCTTCACTTTTACGTAGCTCGAACGTGATAAACTCGACGTTCTTGAAGTTTTGTGTTTTGGGGTTACTATTCACTACACTATTCAAGTCAAATTGTTGACTTTCTAAGGCTTAATAGGTATGAGAATTCCATCTTCACCCACATACCACATTTTGGTCACTAAATTTGTTGGTTTTGGTTGTTTTCTCAAAACTTAGGTCTTTTAGGCAAAATTGCCAATTTTCAATTTTGGAGTCCTAAAGTTGCACTGTTCCATTGGTCACTTTACTGTTGGAATTTGGCAAAACTTTTTTCACAGAAAATGTTCCCTATTGTCTTAAGTTTATTCTCCTTCTTGAATCACTCCAATTGAAGTTTTGTAGCTCAAGTTATAGCCATTTGAACCATGGCTGCCGGATTAGATTCAACCCAGATTTTCTGGGCAATTTTTTGGTGCTGGCAGTTTTAGGTCACCAACTTAGGGTGGCCAAATGACTTGGTTAATGGCATAATTTTGGTTGGTGTTCTTCATGAAAGTTTTAGGTATATACCTCAACTGTCCACTGGTCAAATTTCATGTCATTTAGACCTGCCTAGCTCAAGTTATGGCCAAATGAACAAACACTGTTCATTTGATCATTTTGTACAGAGGCAGACTGTGATTTTTCAAGTTTGGTCAATTTGTTCACTAGGTTTTGATCACTTTTTGGGCATGCTTCCTAAATGAAAATTGTATCATTTAGTGTCTATTTTCATTCCCAATTGGTCTCATACCAATTGGACTTGTAAATTTTTATTTTTTGTCCTTCAAAGTTGCAGCATGACCACACTCAATCCGAATTTGGCCTTAAATCCAACCATTCCAACACACTTCATTTGGTCACCATTGACCATTTCTCACTTCAAATTAGGTCCAAGACATCATTTACAAGTTTTTCACATTTTTTTTCTCGAAACCCTAATGTCCAAAACCCTAATTCATAATTTCCTTGCATTTAGCTAATTCAAGCCTTTATTCACAACCATTTAACTACTTAAAGTTCATATCACCATCTAAGTTAATCAATTCATGCATTAACACCCCCATATACATGCTGGCCGAAAATCATTCATGGTCCCTCAACAAATTTTTATTTCATTTTAAGTTTATTTACAAGTTAATCAAGCTAAAAACACAACAAATAAAATAATTTTGTATCTTAAATCACTAACCTTTTTTTTTTTAATTTCTTCCTCTTCAAATATCCTTTCTTTCCTCTTTTTTTTGTTGTCAATAGTTTTACCAAGCTTCAAAAACAAAGTTTAATGAAGGAATTTATGAAATTTACGGCTAGTTTTGGGGTTTAAGAAGCTTGAGAGTAAGCTTTCATGGAGGTTGAAAAATGAAGATGTAAGGGAGAGTAAGAGAGAGACTTCGACTAGCTTGAAAAGGAAGAAGCAAAAATAAATTTTTTGTTTATTTAATTGCATATTTATCCTCTAATTGACTTGGTCAAATTATCTAGTAAATAAAAAATTTATTTATGACTTCATATGTGATGTCACCTTGATGATGTCACTACCTTTTTTACTTTTCTTTTTTTTTCTATTAGTTCTTTAATTTAATTCTCGATTTTGAAATTTTTTTTTTCTCCGATTTTATTTGACAGTTAGTTCAGGAGTCAGCTCTCGAGGTCAATTGACTAAATTGCCCCTCACCGGTTCAACCCGATTTGCAAATAATTTAATATTTCTTCCGGCTCCCTGACCTAATTATTTGACTGGCTTAACAGTTCTTTTTCATGATTTTCTCTTTTCCACTGTGTTTATAATAGTCCTAAGGACCGCAGCGTCACATTTTACGATTTGAAATTTGAGTTTAAAACGACTTCACAGTCCTTCCCGAGAAGGTCACCCATCGCTGTGACTCTCGACTCGTTTAACTTCTTATGTTCTGTTTTTCTTATTTATACTTAACTAATTGGCAATTACTAATTATTTGTGTTTATAGCTTATCTAGTTATCTTAAGTGTGGTTCTAATCCCCTTAATTGTCCGGACCGACACCGGTCACCGGAACAATGAAATATACCAGGCTATACAAATAGGAGTGTTACACAAACTCTTTTGTTTAGAATTATATATCCTCTTTTAATTCTAATTCTTAATTAATGAGACTTTCTTATCAGAAACTCTTTTTCTGACTAAGTCTATCTATCATGATCAAGAACTTGAATTCATCAATAACAATTAAATGAACATAGGATTTTATTCCTATTTATTTAGGATAACGGATCCTGTTTTGACCAACACCTATCTCCATATATAACTAGTCGAAGTCAACACATGCCCACATACCCATACATAGTACAAGTATGAAAGCAGTATCAAATTTAAACCACATATATACAAGATAAAGTTGTTATCTTAGGTCAAAAGATTATATGCACTATTATGATTTAGATGACTTTGTATTGACAAGAGTAAACTCCATGTACAAGTTATCTTATATCATTAGTTTGGCCTACTTAGCCTACTTATTATATAAGTGTCCATCATGTTTGTTATATGGTATGAGACTCACCATTCTATCCCATTAGTATCTCATACTAATCCACGAAAATAAATACAAGTGATAATTTTTTCGGATAAATCATATCCAATAAAGTATTCTTAATTGTGGATCGAATTTATAATACTTATACTATAATATTCTGCCACTCATTTTCTTAATAACATAAGAATAAAATATCTATCAAAATATTAATAAATTTTTTTAATTAAACTTAAATTATTTCAATTCAAGAGAAAATAATAATTATCATTAAATAAGAATAAATGTTTATGATACACAATACAAAAGTATTGCCCTAGGATATATTAGTAACAGTGATAGATTGGGAACTCTTCCAAAATGACAATACAGAGATCCTCTTTTAATTAGTATTATTTCTACATTATATGGAGATTAATTTATTATTTTATGACATAATGTGTTGTTTTATCTAATAAAAAAAAGGAAAAAGTACTAGAATTAGACAACAATGACAACTTGCAGTAATATTGTTGCCAGCCAGTAGCACCACAAAATTGTTTTTCAGGAAGTTTTGTATAAAGAAGAGAAATTAAATTTTACCCTCCATATACCTTATAATTTAAATGGGGCATTTAATGCTTGAGCTGAGTTGGATATAGAAAGCTATGGAGACTGTTAAGCAAAAGGCATTTCTCGAACAAAACAGAAGACAACTGAGTAAGACAAAATGACAGGGGTGAGAGGTGGGTGGGAAATTAATTAAGAGAGGCACAAAAAAAAATCCCCTTCTCTTTCTCTTTTCTCTCCGCCAGAAGCATGAAAGGCCGTTGCAGAGGAAATGTCAACAAAGAAAAAGGTCATTTAATTCAAACACTATAATGAAAAAAAAAATCCAAAGCAAAGCACAGAAGAGATGGGAGTTTAGCCTTTAATCGATGTTGTGATTGAAAACTTAGTCAAAAACATTGCGTTGTTGCATGACAATGATGACGTACTTTTGCAATGATGGCCTCACCTTTAATTGCATGGCCAGCCTTACTTTCTCTCTCCCGTATTCATCAACACAACGCAGGCATTTGCTGACGCATCCTGTACATAATGGATGTAGTTGGGAAATATCCACACGTATATAAAATTATGTTTAATAGGGCATAATATATAGTGTAATTATAAGTAAAATTATAATACGATATAATTATTATTATATTTTATATTTAATTATAAAATAAAAATATAAATAATATAATAATAATTTTTATTTAACATTTAATTTTTTTATAATATTAATAATAAATGATAATAATTATAATAATTAATAATTAAGTAATAATGGTAACTATCATTAGTCCTTTTTAATAATTGTGAACCCACTTAAGTTTTTTCATCACCAAAACTGGTGACTGATTAGTGTCTCTAATTTTTCCTTTTCACTTTATTTTTATAATTAATTTAATTATTTTTTAATTAATTTTTAATATTATATCAAAAATATAAAATAACTTATTTTTTAAAATAATTTTTAAAAATAAATTATTTGCTGTGAAATAAATAATCTTAATTTTATGTCATTAATTTTTTTCCTTTTTATACTTGTAGTTTTTTTTTTAATCCGAGAAAGGAGTAGTCTTCTTGCATCGGTTTTTGTTTCCACTTAATTTGAAGCTGCTACATATATGGGATTTTGTGTAATTGACTCCTTTTTTTTCTTTTCCTTTTCTTTATTATGAAGCAAGCAAGCAAGTCAAATAATGGCATGGTATCCCAGCTAGCTAATTTCATTATATGGCAGTTGATACATAGGTTTGGTGACAAATTAATATATATACTTTCGTTTAATTGCTGGAGAAAACTCAAAAATACTTCTGGGTCAATTGCTGGGTGCAGGGCAATTGCTGGAAGAGTAGAGGGCAATTGCTGGGTGCAGGGCAAGGGTGTGAAGAGTTAGGATATAGGAAGAAAATGCGAAAGAGACGAAAGGGACGTTTTAAAGGCAAGAGTATACCCCGACAGTTGCACGCCTCACGATACCAAAATTGGTAGTGAAGTGAGCAGTAAGAAGCTTTTATAAGCTTTTGCATTTATTTCGGGTTGTCCCTCTGACCCTACTCTCTTTCCAAATCCCCATTGCACTTATTATTACCATTTTACATTTAAGATATGCGATTTGCCCAACTCAATGACAATGGCATTTATTGGACAGTGCCAACACCATGACCAGTTCTTACCATTTCCCTTTCTTATTGATGAATGAGAGAGCATTAGTATTAGTATGACATGACTCATCCTTCTCTTCTCACTCACATTCATGTGACATCACTCCGCCCTCCCCTCCCCTCCCCTCCCCTCCTTTTACTATTCTTTCCTCCTCCTTCTCGGAGTTTGTCACTTGCACGATTTCCCACCTAGCCAACATTTTATATAAGAGAAAATACAGAGAACAAAAGAACATTTTACCAGCACCAACATCTGTTACTTACCATCCCTTTCGTTCCAAAAAAAAAACAATCCCTTTCTCCCTTCCTTAATTATGTGCTATTTGTCCCCCCCCACCAATCCCCTTTTCTCTCGCTTTGAAAATTTCAAATCAAACAATAAATACCCTTGTCCTCATACCTTCCGCAAACATGACTATATGATCCATTCTCCATGTGCCCATTTGCCTCTTTTCACAATATTTTTCACAAATCTTCTTGGAGTGAAATCCTTTCTTTAATGTGTAATTATATATAGTATCATTAACCTACCCACTTGAGAATTGTTATGCATTTACCAAAAAACAAAAAAAAAAAAGTGAAATGGACCATCCATAGATGGATGAACATATATATCTACATGCATGTACCTTCTCCCACTGTCCCACACATACATATATGGTGTTTGCCCTAATTACACAGCGTTTTTTTTAAATAGGCCTATGGATACAAAAGACTAAATGTTTTCGCTAATTAGTAATTATATCTAAATTTATTTTTAGACCACATAGTATAATCTTTAATATTGAAAACAAATATAATCAAAACTTCAAAATTAATTTGGGGGAATTTCGAAAATTTGTCCACCTAATTAAAACAATAATTGATAACAAAAAAATGCATTTTATATTATTAACAAAATAAACCTTAAAATTGTAAGCTTTAATTAATTACGACTTTAAAATTTTAATCATAATAATCATACGTTAAATATTGAAAAATCATTGTATTTTTTTAATTTTTAATATTTAAAATTTTAATTATTGCCTTGCATTGCATTAGAAAAGACTTGTACTCCATGCACTATTTATAAATGATTATTATATTATTGAGATTCTTTTATTGAAAGTTATTGTGAATACTTTCAATTAAAAATTGTTTGCTATCATATAAGTTTATAAGGGGGTGTTTGGTTTACCTGTTGGATGTAGCTGATAGCTGATAGACACTCAAACAGGTAAATTGTGGTGTTTGACAAACTTAAAAAAATAGAGCTGATAGCAGATGGCCAACTAATATGATACCATCAGCTGCAGTTTGTATCAGCTCTATTTTTAGAACTATTTCTCATCAGCTGATAGCTGATCTGATTTTATTTTTTATTTTGACCATATTATCCTTTTTTATTTAACTTGAAAATTACTATTATTAATATTATTATTTTTTTATTTGTAATTTTAACATTTTAATTAATGTATTTCAACTTTGTTAAAATATTTTTTTATTAATAACATAAAATATAAAATATTTATTTATATCCAAAAACTTAAAATTAATTATAAATTTTTCTATTAACAATAATAATTATTTTATTATTTTATCTATATTTTTAAAATTATTTATCTTAAAAAAATAATTATTTTCTTATTTCAATAATAAAATAAATGATATAATATAAAAGATTAATAATTATATATTTATTTAAATAATATAATATATTAATTTAATAATTATATATTTAATTTAATAATAAAATAAATAATATAATGTAATAAATTTATAATTTTATATTTATTTAAATAATAAAATAAATTATATGATATATACTCTTATTAGTTATTTCACATATTAACAGCAACAGCTAAATATAATTTTACCAAACACTTAATATAAAACAGCTATCATCAGCTATCACTAACAAGAATAAATTTATCACCTAATTATCAGCTATATTCAACAGTTAATCCAAATAAGCCCTAAATGTATCTCAAAATTTCAGTGCACTGGATAAATAGTAATGCAGTGTTTAGAAGGAGAAGGGGTACAATATTTGTTGATATCAGAACAAGTATATTAACAAGAACAAAAAATATCAATGGTTGAATTGGTAAAACTCAATCAGCATTATCATTAAGTTAAGAGTTCAAGTCTTATCAATCATAATTTTTACAGATAATCTATAAATTTTATTATAATCTCTTAATAAAATTGGTGGTATGTCTTAACTCTAGACTAGAAAAGCTTTCAAAAATAATAATAAAATTAGAAACAAAAGTTCTTTAAATAGTTCAAAGAAGAAATAATAAAATACTTAACAAATGTATTATATGTCCAATCTAATGGAAGTGTATAACTATATAACTCTTACATTTGATCCTATTTTATATTCAGTACTAACAAAATACATTCATTAAAATATACGATTAAATTATTATATTATTAAAATATTTTATTAAATAATTATAAAATGTAATCAATAAAATAACATTCAAAAAGGGATAAATTCTATTAGCAACTCTAATTTTTTATTATAATTTAAGTAAAAATATTTTTTATAAAAATATTTTTCATTATTTGGCATATTATGTATAATATTTTGTGCCATTATTCATAAAATCTTCCAAGTCAAGTATTGTAAAAATTAAAAAAATAACTTCTAAATTTAAAAATGAGAAATTATTTTCTTTTATTTTGAAGTTATTTTCTTTGACTAACAAATTATTATTTTTTGACTAAATTTCTCAAACACTGCCCAAACATTGGAAAATAAGGACTTCAAACAAACAAAGCCTCAAGTTTCCTTTGTTTGGTAAAAAATATTTTCTTAAAAAATAATTTTTTTTATTTTTTAATATTTAAAACACTTAAAAGAAAAAAAATTAATAAAAAATATCATTTTATGAGATTGAAAATATTTTTTTAATCAAATAAAAATTAAATCATTTTTAAAAGACACTTCTTTAACTATGATAATTTTATTAAAATATAAAAATATTCATATATTATAACATAAATACATACCATTTAATACTGATACCAAACAATAAAAAAATATTCTTATAAAAAATATTTTCTTAAAACATAATTTTCATGAAAAACAACTATTATCTATGAAACCAATAGAGCATTAAAGATTAAGTTATTGTACAGCCATTTTCCAAAGAATTTCTGCTTTAAGGTTGCATATACAGGTTCCAAGCCATTTTCTTCCCCAATGATAAAAGAGACTTTTATTCAACTGAAAATCATTTAGAAACAAGATAACTTCCAGTCTTCCACCACGATTTTTCAGCCAACTTAGCAAGAGAATCATTGCAAATGAAACGATCAAAAAAGGGTTTCCCAGCCACATAATGGGCCACGCAATTCAAATTCGGAGAATTAAAACTAACTGTGCAGAAGCTAATCAAGAAATTATGTTGAAACCAAGCAGAGCAATCTTCGAGCATAAGGAAATCTACATTAAGAGCAACTAATGTGAGCATAAGGAAATATAGAATAATGGCTTCCATGAAACATAATTACAATCATTGTAACTTGTAACAGCAAGCGTTCAGGCAGCATTCTCCCAATTGAGCTGGGTTTAACACAACTAACAGTCCCTCTTTTTTGTTCTCTTTGTATTGCAGAAAGTGATTATTCCGAAGACAAATATGAAGAACAATAATAATACAGGACGTATACTTGATCTAACGGTAACAGAAATTGGATTGTAATAAAAAAATGAAAAAAAATAAAAACTTAAAAGGAGAAGCCCTAAGGATATCATTTATCTAGAGTCAATATACATTTTCAATGTCAAACAGACGGCTTTAACTCATCAAAAAGCCTTTTTATATGCATTATGTAGCCTTTTTATATGCATTATGGTACCATAATGCAGGTAGGTAGATAGGCTATGACAACAGTGGAAGTTAAAACTGCTGCATCATATCCACCAAGCAAAAGGTAATTCCAAGCTTTTCCTTAAGATAAATCCAGTAAGTGAAAGAAAAGTCTCTTGTGGCTGCAGAATCTAGATCATATGCACAACTTGCACAAACATCTTTTTGCAATAAGCCAATGCCATCACTCCATTCCATGTGAACCACCTTCTCTGGAAAGAAATTCTCACAACTGAGAAGTGAGAACCAAGAAAAAACATCTTCTAAATATTCAGATCCAGCATCAGAACCTCAGACTACATAAAACTTCACTCCAACTAGCTTTTACATCTTCGTGCTATATTATTGGTAAAGGCAACGGTTTCTATATACATGAGAACTCCAAGATACAAACCTCACATTCTGACACTACACTACTTTCATGCCTCTCTATAGAATATAGATTGAGAAATGTAATTGCTTCTTTTGATTCCCATTTGTTCCCTTTAAAAATTCCTTTTTTCCATTTATCTTGAGGTATAACCATTTCTCTAACAGTTCCAATCCCCCTGCACACTTTGCCTTGGAATCTTCTCACTGCCTGTCTACATACTATATTTATAACCCTTCCACTTGGGTGAAGTACGAACTTTCAGTATCATAACCTCCCTATATTTGGGGAATTTCTTAGTGCTCTTCACTGGAACAAAGTGTGCAACTAATTACTTAAAGAAAAGAAGAGGACAGAAGAATTCAGTGGAAATCAAGAGTCTGATCTGGTAGCTGTAAAGGATGAAAGAAGACCCGCAGCTTGGGCAGGTAAAATATCACCAAATGTTGACATGGCAGCTGCTGATCGATCTTTGAATATCCCTACTTGCCCATCAGTTAATATGGATCCCAACTTTAGGGTGCTCTCTCCAAACCTGCTGCCAACCTGTCCACAAGGGAAATTGCTTTCACAAATGTGGCTTCCAACATAAATGACAAAATGTCATAATTCATGTGAGTGTGGTTAACCTTTTTTTTTTTAAATAATTTTGAGTATTTTAGTTTAGAAAACCCATATGCCTAGTTTTTCGTATCCTCTTTCTTTTCCACTGCTGCTACTATAGTAACTTGAGTACTGTTCACAACTTCAAAAACTGATTTCTCTTCCTTTCTTGATCTAATTCAAACTCTTTAACTCTAATCTCCCTTCTTTAAATCTTGATATTAAATCTATTCAATTGCTTGATTCCACCATAAAAAGCATTAATAGACTGGTTGCTTAACCTGCCTACATAACATTGCCTTTCCCTTTCATATCAGCAAAGGAAAGTTGCACAAAAGAAGTGTAAGTAATGCATTCTACAAGTGGATAAAAAAACAAGCTATGGGCACCAAAGAAACCAAATGCATAAATATTGAGTCCATGGGATGATTTCCAGTCTCCTGCATGTAAGTCGCTATGTCTCTCATCAAAGTTAGAACTCTACTGTCAATTTCTCTTAGGCTCTAGAATACTCCAAAAATATGACCTCAACTATATCCTCCAATTTACCACCTATCCTAGGGTCAGTTGACTGAGTTGCCAGTATAACCTAATTCAAAAGAATCTGTTGAAAGAAAAAGAAGAACAAAACAAAGCAAAAATTACAGAAAAAAAAAATCTCTGATTTATTACCTTCTTCCCTGATTTGCTTCCTTCTATAACAATCTCCTGTCCATTTTATTTGCTTTTAAATTATTGCACTCATGTAACCAACTATAAAGCTAAAGCCCAGTCAGATCATGAAAATCCTACCTTTGAAATCCTATACCATCAAAATTTAATTACCACCCAAAATCCTCTAAACAGCCCAATTGGAGTCTGTTCACAGGCCCCACAACAGCAGCCCTTCTTTCACATTCTACCTATTAGACCATAATCGTTAACCATTTTGTACACCATAACAACCTACCAAACACCTTTCTTTTTTAGTTGCTTCACCAAGAAATACACTTGAACCTTTTAAGCAGTTCAGAAATGCCAACAGTACCACATTTCTAATCCAGTTAGAACCATAACCGCTAATCCTACTTCTAGCCTTTAAATTTACAGGACCTTTTCTTTTCTGTTTCAGTAACTAAATGGAAACCTTCCCGAGTCAAATATTGTAGATAGGTAACCACAAAATGCTTGTGACTTGTATGTGCCAATTTAATAAAAATATTTAGTACTTTTTAAGTACACATTAAAATCATTCATTACATGAAACTAATTAAGTGAAATTAACTTCAAATCACACCACATGAGTATAGGCTAGTAAGCCACAGGAAAAGTATTTGCCATTTGTTGATCTCAATGAGAACAGGATAAGTCTATTTGTAAATAAAGACAACAGCTGTATCAACAAGTTTATGCTCTCATAAGTTAACAGCTAATAACTTGTTCAGCTTTCTTTCTTTGCCACGTCAGAAAATGTTGTTGAATATTAGATTGATTTCTCTTTGCTCCCTCCCCTCTTTGTAAATACCTCAGAGGAAATATATAATTGAAAAAATGAATGAAAAAAAAAAACTTATCTTAGACTTAGTAGTATTCTATTAAAACTGACTGCATATCAATACCCCTCCAACGGAAAAATACAATTCCAAGGTCTTGATAAACAAAATTTGGAAGGCATAGTATGAACCTGACTCACTCAACCCAGGCCACTTATTTGGTAACTGAGCTTTAGGCCTACAGACACTTTTCACAGTTCAGCTATCAGATCATCTTTTTGATCTTATAACATGTGAGGCCTTTCATATGAAATCCGAGCCACAATATATAAAAAGCATTTTAAGGTAAGAATGTTAACACACAAAGCCATAGACCCATACCTGCATAAATGACTTCAAAATTGGGGCTGCTACACCAAAACTTGAGTTGTCATCCAAGTCAATCTTTTGTGAAAGCTCCCCATTGGTATAGGCTTTCCAGGAACTTCTTAAGGAGATATCATCTGAAGCTGCAGGAATGGATGCCTTTGGTGTTCCCTTTGAAGACAATGCTGGTGCACTGGATAAATTAAGACGAAATCTCAAGTGAAGACCCATTTCAAAACATAAATGGCGAAGTGCAAATTATAAGGATCATTGACTAGTGTTTATCATACAAGTGTTTTAACTTGACCTTAGCCAAAAGGTACTATTAAAGTATAAGTTTGTAACATAAAAAATATAGTATCAAGTATCTGCCATTAAAAATGAAGGCAACACCTGACATGTTTTCTTCTAATTGACAAAATGGAAAAGTCTCACATCAAACAAATTTAAAAAAGGAGTCACACTATATATATATATATATATATATATATGTATGTACATGCTTCAAGCAGTTTAGACTGAAATAGATCTAGTACAAATTGACCAACATTGGTGATTTCTTCATAAAGATGGATATATTCTCAATCAGATTCATTATGATGAATCATGACACCTACAAACTGAAGAAAAAAGAAATTTCTATCGTTGCCATGGTAATTCATATATATTAACTACAGATTATACTTTGACTCACCAAAACTATAGTCACAAGGAAATTTTCTCACTGTTAGGAACATGAAGGCTAGTTTCAATAAGCATTATTTTTTGGATGATAATATGTGCTGATACTCTTTGCATGACATACTTCATGAAGAAAAATTTAGCCCAATGCAAGCACTTTATCTGTTGAACACTTGTAAACAAATTTTGTGCCTTGAATGGGACAATTTCTCCCACATTGATAAGTGGGTGAAACAGTCTCCTTTTTATTTAATTCTGGCTGATCTGGGGAATTAGTTCACCAGTTATTTAATTCCAACTTTTACATTGGTTTGGTCTGAAAGGTTAATTCTATAGGACTATGATCAGACTAGCTGTGTTATATGAGAGTGAATGTTGGGCATTTAAGGTACACCATACCCACAAGATGAGTATGGTAGAAATATAGATGTTAAGATGAATGTTTAATAAAAAGATAATGGATAATATTAGGGATGTCCACATCCACCAAATAATGCATGTTTGGTCATGTACAACGCAAAGAATCAAATGTTTCAGTACGGAAGTATGATAAGTTAATAGGGGAAAGAGTGAGAAGGAAAAGGAGGAGGCCTAAGATGACGTAAAGAGAAATAGTATCACAAGATTTACAAGTCTTCGATATTGAGGCGAACCTGGTGTCTAACAGAATTGAATAGCGAAAAATGATCCATATAGCCAACCCCGACTAATTTGGGATTAAGACTTAGTTGTTATTGTTATTCTTATTGTTGTTATTTTTACATAGTTTGGTCAGTTAACTGTTGAATTGGACAAATGAAAATGAAACAGAACTAAATGTTAAGGTAAACTTTTCAGTGGCCCCTTTTTGATTTTACAGTCTTTTTATCATCTCTAATGACCAACAATTTGTAAAATAAGCAAAGCACAAACCTGGTTGGAAGGTATTTGAAACGAGGAACAGTAGAGCATCTCATTATATTTGACTCAGGATTGGATGGCAGTTTCTGCACAGTGTCTGTGTACATCCGATTCAGTTGCACAAAGAATCCAAAGAGGACTGCATGTCGTAGGTATGACTGTCTCTCATTCTCCCAGAGGTATGACTCATACCTTCAATTAATAAAATAAAATTAGAAAACACAGATATTCCACCATGCCTTAATCACAAATGGTTCAAAATATAAACAACATATAGAAACATACTAAAAAGTTAACCCATTAAGATTGGTTACTGTAGCACAAATTTAAGTCACATTAGTGGAACAGGGTAGCTAAGGAGGATTGGATGAATGTCTGAAACCAAAATAGGCAATATCAGAAAATATCCTAGAGTTCAAGGATACTCAATGATATGATAACAAAAACAACGAGAAAGTCAGGTTTAAGGCTGTTATGTAGTAGTAACTCTGTACCATATATGTACAGCACACAATTTCATAGGAAAATCTTGAAGAAATTAGATGCTAATTTATGTAACTGTTGACTAGGGCATTTACCATTTGATTTTAAGGGTTTGTAGCATTGTTGTTAAACCAGGACTGGACAGGCTGGTTGGACTGGTTTAACCAGGAGCCAGAGGCAGGTCTGGTTCAGTTTAACCATCAAACCCTCTTTTCAGAAAACCGGTGTGAACCAGAGTGATCCGGCTGGTAATCGGCAAATCAGTCAACTCGGCCAGGTTTGAACTGAATAATCCGGTTTGATCACTCAATTAAAAAAAAGTCTACAAATGGTGCTGGTGCAAGGAGTAGAACCTAGGACCTTGAAGAAATTTTCCTATGCCATTGCCATATGACCTGCAGACTGATTTGGAATTTTTTTTACAATAACTAAACTAATACACAAACGTATTCCTTTTACTTAAATTAAATTATATTATATTATACTAATATAAAATAATTATCAATTATTAATCAAGCAAGAACTATTGAAAAGAAAAATAAAAAATTTTTACTTTACCTATCTGCAACTTATCAACAATTTATTTTGTTAGTATAATAACTTATATTATTAATTATTTTCCATTTTTTTATACAATTTAACATTTATTTTTTTATTGATGTGAATAAATTTATTATTATAAAAATTTTAATTTTACATATTTTTATCATAAATAATTAAATATTATTTTTTTAATAATATGTAGATGTTAACATATAATTAAACATTTTACTAATTATTTATAAAATATATAAAATATTAGTTATAATATTATTAATTTTATAATATTTATTTAATAATATACCGGTTCGACCCCGGTTAAACCTTAAACCCTTAACCCTGTGTCTTTTTGTGTGTTTAGAGAGGCATAATTTAAGGAAAAGAAACTTACGTCAGCCAGTCTATTGGATCCAATTTTTGTGAAAAACGGCTAATTAGCCCCTCAATACGCTCTCTAAAGACAGACTTTGTTTGACTTTGCTCCTGCTTCCTTCTGAAAGAAACTTTTATCATGGGACTTTTAGAAAAGTCCTCAGTCATATTGGAATCACCCCCAGAAAGAACATCTGCAGCAAATTTTAGGTCTAAGAGTATTTGCAGAACTCCTTTCTCTGACACCTGAGATGCATGGGAATCTCTAGAAGAAAGGAAGTCCTCATAAATTTCAATAAGCTGCATGAAATATCACAAATGAACATAGACATAGTTAATAGTCCACCTTGGGAAAAACCAATTTCCTCTGAACATAAACCACCACATAAAAAGAATAAAAATGAAATCCCACAGAATAAAAAATGATCCTAAGAGAAGAGAGGGGTGGAGGGAGTGGAAAGCAATATATGATGGAAAGAAATTATCACCTAGCAATTCAGCAAAATTTAACTAATTTACAAGTAAAAAAGGACAACAATCCTGCTTCAAAAACATAAAAGTGATTTGATTCTTCCCACGATGATATGAATTGATATAATGAACTGAATGAGAAATCCTCGTGAACGCTAACTACTAGGAAAATATAAAATATGATCCAACTGAAATTGGGTCTATAGCAACAAGCTGTTGGACATGGAAACCAAGCAAAAGTTGCATTACTTTATTTAAAAAATTAAATTCAATCTCCAACCATCTGACTCCCAAGATTGAAGTTATCACTAACCAGCTATACAGGCACAAACCAACTTTTCTCTGTACAACAAAAAATGCAAAAGCCAAGCCAAGGCATGGAGCAATGCAGCAAACATTCTCTTGAACATCATAAAATATTACTTTGTGGTCACCCACAAGCTTTGCTTCGGATGGAATAGATAGGATAAGGCTTGACTATTGAGAAAGGAATGCAAACCAAAGAAAATGATTGCCAATTTTTCTTGCATAACAAGAGATGAGAAAGAATAGTCACAATTAATATTATGCTAAAATGTGTAATATCATCAAGCTAAAAGAAGGATAATTTCATGAATAATATTATGCAATAGGCAACTAGTCACAATTAATAAAAATTCATTCTTTTTTTTTTTTTAAAGACAAAAAGAAACAAGTTTTACTAACCTATAAATAAATGAAAGTAGAAAGATAAAGTTCCTCCTAAAAAGAATACAAGAAACAAATAAGGGTTAAATAAAAGGAACCTCCAATCTCATATAAACTAACAAAACTCCCCTAAATTCTCCATAGGCAGCAGCACACAATAAGGTAATCCTATAGAAGTAGATATTGATGCAAAAGAACTCCCCCATTCCTTGCCACCCAAATGCACCAAACTACCTCAACAAAAAGCCTGCTGTTTAAATTTAAACAAATAGTTCATAAGCCCTCTTGCTCCTACACCAGGATAATTATAACACCAGAATGATTAAAAGCTATAATAAAGGAAAAAGAAAAATGGAGACTTTACACATAGATCCTAATTCCGAAATTCACAATGATCAATGGTAAAGAACCATAAATAATGCATGCAGGCATCTGTTCAAGTGTGTGCTTGTAAGTATGCATGTGCATGTGTATGTTGAGATAGAATCTGCAGAACAAGTAAAAATCATATATCACATCAAGCTACATACCTTTTGCAGTAGTCTTAACGCAAATTTTTGCAGAATCAATTTGTTAAGTACATGACCCCCAATCCTATGAATTTCTTCACATGCTCGAAACAGAAAAGAAATAATATAGAGAGACGGCAAGGATGGGAGTGATAATTTCATTTCAGAATAGTTCTCATCATATTGTTCTTGCTTCACTACTGTCTCGTCCCAGCCCTGCACAATATTCAGGAGATGATTAATCATAACATACTCATACGCCACATGCATACCATGAATAATAGAATACAAGAAACAATAAGGTTCTTCAGTTATTTTATGCACAATTAGTCAAGAATATGATTTTATTCAGCACATCAATAAGGAATGGGAACTTTTTTTAAGAAACCTGGCCACAACACATACAACCATGTATCTATTGGCACACTGAGCCAATTCATGGTCTTACAGTGATGCCAGTTTCTGGGCCACATGGCCAAGGTGTTTGTCACGTAGCAGAATTCTCAAGACACCATAACACCAGAATTAGAGGAAGAAAGAGGAGAGGCATAGGAAAGAACAGAATATAGAAAGAGGAGAAGCAGAGGAAAGAACAGAATGTAGAAGGAAGAAATCGAGAAGAAGAAAGAGGGGGGGAGAGAGAGAGAGAGAGAGAGAATTAGAGAGAGGAAAAAAGCTATTGTATTATTGATTTGATGAATCCCTATCAATTACAATGCAAGCGCTATTTATACAATTCACTCTCATTTCCTATTTCAATATTTAACTACTTAATCCAACTCAGCTCACTAACTAATTAGTCAAAACATTCCCTACCTCTTGAAATCATTATCATACTCAAGAATGAATAAAGGAAACTGATCTTTAATGAATAAAGCAAAATTTACAGGCCCCACATAGTGCAAAAATTCTTCAGCACAGCACACATGTTGCTATGAACGGCACAAAGAAGCACATCTCATGAAGTGCTTGCTGAATCTGTATCCATCTTTATCAAACCTTTGGAAATAGAGAGCAGAAACTGGATCATTAATGCCACCATTGTTGTCATTTTTCACAAACATTTGTAATGCAGCAATTGTCCATTGACTGGATTGCATTTTCTTGCTCTGTCTTCTCCAAATCTGAAATTCATTCTCTTTGAGCATTAAATGATTGTAGTATCTCAAAGAACATATTTTCTTCCTTTGTCTACTCCAAATTTCAAATTCATTCTCTTTGAGGATTATATAACTACATGATCTCAATTCAATTTTACTATTCCCAAAATTCCAACACTCCCTTCCACATGTATCTTCTTCATAGAGTTTCATGTCTCCATCATAGTTATAACATCCAGCTGCATATTTCCCGGGAAAAATCTTGCTAAAACCAAAAAGGAATCCATGGTCTGTCTTCATGATCTGTCTTCACCGCAAAAACATGTTTAAAAAATTCTGAATTTTTTTCTTCAAAGTTCTGTTCATCAACATCTTTAATACCAAATTCAATATTAATTGCTTCTTGGTCATGAAAAAATACTCCAAAATCATTCTCAAGAAGATCCTCTGTTTCTTCCTCTATCTTTTGCTGAAATTTTCCTTAGTGATCTATCATGTCTTCATCAGCTCCAAGTGTATTGGATTCTGCACCAGAATATCTGCAACAAAAGATTCAGTCTTGGGAATAAGTTGCGCCACCACGTCAGATTCAACTCCTATTTTCCACATTGCAAACTCTGGTCGCTCACCATCACCATCTCCGTCATTCTCCTCCTTAGAGTCTTCATTCATACCAGATGGAGAAATTATTTTGATAATCTCTTTAATAATAGTCAAAATGATAATAGCGTGAATATAGACTACAGATCAATAAAAAAGAATGTGAATTATACTAGAAGGATTAGATCTTTAGAAGTAAAGAAAACACTTAAAAGAATGAAAGTGGGTACAGCCTGTGGACCCGATGAAATACCAATTGAAGTGTGGAAGTGTTTAAGAGATATGGAAGTGGCATGGTTAACTAAATTGTTTAATAAGATTCTAAATTCAAAGAAAATGTCTGATGAATGGAAGAGGAGTATTTTAGTACCTATTTTTAAAAAAAAGAGAGACATACAAAGTTGCTCAAACTATAGGGAAATTAAACTCATAAGCCATACTATGAAGTTGTGGGAGAGAGTTGTGAAACATCGACTACATCATGATACTTCTATCTCTCCCAATCAATTGGGCTTCATGCCTGATCGTTCAACTATGGAAGCGATCTTTCTCATTAGAAGCTTGATGGAGAAATATAGAGATGCGAGGAAAGATTTACACATGGTTTTTATCAATTTAGAGAAGGCTTATGATAGTGTTCCAAGAGATGTCTTATGGAGAGTATTAGAACAGAAGGGAGTATCTATTAGGTACATACAAGTGTTGAAAGACATGTATTAAGGAGTAACTACTATTGTGCGCACAGTAGGAGAGGACACAAGAAATTTTCCTATTCCAGTTGAATTACACCAAGGTTCAGCTGTAAGCCCTTACCTTTTTACATTAGTTTTAGATGAATTAACAAAACATATACAAGAGAGTATCCCTTGGTGCATGATGTTTGCGGATGATATAGTTTTGATAGATGAGACGCAAAAAGGAGTAAATAGAAAGCTAGAGCTTTGGAGAAGTACTCTAGAGTCAAAGAGCTTTAAGTTAAGTAGAACGAAGACAGAATACATGCATTACAAGTTCAGTGAAGGCCAAACTGGTGATAGGGAAGGAGTTAGTTTGGATGGAGTGACACTGTCCCAAAGTAATCACTTTAAATATATCGGCTCAGTCCTTCAAGTAGATGGGGGATGTAAGGAGAATGTTAGTCATAGGATTAAAGTCGGATGGTTGAAGCGGAGACATGCCACGAGAGTTTTATTTGATCGCCAGATTCCAAATAAGTTTAAAGGAAAATATTACCGTACAACCATACGACCGACCATATTATATGGTAGTGAATGTTAGGCACTGAAGAAGTCGTATGTGTATAAGATAAGAGTTGCGGAGATGGAAATGTTAAGATGGATGAGTGGCTATACTAGACCAGATAAAGTTCGTAATGAGAGTATTAGAGAAAAGGTAGGAGTGGTACCAATTGAGGATAAGTTGAGAGGAGGAAAATTGTGGTGGTTTGGTCACGTAAAGCGTAGACATACGGAGGCTCTAGTTAGACAAGTAGAGCACATTAAGGTAGAGGATAGAAAGAAAAGAAGGAATAGACCTAAACTGACTTGGAGGAGAGTAGTACAACATGACCTAAAAGCATTACACATTTCCGAGGATTTAACCCAAAATCGTTTAGAATAGAGAAAGAGAATCCATATAAACGACCTCAAATTTTTGGGATAAAGGCTTAGTTGAGTTGAGTTGGAAACTTCACTTGAAGCATTTTGGTCTTCATTTGATTTGACATAATTTCCAAGAAGTTGATCTTCATCACCGATATGTTTATTGACATGATGCTTCTCAAATTTTCCCCATTTCTAACGATCTGATCCAATCTTTGACACAACTCCTCTAGGATTTGCATCCATCTCGCCATCCTTTAAAAAATGCCCATCAATTTCTCTTGTTGCCAAGGTTCTATTTCCATGTTATGATGATCTGATTGTGTTTTGCTCCCAAGAAAACTGAGAAAGAAAACTTAATCAAGAAAACAGTGAAAGAAAACTTAATCAAGAAAACAGTGAAAGAAAACCAGCTGTCTAGGGTCATTATTTAATTCTGGGATTTCAAGAACTTCAAAAACAGGGTTTCAGTATAATCTGGAGTTTCAAGAACTTCAAGAAACAAGAAAATAAAGAAAGAATAGAAAATAAGAAAGAATAGAGATCTGAATCTGATTCTTGGAAAGCAGAAATTTTGAGGAAGAAAAAAAAGATTCAAGAAATCGAAGAAAGAAAATACGAATTCCCAACAAAACCCTAATTTCAGGTTTTGTGCCTTGAAGAAAAGAATTGACGAAAAAAAGAAAGGAGAAAGGAGAAAGGAGAAAGCAGAAAGATGAAATAGAGGGAAGAAAGGGAAGAAACTTCAAGGAAAGAAGGAAGAAGAAATAGAGGAAGAAAGGAAGAATTCTCAAGGAATAAGGAAGAAGAATTAAAGAAAGGAAGAAAAAGAAGAAGAAGAAGAATTGAGAGAGAAGAAAGGAAGAAATCTCAGGGAAGAAGCATTGGAGGGAAGAAGAGAGGAAGAGAAAACAGAAGAAACCTGTTATTTGGGAAGAGTAATCTGCCATCAATGCAACTCCCATGAAACAATTTCCAGCAGTTGCTCACTGATCTAATTGCTCCGATACCAATTTGTTATGTAGCAGAATTCTCAAGACACCATAACACCAAAATTAGAGGAGGAAAGAGGAGAAGTAAATGAATAAACAGAATAGAGAAGGACGAAATTGAGAAGAAGAAAGGAGAAGGAGAGAGAGAGAGAGAGAGAGAGAGAGAGAAAGAATCAGAGAGAGAAAATAACGGTTGTATTATTGATTTGATGAATCCTATCAATTACAATGCAAGGGCTATATATACAATTCACTCTCATTCCCTATTTCAATATGTAACTATTTAATCCAACTCAACTCACTAACTACTTAGTCATAATAGTGTTTCACAAAGAACAACGTACGCCTTTGTGTGAATGCATACACATGCATGTGTATTTTTGAGAGTGTATATAATATCTTTATAAAAAAATGGATTTAAAGTTTCTTGAAGGGTTTGGTAAATGTAAAAAAGTACCACAAACATACATCACTAACATCCCTCAACAGTTGATTATATATAAACTTTACACTAATATGAAATAATCCTGTAACACAAGCAACAAATAGCTTATACTGATTAAGAACTAAGAAGCATCAAAAGAAAAGTAAAATGCAAAATTTCAATATACGAATAAAACACCAATCAAATTGACATGCTCAAAAAATAGAGGAAAAGAAAGGAAAAAGAAATATTTCAAGCAGCATCAAGAAGAATAGATAGTATCTCAAGACCTTTACACATCCATCAATTAATCCACATTAATACATGTTCTAATGCTTATGTTCTCATAATAGTAATCTTTAAGTTGTCTACAGTTAGCTTTTGTTTCACAATGAAAACTTTTCCTGACATAAGCATTATTTCATGTTTCTTTTTTTCAATTTCTTGCAATTTTCTCCACGCTATTACTATTACCACCTCAAACACTCAACTACTCACATAAGATGAAAGGGAGAGGGCAAAAAAAAAAAGTAAAAACATCTAAATTGAATGGAGTTATTATAGGCCACAAATAGAAATATACATGAAATGAAGTCAAAAAAAAAATTAGGGGAAAAACACTTGTCCAACCAAGACCACTTACCCTCAAGGGAGTAATAGCTGACAATCCGTCATCCTTTCCAAGATCTCGAGCAAGAATGGCCGAAAGCTCATCAGATAACCAGAACATCCACAAGTTGTGAGCTCTGATGGAAAGATCCCTGGTGGTTCTGGCTAGTTCTTCAAGTTTAGGGCTTGCATTTTCATTTGCTCCTAGCAAAGCAGCTGTAGCAGATGAAGTCTGTCGTCTAGAACCAGTGGGTGTTTGCCTGCCAGTACTATCAGCAATTGGAGAATCTATGGCAACTCGAGATTTCCTCAATACAGATGGTAACTTGTCAAAAACTGCAGCCACAGTATCTTTTGTCCAAAACCTTGGAGATCCAAGTATCAATGGAATGTGTTCTGTGTGGTTCTGAAATGCAAACAACAGTCTCCCAACAAAAAGGGATCTCTCAACAACTGTAGCTGGAGGCACAGAAAGACTTTCCTTGCTGGCATTTTCCATGGTAGCATTTAACTTATCGAGGACCCTCTTGAGCTCAGCCAGAATGGTTGACATGCTATCATAACAGTTATCCTGTAGAAACGGGCCCAAATCTTTTAGCCTGAGTACTGCCTTTGGAGATTCTAAGAAACTGAGTAGGTCCTCAAGCACACTTTGACAACAGCTGTCCACTGTATCTCTGATTTGGCTAACTTCAGGACCAAAGTAGGCACTGAGACAACTCTGGAAATCATTTTCTTCAGGAGATGTCTTATAACCCGACAGTATACTAGACCTATATGCATTGGATTCTATAAACCAAACACCACCACCTGTAGAAGGCCTGTTCAAGTAACCCTGGAAGTCATGTTTGCCAATAGCCTCTCCAATTGTGCAAATGGAGTCCTCCACATGAATACCTTTTGCCAAATCCTCAAATGCAGAGCTGATAATGTCTTTCATCCTCTTAACAAAAGCATCTTCAAATATTTCATCCCAGAGATCTGAGTCATCTTCTAGAACTAGCTCTCGAATCCTACTCCACGGCAACTCAATCTCAGACCCAAAAACACTCTTGAGCCAGTCCAAACTCCCCTGCAAAACTTGTTTACTGTCCATGGTCTCTCTTATCAACTTTTCAGCCAATGAAAGCTCTCCACCAGTGGCAATAGCATCAATCAAGTACTTGCCATTCCTATTACTCACAACCTCTCCACCAGAGTCTCTCAACCATGTCATACATGTCCTTGCAATGTACTGTTTATTAAGAGTAACCATTGCAGACTCCAATCTTTCCCTAAACAATTTCCACAACCTCACCTCCCCATCTGGGTTAGGAATTCCACCAAACAATTGAGAGGCAGGAGGGGAACACAAAATAACTTTGTAAAATAAAGGCATATCGTTCAAAACTCGCAAAAACAACTCACCTACTTGCGCTACACTAACCTGAATGATCATCAGAACTTCACAAAACACAGAAACCACAACCTCACCGGTTGCAGCATTATTATCATTGCCGCCAAAAGTAGCTAATTTCTGCAAAATCCAGGACTTCCTAGCGTCAAGAAACAAACCAAGTACCTGCTTAGGATCTAATTCATCAATGACAGCAACCGCAGCCAACGCATCAGCATAGGCCCCAATGTCTAGGCCCGGATCCAACAACCTCTCGCGGCTCCGCTGTGAAATCTGGGCCTTGAAGCTCTCGACAATCTGCCACTGGTGTTGCAAAAGAGGGAAAATGGACAAGATCTTGGTGTGATCCCATTCAGCACAGGAGTCAGCGTTAGCATTGTTGGACAGCGTAAGATTAAAGTGCACGTGCCTGGCACGAATGTATCTCCCAGCGGCTTCCAGAAACATTGACTCGTCGAGGCAACCCCAGATGTTCTCGGGAGTGTCAACCAAGTACTTGACGCGACACGCAATCCCATAGATTCGGAGACGAGCGGGGTTAGAGTTGCTGAATTTGGGGGTTTCCGATACAGGAGATGCTGAGAGGGAACGAATGTTAGTTTGGATGGAAGCTACATTAGAAGAAATGGACTCGCAGGACGACTTCATGAGGACGATAGAGTCGGCAGAATCAATAAGGTCTCTGTACCGGTTGCCAACCAGCTGGCGAAGCTCCTCCTTCTTGTCCTGGATCTGTTTTCTAGTTGCGGTTTCCACATCCCGAATTTGGGAAATCGGTTTCGTACGGAATAGTGTCTCCGCATCTCGGTAGCCTCCGCTGCCAGCACGGTCGTCCGCGGAGGCTGATGATAGTCTCATTATCAATGGTTTTTGGTTTTTAATAGTTGGAAATAACAATGCAAAGGCAGAAATCAGTCTCACTTACAATTGCATGATATTTCCAATTCATAAAATAAACTCAGGAGATTTCAGATCTGTTTGGAACTACTAGTGCCAGGCTTGTCTCCATTAAAGGAATGAAGTACTTCCAATGTCACTGTTTGGGCCGGATGACTCTCATCATCTATATCAATTTCTTAGGATTAAGGCTCTTTGCTTGACTGGGCCGAGCTCACTCCTTGTAATAAACACTTAGTGTGCGTTTAATACGGGGTTAACCATGGTTAATAATTAATTTTATAATTTTTAATATTATTTGAATATTTTAAAATAAATAGGTTAATATTTAATTTTATTAATATTTAATTATTTTTAAGAGTTAAATGTTAATTTTGGAATGGGTAGAAGTTAAACACATTATTTATATATTCATTTCTTATTTCTTTTTAACTTATTTTATTTTTTAGTCCCTTTATTTTTAAAAATTCTTCGTCTCCTACAACAATAATAAGGTATAATTTTTTTTTCTTTTTTACAAAATAAGTTATGTTAAAACTATAACCATGGATATATATGATTTTCTTTTTCTTTTTTCTGTTGATGTTATTTATTTATATTGTCAAACTTCTAAATTGTATTTTATGTTATGTATCTTTTTATCAAGTTGTCCAATGTGTGTATACATGTATATAAGTTGGTAAGATAAAGAGAACATAATAATATTATAGTAGATAATAAAAATACAGTTAATAAATTTTTTAAATTAAATTATTTATAAATAAAAAATAATATTACCAAAAATAAAAATAAAAAAAATAATTTTGATATTTGTTATTAAAATATAAAAATAAATATTTATATATTTTCATATGAGCTCAATTTTTTATCCTTGTACTAAATATCATTAATTATTACAACATTAATTATCTTTTACCTTCTTAATAATTACTCCCTTAAATTTTATAAGGTTAACACTTAACCCTCAATTTTTTAACCTTGTACTAAACGCACCCTTATATATGAAATTACAGACCAAACTGCTTACGCTATTGTGGGGGTGGGGCGTGAGGCGAAATATCATCCATTAGAATTATATAAAATGCACCAGGTAATGCCCAGGAAAGATGGTGGAGTCACAATGGTCTCACTTAAGTACCACCTCCTTAGACAGCATTTCCTAGACATGCACTTCATACAATCCTAATAGAATCAAACCACTGGTAAGTACCGTCTTCCCATAACACTACCACGGTACTAAGGATTTATGCCACGAAGGCATAGATAGACAGGAGTCGCCACCCGGGTAATAACCGGGACATATTCGATGTTTCTTCCGAGGGTCATGGATGGCAACTTACTCCTTGCGAGTTTCCACAACCGTCATTACCATAGCCCAATGTCTAGGTTCGGGATAGTGGGTACGTTAAGGGAAGGTGTTAGGCACCCCTTACGCCTGGTCTAACCTCGTTAATTCGAGTGCCAGTCCTCTACTAATGTTTCTAGAAGTCTTGTTTATTATTCCTTTATTAAACTTTATCCTAAAAAATGCAATTCTAATCCTACACACGCAAGTAATTCACAAAAAGGGTTGTTGTTTACTCACAATTTTCATGCACAAGTAATTCCTATCTATGGGGTTGCTAATTATTTAAATGATATTTACCAGATGACTAAAATTAATTTATTATTGGGAATTTAATTTACAAACAAATTCAATTTCAAATAACCCTATGTTTCTATTTAACCTAATTAATTAATTTTCACCAAGTTACCCTAAGGATAATTGAACTAAGTTAATTATGTACATGTGTAATTTATTCTAATATCACATAAGTCCCAAACACTCACATCCTAATAAAGATTTCTAACATGCAAATTTATTTTACAATTACCAAGTATTAAATTAAATTTATTTTACATGCCAATATTAGTTTAATTTACAAACAAGATTGATTTTAATTTACAAAGTATTTATTTAAATTAATTACATGCAAAAGTCAATTAAATTAAAAACAAAGTTAATTTTAATTTACCAAATGAAAGTTCTATTATTACTACAATTTCATGCCAATGGTTATTCGAGAAGTTTAGAACTACTTACTTGTTGGTAAATGCAGTTGCCATTGGGGCAAGCTACCCTTAAAAAAGGGTCTTCTCTTCTAGTATGGCAATGATATCCCTGGCTTACTCCCGTTTAGCTCCATATAAGCTCCGCGCAAATGCCCTCTTTGGTACTTACCTTAGGGCTACTTACCAATTTTGTTTGTAATAAAAAATAAAGAAACTAAAGAAAATAAAAGAAATAAAGAAAATATTAATAACAATTTACATTGGATTCTAACTCTAGTCTCCTAAAGGGTTAAGATTCCTAATTAGTTACAACTACCTAATGGTCTGAGTCTTCTAACATGATCCAAACACTTTATAACACTTCTTGAATTAAAAGAATACAGAAAATAGATCAAATATCAATTAAAACCTAAGAAAATACAAGAACATGCATAAATATACAATTTTCGAATTCTGGCAGATTAACAGTAGCAAGAAATTTGATTTTTTAAAAATAGTTAAACATGCCTAAAAATCATAAAAAAATTACAGAAGATAGCCTACATATCATACAGTAACATAAAATTTATAAATCAAACAAAACCCTAGCCGAATGATCTACATAAATCGTAACTCTTCTACGTGACAGAATCGTACTACTTTTTTGTAAAATTCATAACTCATTAACCACAAAAGATATGAATGCAAAACCAATTGGAAAAGATTCATAAGATTCTGAAGTTAATTTTAGACACTAGATTTGCACAAAAATATTAAGGAACAAGGGAGATATGGGCTCCACAAGTCAGATATCCTGCAAATCAGATTTTGCAGGAACCCTAACTTCAAACAGCCATAACTTACAAAATATTAAAGCTTTTTTAGTGATTCTTGAGCCTAAAATTAATGGAATTTCGTGTAGAATATGAATATAATTTTTACAAATTTTTTACAGATTCAAAAAATAAAGAAAAATAATAAAAATACGAGAGACAGAAACTAAACATGTGCAGAGTTGTGTATCCCCTCAAATTAAACATGATTACATGATCAATATGAACATATAAAATAAATTGAAGACAAAGAGCATAGAATTAAAATATTGTGTGGCATAGATCTTGAAAAGAAAACAATAAAAACTGACCTTCTAGAAATCTTGTATGAAAATCTTCTTGAAGAAAAGAAAAAATAAGGAAGAACTCAAAGAGTCTTGAATATCTCTAAATTTCTTATAGCTTTGAATTTTCTCTTCCTCTTTCCTCCCATCATCCCCCTCTTTTTTTTTTTTTTTTTTTTTTTCTCCAGTAGGGTATTTATAGGGTTTTGGGAGAGAGGTGTGATAGGGTTTGGAGTCTTAGGATGATAAAGTTTAGATGACTTAAACAACTACGATTGTAGAATTCGAATAAGACTGGGATATGGGAGAGGTGTTTCAACCAATAGGAAGACAGGAAAAAATGGAAGGCACCAATAGGGAATGAGGAAGAGGTGTGGTAGGATTTGGAGTCTTAGGGTGATAAAGTTTAGATGACTTAAACAATCACATTGCAGAATTCGAATAAGACTGGGATATGGGTGAGGTGTTTCAACCAATAGGAAGACAGGAAAAAATGGAAGGCACCAATAGGGAGTGAGGAAGAGAGTGGGGTCAAGGAGGAGAGAGATATTTTGTTATTTTAATTTTTAGAAAATAATTAAATGGGTCCCATTTAAAATTCCTAACTAGGCTTTCTTTGGCCCATAGAGCCCAATTAAACTTAATTAGATCCATTTAAGAACTACCCATATTAAATTTAAACAAAATAAAATTTTATTTAAATTTAATTAAATTAATTTCCCCAAAAATTTATTATTATTTTTATTTTTTTCAAGATCATGCCACGGAATTAATAATTCAGCTCCATGCCTCCAATTACATCTTACAGTCATATAATTTTTCATCATCGGGTTTCCCACGGCCTCAATGCATATACTCATCACAAAATAAGGGTCTACAGTTTGCCCCCCACTTTGGCGAAAGTTGAAATCAATGCGAAGCATTGCTCAAGTTTCATCAAAGTGAAACTCAAATTTCTAATAACTATGAAACATTGGCTATGAGGATCAAGTATATCTTGCTCGGTCGACATACTCTATGTTATGAGACTAGCTACGGTCTCATAATAGTAATAATTGTGTCATGTGAAAAACGAGTGTATCTTGCTCTGTCGATACACTCTGCATCATGAGACTAGCTACGGTCTCATAACAGTGATAACTGTGTCATATAAAAATTGAGTGCATCTTGCTCTGTCGATACACTCTGTGTCATGAGACTAGCTATGGTCTCATAACAGTGATAACTTTGTAATGTGAAAATCGAATGCATCTTACTCTGTCGATACACTCTGCATCATGAGACTAGCTACGGTCTCATGATAATGGAAACTCTGTGTTTTGAAATGTTGTGGATTCGTATTTAGGACCGTAGTCCTAAACTACCTACGTATCTCCCTCGCTATCCTGAGGAAGAATCAGACCCACTCGTAGTTCGACACTTGAAACTGTGGTGATGCATGTTCTTCTACGCCTTACACACCTACAGGTGACATGTTGATGCGTGTTCTTCTACGCCTTACACAACTATGCCATGTGCCCTAAACAACGTCTAAGGACTTACCAAAAAACATCTATCATGAAATGTTGTGGGTTCGTATTTAGGACCACGATCCTAAACTACCTACGTATCTCCCTCGCTATCCTGAGGAAGAATCAGACCCACTCGTAGTTCGACACTTGAAACTGTGGTGATGCATGTTCTTCTACGCCTTACACACCTACAGGTGACATGTTGATGCGTGTTCTTCTACGCCTTACACAACTATGCCATGTGCCCTAAACAACGTCTAAGGACTTACCAAAAAACATCTATCATGAAATGTTGTGGGTTCGTATTTAGGACCACTATCCTAAACTACCTACGTATCTCCCTCGCTATCCTGAGGAAGAATCAGACCCACTCGTAGTTCGACACTTGAAACTGTGGTGATGCATGTTCTTCTACGCCTTACACACCTACAGGTGACATGTTGATGCGTGTTCTTCTACGCCTTACACAACTATGCCATGTGCCCTAAACAACGTCTAAAGACTTACCAAAAAACATCTATCATGAAATGTTGTGGGTTCGTATTTAGGACCACTATCCTAAACTACCTACGTATCTCCCTCGCTATCCTGAGGAAGAATCAGACCCACTCGTAGTTCGACACTTGAAACTGTGGTGATGCATGTTCTTCTACGCCTTACACACCTACAGGTGACATGTTGATGCGTGTTCTTCTACGCCTTACACAACTATGCCATGTGCCCTAAACAACGTCTAAGGACTTACCAAAAAACATCTAATTCATGATTTGAAAAAAATTAGGATGACTGGGTCTCAAAATTCTCTCTAATTTTTATGTTTCTCTCTACTTCCTATCATGGGCATGCTGATTTTGCTAGAGATTCTAAAAAAAACTTAGTCCTCTGGGGGACCTCTTTTTGCAAAAACTTTCTTATAACCTCAAATTTTTTTTGAGAAAAATTATTCACCAAAAAAGACTTCCTTAAGGTCACAATATAATTTCTCTCTGATTTTTCTTTTTCTTCTCTCTCCCTATGATTTCTGCCTTGACTCATTTCTCTTCCATGAACTTCATTCTCTGTGCCCTAAGTTTTGCCTGAAATGCCCTTTTGGGTTTTCATCTCAGCGGGCTTGCTCTAACTTTTGCCTACCTTTCAGGTTTTCCACTTAGCGAGCTCTTTTTTTTTCTTTTCTTTTTCTTGTTCTTTTTCTCTTTTTTTGAAATTAGACAATCACCAAGATATTCATATCAAGCACCTATTCTATCATGCTCACAAGACAATAGGTTAAATCAAAACAATGCAGTTCAATTACTTAATCTTTTGATATATCCCTCAAGACACAAAACATTCACAATCATAATTCAATAAAACCTATTCCTGGTTAATGCAATAAAAACTTCTTTATTTATTCAGGTACACCATTACTCCCTCTTACATTTAGTTTTGCTAAATTTCTAACCTTCCAAAGTTAGAAATAAGCTTTATAACTCCGAATGGCCTTTTCAGGTTTTCCATCCAGATCTTCTCTCATCTCTCCTTTTGCCTAGACTGCCTTTTGTAGGTTTTCAATCTAGCATTTTTTTCTTTTCTTTTCTTTTCTTTTCTTTTTTCTTTTTCTTTTTTTTTTCGTTCTTTTTTCTTTGACCCTTACTTTTGCCTAGATCGCCTTTTGCAGGTTTTCAGCTTAGCGGGCCTGTCTCACACAAAGTACCATTTAAGCCTATCTAAATTGACTGGTTCTTGAAATTCATTCCCATCCAGGTCTGATATTCTTACAGTAGCAAGATCTTTTTGACTATGTGTGGACCATCCCAGTTTGGCTTAAACTTTCCTCTCGGATCAAAAGGGATGGGCCGAGTTTGTTTCACAACCATATCTCCCTCTTTGATCTTTCTCGGCTTCACCTTCTTATTAAAGCCTCTAGTTATCTTCCTTTGATAAGCCTGCATATGATACAAGGCTCGCATCCTCTTTTCATCAATCAAAGCTAGTTCTTCTTATAGGCCCACTCATTTTCTAGGATCTTAGCTTCTAGCATCACTCTTAAGGATTTGACCTCTTGCTTAATGGATAGCACTACTTTAATCCCATACACTAAAGAGAATGGGGTTGCCCTCGTGGATGTCCTTGTAATACTACGATAATCTTAAAGAACATAAGGGAGTTTTTCAGGCCAATCCGTATATGTTTCGAACATTTTTTCCCAACTAGAACATTTCCATTCATATGGGGACCACAAATTTCCTGCAAGTATTTCTTTCATTATTTGCTCAGCCTGTTTTTCTATCACACATAAGAGTTTGTAGAATTGCCCCCCAGCTAAAGTAAGTTGAGTGGCTAATCCATGAATTGTTGCTCTATCTCTTTTGTAGGCTTATTGTGAGTATTCTCTCACTTCCAGAGACCTCCTTATGTCTTCATATCATTTTCCTTCTCCCTCTAGGTCCATATGTGCTACTACTAATCCTTCATAGCATAAAATTTTACTCCTCATTAGGATAACTGGCTAAGTCAACTTTTCATCACTCTTTTCCTATAGCGACACCAGCGTGGCTTGGGAATCGGCCATCTGATTTTAAGCTCGAGGCATGTGCTTCTTGGTGCTTTGTTAACAAGGCTATAAATTTATCTCTTTCTTCTTAGATTAAATCTTCAGCTAACTTAATGTCTTTAGGATTATTTGGTGTACCCAAATTAATAGAGATCGATTTTGATGCATTAACAAAAATAGATTCTAAATGATTATGAATGCCATGCATATGCCCATTAGAATAAACATCAAACAAGTAAGCAGAAGGACTGGGAATGTTATTGATCTTGGCCTCGAAATCTTTATCAAGTACGTCAAAATTGGAAACATCAATATCACTACTGTGAGCATTACAAAAGATAGACTCAAACATAGGGGTGTAGCTTTAGGTGTTTGGCTTTTCATGCAGTCCTCAGATCAATGGTGCTGATTTTCTGCTTTAGCTATTTCACATGTGGTAACCCCTAATCATATGTCAAGGTAATTGCCCCATCTTTCAAGAACTTAGGAGGCTTTAGCTCTTCTTCCTCTTCTGTTAGCTCATAGCCTAAACCATGACTCGTGATCTGCCCCATCATCTCAAGAAAAGTCACCAGACCATCTATACTTTCTTCTAAGCCTGTGCTAAGAAAAAACTCAGCCTTTTCTTCATAGTAGCCACTTTTAGATCCATCTAGTTTTTATAGATCCCAACAACTTGAAAATCAGACACTAGTAGAATTGAACCATCTAGTTGTAATGCAACTATCTCCTCATCAGAATCAGTCCAAACATCCAAAGGACCCTCATCATAGCTAGAATTATCACAAATGTCAACAACCATTATAGACTGAGGTTCATTGGGCTTTTGGATTGGTTGGATAGGTTCACTGGGCTTTTGGATGGGTTGGATAAGTTCATTGGGCTTTTGGATGTGTTGGATAAAGTCAATAATTCTGTTAGGGTTATTTGGGGTGATGGAGATCATGTAGAGACTTGGCGTAGGTAGAAATTTTGGCTAGGCATGGGGCTTTTGGGTTGATTTTCTGGGTCAATCATCCTTTTGCCATCAATTAGGTCTTAGATATCATGCTTAAGTTAAAAGCATCAATCGGTGTCATGACTGTGGGCTTGGTAGGACCGATAACATTGGTTGATATCATAGCTAGGTGGGAGTGGATTTGGTAGTGGTCCGGGTGCTAAGAGCTATAGGAGGTCTTGAGCTTTGAGACGCTCCAAAACTTCGGATAAGGGTTGGCTAAATTGAAAAAATCTTCTTTGGGTTTGAGACACAATTTGAACCTCAATAACTTTAATGCCACTTAATTGGCCTACTTTGGGGCCTCTTTCTAAAGTTGACCACAATTGTCTCTTCTAGCTCAAACATCTTGGCGTTCAATATTTCATCAAGCACGCCCATAGTTTCTTCCATCTTAAGTAGTGCAGGTGAAATCCTTACTAGTCTCTTCCCTTCCCTAACCCAAGTGACCTGATTGGAAGTCTCTTTGGTGTGCTTTGAGGCTATGTTTGCTCAAAAAAAAAAAGGATTTAAGGGTTAACCTAAGCATGCTACGTACATGAATGCAATGCATGAATGGACCATTTTTTTCTTTTTTTTTTCTCTTTTTTCTTTTTTTTTTTGCCTTTACTTTTACAAAACCAAAACCGAACCATACCAATAGAACCAAAACTGAACCAAAACCAGACCATATAAACTGAACTAAAATCGGACCAAAGACTGAATCAAAACCAAAAAAAAAAAAAAAAAAAAAAAAAAATCTCCATAACTGAATCTTCGCCCCCCTTATACCTTCAACTCTCACGTGCAGGGTAAGAAAAAAAAACTATCCTAGGCTATGGTACACTGGACACACCAACAGGGGGTGGTCCAGGACGACCTTCCCTCACAAACAAAGGATTTATATCCTTAAAGTTTAACTATAAGTAAGCATCCTCTTGCTTAACACGGGTTTTGAAATGGACTTGGGCCTATGCACACATTGGGTTTAAGCATAGGCCTATGTTCATCTCAACCACCACTAGAACTTATGGTTTGAACAATAAGGTTATAAATCCAGCACAATAAAAATCTACGGGGTACCTAGGGTTGAAATCTATTGCTCATGGGCTTCAATGGGTAGGAAAAGGGTCACCCATGCGAGAGCTTGTCCATTAAGCACAACGGCCGGAGCTATGGCTCTTTTATATACTCGAAGGTACGGGCATGGGGTGCTAGCATTCACCAATTCGTCATAGCTCGAGTAGAACTATGGTCTCCTTGGCTAGTACTAACAGGGCTAAAAAGGGTAAGGGTGATCCGTGTGATAGTGTAGTGCAATGCAAAAAGTTTAACGGAGGAATAATATTAGACTAATAAAAACATGTTGGAGTAACTATCCATTTAATCCCCAGTGGAGTCGCCAAATTGTGGGGGTGGGGCGTGAGGCGAAATATCATCCATTAGAATTATATAAAATGCACCAGGTAATGCCCAGGAAAGATGGTGGAGTCACAATGGTCTCACTTAAGTACCACCTCCTTAGACAACATTTCCTAGACATGCACTTCATACAATCCTAATAGAATCAAACCACTGGTAAGTACCGTCTTCCCATAACACTACCACGGTACTAAGGATTTATGCCACGAAGGCATAGATAGACAGGAGTCGCCACCCGGGTAATAACCGGGACATATTCATTGTTTCTTCCGAGGGTCATGGATGGCAACTTACTCCTTGCAGAGTTTCCACAACCGTCATTACCATAGCCCAATGTCTAGGTTCGGGATAGTGGGTACGTAAGGGGAAGGTGTTAGGCACCCCTTACGCCTGGTCTAACCTCGTTAATTCGAGTGCCAGTCCTCTACTAATGTTTCTAGAAGTCTTGTTTATTATTCCTTTATTAAACTTTATCCTAAAAAATGCAATTCTAATCCTACACACGCAAGTAATTCACAAAAAGGGTTGTTGTTTACACACAATTTTCATGCACAAGTAATTCCTATCTATGGGGTTGCTAATTATTTAAATGATATTTACCAGATGACTAAAATTAATTTATTATTGGGAATTTAATTTACAAACAAATTCAATTTCAAATAACCCTATGTTTCTATTTAACCTAATTAATTAATTTTCACCAAGTTACCCTAAGGATAATTGAACTAAGTTAATTATGTACATGTGTAATTTATTCTAATATCACATAAGTCCCAAACACTCACATCCTAATAAAGATTTCTAACATGCAAATTTATTTTACAATTACCAAGTATTAAATTAAATTTATTTTACATGCCAATATTAGTTTAATTTACAAACAAGATTGATTTTAATTTACAAAGTATTTATTTAAATTAATTACATGCAAAAGTCAATTAAATTAAAAACAAAGTTAATTTTAATTTACCAAATGAAAGTTCTATTATTACTACAATTTCATGCCAATGGTTATTCGAGAAGTTTAGAACTACTTACTTGTTGGTAAATGCAGTTGCCATTGGGGCAAGCTACCCTTAAAAAAGGGTCTTCTCTTCTAGTATGGCAATGATATCCCTGGCTTACTCCGCTTAGCTCCATATAAGCTCCACAAGAATGCCCTCTTTGGTACTTACCTTAGGGCTACTTACCAATTTTGTTTGTAATAAAAATAAAGAAACTAAAGAAAATAAAAGAAATAAAGAAAATATTAATAACAATTTACATTGGATTCTAACTCTAGTCTCCTAAAGGGTTAAGATTCCTAATTAGTTACAACTACCTAATGGTCTGAGTCTTCTAACATGATCCAAACACTTTATAACACTTCTTGAATTAAAAGAATACAGAAAATAGATCAAATATCAATTAAAACCTAAGAAAATACAAGAACATGCATAAATATACAATTTTCGAATTCTGGCAGATTAACAGTAGCAAGAAATTTGATTTTTTAAAAATAGTTAAACATGCCTAAAAATCATAAAAAAATTACAGAAGATAGCCTACATATCATACAGTAACATAAAATTTATAAATCAAACAAAACCCTAGCCGAATGATCTACATAAATCGTAACTCTTCTACGTGACAGAATCGTACTACTTTTTTGTAAAATTCATAACTCATTAACCACAAAAGATATGAATGCAAAACCAATTGGAAAAGATTCATAAGATTCTGAAGTTAATTTTAGACACTAGATTTGCACAAAAATATTAAGGAACAAGGGAGATATGGGCTCCACAAGTCAGATATCCTGCAAATCAGATTTTGCAGGAACCCTAACTTCAAACAGCCATAACTTACAAAATATTAAAGCTTTTTTTAGTGATTCTTGAGCCTAAAATTAATGGAATTTCGTGTAGAATATGAATATAATTTTTACAAATTTTTTACAGATTCGAAAAATAAAGAAAAATAATAAAAATACGAGAGACAGAAACTAAACATGTGCAGAGTTGTGTATCCCCTCAAATTAAACATGATTACATGATCAATATGAACATATAAAATAAATTGAAGACAAAGAGCATAGAATTAAAATATTGTGTGGCATAGATCTTGAAAAGAAAACAATAAAAACTGACCTTCTAGAAATCTTGTATGAAAATCTTCTTGAAGAAAAGAAAAAATAAGGAAGAACTCAAAGAGTCTTGAATATCTCTAAATTTCTTATAGCTTTGAATTTTCTCTTCCTCTTTCCTCCCATCATCCCCCTCTTTTTTTTTTTTTTTTTTTTTCTTTCTCCAGTAGGGTATTTATAGGGTTTTGGGAGAGAGGTGTGATAGGGTTTGGAGTCTTAGGATGATAAAGTTTAGATGACTTAAACAACTACGATTGTAGAATTCGAATAAGACTGGGATATGGGAGAGGTGTTTCAACCAATAGGAAGACAGGAAAAAATGGAAGGCACCAATAGGGAATGAGGAAGAGGTGTGGTAGGATTTGGAGTCTTAGGGTGATAAAGTTTAGATGACTTAAACAACTGCGATTGCAGAATTCGAATAAGACTGGGATATGGGTGAGGTGTTTCAACCAATAGGAAGACAGGAAAAAATGGAAGGCACCAATAGGGAGTGAGGAAGAGAGTGGGGTCAAGGAGGAGAGAGATATTTTGTTATTTTAATTTTTAGAAAATAATTAAATGGGTCCCATTTAAAATTCCTAACTAGGCTTTCTTAGGCCCATAGAGCCCAATTAAACTTAATTAGATCCATTTAAGAACTACCCATATTAAATTTAAACAAAATAAAATTTTATTTAAATTTAATTAAATTAATTTCCCCAAAATTTTATTATTATTTTTATTTTTTTCAAGATCATGCCACGGAATTAATAATTCAGCTCCATGCCTCCAATTACATCTTACAGTCATATAATTTTTCATCATCGGGTTTCCCACGGCCTCAATGCACATACTCATCACAAAATAAGGGTCTACAGCTATATAAATCCAAATAAATTATTTTCAAGTGAGAATATTTCAATTAACAATGAAACGAGTTTCAATTGCATTGAAATATAAATTGTAGAAAATTCATATAATATTGTTGGTATTAGTGGGAGTAACATAATCATTGATGAGTCAATTTATCAATCTCAATCACAATAATCGAGTCGTACACATGTTACCAATGGTCATTTTGAGATCGAAAAGAAAACATTTATAATTATTCCACATGATAAAGAGAGAGGTAATTATAAGTGTGTCCCTCATGTGCCTTGCTAATGAATTAAGGCAATAAAAAAAAGAGATAAATTTTATGAAATCAAATAATTTACTAAAAATGACCAAATGAGAAAAAGTCTCTTATGCTAATGCAATTGGTAGTCAGGTGTACATTATGATGTGTACTATACCTAATATTTGCTATCCTATTAGGCTAGTTCGTATAATTCAAACCAATTCATGACATTAAAATTGGAAAACAATTAAGATGATACTAAGGTATCTATAAGCATATTGATATTAAATATAATTTTTGTTAGAGACATTATTGAAAAGAAAGAGATGAACATCAAATGCATATCTATGCATGATTTGATAGCAAATATCTTCTACGAAAATTATTGTAAACATGTTTACAATAGGCATGTTAAATCATTGGGTTTGCATAAATGTTGTTGTACTTGTGTTGTGTTTTTTTTAAACATATTCATATGCCTAAATTATTTTGTTGATTCATATACATATGTGTGCATATATTTTTGGAACATATATTAAAACTTAAAGAAGCATGTCAGAAAAATAAATTGGCCTTCTCACATAGGTAATCATCTCTATAGATTTAGTGGTGGATGGGGATGAAATAGTTATAAGTTTATTATTATTTATACAATAATAATAAAGAGTTCAAAGCTTATAACATGAAACATCGCCTTAAAAAGACATAAGAAATTAGGGTCATTGTAAGCTAAGTAATTGCATTGACCATATGTGATGTGAGTCACATTATCTATCTTGAATCCCAAATATGAGTTCTGATATAAAAGAGTAGACAAATGAAATCAAAGTTAAACATTGAAATGTCTAAATTATCATCTGTGTGGTATTTAATAAAGACATATGCTTCATGAGAAAGGAGTAAATACCATAGCATGTAATTCATATTACATGTGCGATTTGTGTCCATCAAGGGGAATAGACGTATGATCTCTACTTGATATTGTAAGAGGCTATAAATATTGTAAGTAATATTTACCTAGTACTCTCATAACTTTAATATGCTATTCAATACTTAGTTTAATATTTGTTATACTAGGTTGTTGCCAAAGGATTGTGAAATATTTGGTTTAGAGGGACATTTCTACAAAAGCAAGTTAAATTAAGGTTGAGAGTATCATGAAAAGAAAAAAATCATTAGAATTATCACATTAGCTTGTGTTCATAGGTTGACCAATTATATTTAATTTTGTGATAAAGACATAATTATAAACTAAGATACGTGAATGAGATCAGAAGAGGTTTGCATGTGATAAATGATATAGAGTGTTGCATACTACATCTAGTATAAACTTCATCAATCGAGATGCTATATTATCCTAACAGATATATAGCAAACGAGCTCTCAAAGTATGCACTAGTCACACGGTCTATTTGTAAAGTATGAAATTTGCAAAATTTGAAATGAGAGTTAACGCATCATATATGAATGGGAGATGTTGGAAATATGATCTAGGTCGTCCATGTCGATCAATCCAGATCCATTAAACTTAAAACCAAAACCAAGAATAACTACATGAAAAAGTCATGTACATTGCCAAATGTATCAAAATTTAAAAGTCGTGTACATTGCCAAAATGTGACAAAATCCAAAAGTCGTAGACATTGTGAAAATAGTTACATGCATAAAGTGATACAACTTTTAGTCAAAAGGTGCTATAACTTATAAATAGCTAAGTTTTGTCTTTATTAGTGAGATAAGAAATCACATACATGAATGTGAAGTGTGTGCACGTGATTGCACATTGGCATTACTCTTGACTTTTTAGAAGACCCTCTTTTGATTCATTTATGGAGTAATTGATTATTGCAAATAAGGTAAATATCTAAACTGTGATTTGTAACACCCCCGTTGTATAGCCTAGTATATTTCACTATTCCAGTGACCGGTGTCGGTCCGGACAATTAATGGGATTAGGGCCACACTTAAGACAACTTGAGAAGCCATAAACACAAATAATTAGTAATGTTTAATTAGTTGACTATAAATAAGAAAAACAGAACATAAGAGGTTTAACGAGCCGAGAGTCACAGCGATGAGTGACCTCCTCAGGAACGACTGCGAAATCGTTTTAAACTCAAATTTCGAACCGTAAAAAGTGACGCTGCGGTCCTTAGGACCCTTATGAACACAGTGGAAAAGAGAAAATCACGAAAAAGAACTGTTAAGTCAGTCAAATAATTAGGTCAGGGAGCCGGAAGAAATATTGGATTATTTGCAAACCGGATGAACCCGAGGGGCAATTTGGTCAATTGACCCGAGAGTGACTCGACCTAATCACAAATAAAATCGGAGAAAAAAAAATTTCGGAATCGACAATAGAATTAAAGAACTAATAGAAAAATAAATAGAAAAAAAAAAGGAAAGAGGTTGGAAAAGTCAAAGTTGATGACATCACTAATGATGTCATAAACAAATTTGTTAAATATTTATTAAAATTGATATTTATGGTCTTCCAAAGCAAAAACGTGTAAAGGAAAAACAAAAGAAAACAAAATAGAAAATCTCTTCTTCTTTCATCTTCCTTGCCGCCCCATTTTCCTCCCAAGTTCCTCCATGAGTGGTCTTCCATGTAAGCTTACTTTTAAGCTTAATTTTCTTCACTTAATTCAAATAACTCCCTTAAAAACCTCCCTAGAGCTTATTGTTACAACTTGAGAAGAGGATTACAAGAAGAAAGAAGAGTTAAAGATAGGGTTTTGAAGCTTTAACAAAAGGTTAGTATGTTAAATTGTTACTTTTCCATTCAAATGCATGTTTAGGTAATTAAGTGAGCTAATAACTTGATTTAAATGAAACAAATATGGGGAAAGAATTAAATTGAAATTTCGGGCAGCTTGAGAGGAGTGTGGTTTGCATGAATATGATGCAATTGAGTGAGTTTAGAAGCTTTACTTAGTGAAATGATTAACATTAAAATTATTAGTAGTTAAATGCAAGAGTTAGTAAGATTAGGGTTTCAATGCTAGGGTTTATGAACCAAAATTTGGAGAAATGCATAAATGGCATGTTTAACCTATTGTGACATGAATTAATGGTCAATTATGACCAAATAAATTGTGTGGGAATGGTGGAAAATTTAGCTAAATTCGTAGGTCAATGGTCATGCTTCGGGCAAGATGACCAAACCTACTTTGAAGGACCAAAACTCAAATTTTACAAGCCTAATGGATATGCCACTAATTGGAGGTGAAAATAGACATAAAAGAGCACAACTTTCATTAAGGAACCACGACCAAAACTTGGTGAAACAATTGACCAAAGTGAGTTGATAGCAGGCTGCCCTGCACCAAAACTGATCAAATGAACAGTAACTGTTCATTTGGTCATAACTCGAGTTAGACAAGTCAAATTGACCTGAAATTTGGCCAGGGGTTAGAGGGCATATAGATCTAAAACTTTCATGAAGAACATCACCCCAAATTATGCCATTAACCCATTCAAATTATTAAGCAAAGTTAGGGTACCAAACCTGCACCTCTGCAGAAATTTCATTGAGCAGCAATGTTTGGATGGCTATAACTCTCTCTAGGAAACTCGGATTTAGGCGATTCTTGAACCTATGGAAACCTAAGACATAGTAGAACATTTCATATGAAGAAAGTTAGACCAAATTATGAACTTAACTTAATCAAATTACTGACCAAAATTGAACCAAAATCTGCCAGAACCCAAAAGTGCAGTATGAACAGTGCACGTGAACAGTAAACTTATTTTGGCCATAACTTGAGCTACAAAACTCCGATTGAGGTGATCCAAAAATGAGAATACACTTAAGACAATAAGGAACATTTTCTCTGAAGGAAGTTTTGTCAAATTCCAACAGTAGATTGACCAATAGAATAGTGCAACTTCGGATCACAAAACCGAAAATTGGCAATTTTGCCAAAAATGACCTATGCTTTGAAAAAGTGACCAAAACCAACAAGTTTAATGAACAAAATGTGGTATGTGGGTGAAGTTGGAGTTCCCATACCTATTAATCCTTAGAAAGTCAATTATTTGACTTAAATAGTGCAGTGAATAGTAACCCAAAACACAAAATTTCGAGAAAGTCGAATTTAACACGTTAGAAATAGGTAAATGCGAAGTTAAAATTTATTTTGGGATTTATGTTAAGTTCTAGTACTGAAACATTGTAAAATTTTGTGTTTCAGTTGAAAAGAATATCGGGAAGGAACCCGAGGAAACGAGTCGAGGCTAAGGGACGACTCGCTTGAGGTTTGTGCACAATAAACCCTATTTAAGCATTTTATCCTTGAAAAAATGATTTATTACGCATTATGAATTTATGAACTTTTGTGTTGCCACCTTGTGATCAAATTGTAACTTTGGAAATGGATTTGATTTTTGTATGCAATATTTGAATGAAATGTTTGAAACGAATTTTTGATTCACACTTAGCATGACAGTTACTTATTATTCCTCCTACATTTATGGGGTTGAGATCGTTTATTTTCCTCCCTCTCCGCTTGCGATTGAGGTTGTAGATTGGATGAGTACTCATTAGCTAGCTAGCCACCTCCCTCATTGGTTTCGATTAATGGGGTTGAGATTGCTTTGTCGTGATGTACAACACGGCATTGATCGGAAATTTTGTGTCATGGCTTAAGTTGTGTACGACTTTGGCAACACTGTGTTTATGCAATTGTTTGACTAAACTGTTGTTTAATATATTATTTGACAAAATGAGTTGTTATGAGCTTTGATATTTGCGAAATGTGATTGTGAAAGATTCAAATTATGTTTCATCAATAAATGATTTATGTATCGCATTTTAAATCTTTATTGTGCACCACTGAGTATGTTTATACTCAGTGATAGTTTAATTTACTGTCGCAAATAAAAGCAAGGAGAAAGCAGCAGAGTGAACTGCGGGATTGACAAGATCTTTTGATCCCTTTTTGTACGGGTATTGTTTTATACCCTTATGGTTATTTTGATGTCAATACTGTAATGTCATAAGTATCAATGTAAATTGAGCAGTTGTAAATAAACTATAATAATATTATTTTAGATTTTCTTCTGTAAATTTGATATTTGTACATATGGATTTTCTGCCTTATGTTTTGTGAATGGAATTATTGAACATACTGAGTTGACAAATTTGACTTGGATTGTGAAACTGTTTTGAAATGGATTGACTTGAGTTGAATTGTGAATTATTGGAGGTTGGGAGTTGTAAAATAGTTTTGGAAGTGCTTTTTACAGGTATTTGAAGAACTGGTTTCTTAAAATACAGAGGGAACTCTGTCAAAATTTTTATAAAATTTGCGACAAAATTTGAATGGACAAAAATTTTTACTAGTATTTAAACTTTGAATAAATGGTTTTTAATTCTTACCAAAATGCTCACCACTTCCAAAATGTAAGAAAATTGTTTTAAAATCCCTTGTAGGGTACTTAATGAGTTATTGGTAGGTGAAGTTCGGTAGTTCATTAAGTATTCTACGGGAGCATGCTATGCCTTACGGAGGGGTAAGGTGTGACATGATTAATCTATATAGTTCCTATTATTTATGTAATTATATGATAGACTAGTGAAAGAAATATGGTGAAGATCTTAGAGTATTTTGCTTGAACATAGATTGTGATCCATGTATTTGAATCCATGTGTTGGGTCTTTAATTTTTTTTTCACTACAAAATACTAATTGATCACGCTTACTCTTCTTCATCCCAAATTCTTAAACTACGCCACTGAATCTCCCAAACTAAGCATGTGGGTTTTGTTTTAAGGCATACAAAGATTTGTGAAGTCCACAAACTTTTCATACTCCCTTTGAGCTACAAACCTAGTTGGTTACTTCATATAAATTTCCTCTTGAAGATCATTATGTATAAAATCATTCTTCATATCTAATTGGTGTAAAGGCTAGTTATAGGTAGCTACCATAGAAATGAATAGGCAAACAGAGGCAACTTTTGCTATTTGAGAGAAAGTATCAAAACAACCAGCATCACAAGTGTAAGCAATACCTTTTAGCAACAAGATGAGCTTTAAGATGAGCCATCAAACCATCAGGATTAACTTTTATTGAAAAACCATTTATGTTTAATAGCTTTCTATTTTACCGATGTTTACTCTACAATTTAATTTTAATATTTTTTAGGCCCCAATTAATTAATGAGTATGAGATATTAAATTAAATTGCCTATTTAATATAGCCTGGCTCATAACTTAAGGTAGCAAAAGACCAACAGTTAGTAGGTATTAATTATTTAGAGCTAGAGAAATTAAATAATTATCAACACAAGTGGGTGGTTATTTAATTAAAGAGTAGTTACAGATATTTGGTGTCTGTAAAATATCTACTAGAGATAATGAGTATCAAATAATGGATGAAGTGGTATTGTGGTTGCAACAAATGGGGAAGTGACATCATGCGAGGACAAGCTGGTTACAAATGGTTGCACACATAGAGAAAATAGTGCAAGGTAGTGGGCAACTTTCTATAGATAAATTCATGTGATATTTGTGGAAGAAAGCTTGGTGCAGTAACAATCAAGGTGTAAAGTTGGTGCAATTGATTATTTTATGTTCAGCAAACTTAGCCATCAAGTAACTTTGCCTATAAATAGATGTGTTGGGCTCCACTTTAAGGGACAGCCAACATAACTTTCAACAACAGACAACTTAACTTTAATTTTCTCTAGTTCAACTTCAAGCAACCGGTTCTTTAATTTTCTCAAAGCCATCATTTATATTTTTCTGCACAAATTTATTCTTCCCAAAGCAACCAATTTACTTTTTCCTACAAAGCTCAATTTACATTTCTTGCACAAACTTACTTTTCAATCCAACAGTCAATTTAATTTTTTTACAAAACGATCAATTTACATTTTTAATGCGTACATTTATTTTTCTATAAGGCTCTCAATTTATTTTCCAGTTACGCACTTAATTTACTTTTTTAATGTAATCTTTATATTTTTTGCGATAATCAATTTACATTTCTCAAGCACAAAATTACTTTTCAATGTACAAACTTTTCTTTAATTTTTCACAAGCAATCAACTCCTTTCTCAAATTTCTCAAAGTTGAATAAGTAAAGATCATGACAAAGTGCATCCTAGTAGAGTTAGGGAACCCAAGGAAAAATTCAGTCCCTTATTTTTTGCCAATTATTTTGATTGGAAGTTAGATTGGTGCAACCACATTCATAGTTGAGATCATACGCATCCTTGGCACGTTCGTAATCTAACTCTCACATGCAAAAAAAGCCATACATGTTTTTGACAAGTATAAATTGAGTAAAATCAATTTTATAGGACAACAATCGTGAAATTTACTGTAACACCCCAAAATTTTAAATTTTATAAGCATTTTTGATATTTTAATTTTATTTAAATTTTAGGAATTTTTTTTAGAGATTTTTCGAATTTAAAAAATCGGGTTCGATTTTCCGAAAATATAAACTTTGATGATTTTAAAAATTAATTTAAAGACCACGTGGCAAAACTAAAAATATATTTGGAGTCTATGTATTTTTCTGAGTTTTCTGAAATTTTTTCGGAATTTTTGGACCTCGTTTTCGGTCCCGAGGCAAAGTAAAAATTCAAAATTTTGTATTCTGAATCGAACCGGCCGAATCGAACCGGACCGGTCGAATCGGACCGGCCTTTTCCTTCTTCCCTTTTTCTTCCCCGCGCGCGTCGTTCCCTCTCCCTTTTCTCTCTCTTTTCTCTCTCCTCCCTTCCCCTGCCGCCGGCCAGCCGCCTCCCCTGCGTCCCCCGCGGGCCCCACTGCCCCACCGACGGCCACGCCCCAAACGGCCGGAAACGCGCGCGAACGCCCCTCCCCTGCGCGCGCGACGTTTTGGCTTTCCCGGCCAAAATTCGGCCGATCCGGCCACCAATTGAATCGGGTCTTGTGTTTAAAATCATCTACTCGGCGAGAGCTTTCCATAGACACCAAGAACGCCGAAATTCATCGAGCGGTTTGTCCGATTTTTGCTCGAGAAGATTTTAGCCTATTTCGACTTTTGGGCTAGATTTCTCGAAAACCGTGAATCCCACGAGAAAACCGAGGGTACCAGCACGCTCCACTCGTCGAGAGCTTCGCGGCGACATAAATTTCAAATTTTTCCGACACCGTTTTTCGGTGGGTCCCACAAAACTTCGCAGTGTTTTTCCGAGTATTAAATGAGCTTAGAAAATTCTGAAAAATTTATGTACTAACCCCCGTGTTATGGGCTTCGTGTAGGTATCCTCAATTCACGGAAATTCGACAGCTGATTGAAGTCCGTGAATTTCCTACGCATGCACTGCACGGAAAAGTCTCCGAATTGGACCGAGGTTTTGGCTACCCCCCCATTGTCAGACGTCCCGAATGCGTTCCTAAAGTCAGAATCGGCAAAGGTAAACCCGAACCTTGTTTTTACGTAATTTTCTAGTGCTTAAATAGGATTAAAAATCCGTAAAATATTCGTGGTAGCTTAGAAAATTATGATTCTTTTTGCAATAGCTTAGTAATATTGCTAAGGACCGCGGGGCAAAGTTTTAGAATTTTAAGAGCTGATTTGGGCAGTTTTTGCAAAAATGGTCAATTATATGGACTAAATTGAAATTTTTCATATTGTGATGGATGATTGATTTGATGGGCCCAGGAGGGGCTGTGTGATATGATTGAACTGTGGATATATAGATTGTGAATATAGAAGTGTGTTTTGAGCCATTTTGCAGGTTGGGTAGGTCCTAGGTATAGGGGAGACTCTGCCGGATTTTCGGCACGACTTAGGACGTATTGGTCTTTTTCTTTGTTTGTATTGAGTCAAATTTATTAAATGATTGTAATAAAATTGTCAGTGAGCCGAGATGACCTTCTTCCTCCGCCACTACCGGTGACCACCGTCAAGTCTGTGAGTAAAATATTAATTTTAATTGTAATTTCGATATTATTATATGTTCAGCATGCCCATGCATCACTTATATGCATATATTTATGTAGTTAAACTCTAGGCATGATTTATGTTGCATTCATAACTGTTGATGTGCCATGGATGTTGTTGTGGTAATTTGGAGCAGTGTGCGTGCATTGGCGTGCGTGTGATGTGGTGTGGACTATGGATAGGACGGGGTAGTCACGGCTTGAGTAATTCGCTGGGACCCGATCCTTCGAGGGGTAGTCACGGCTTGAGTAATTCGCTGGGACCCTCGATTTGGTTATTAAGTGGAAGTCCGAGCTTGAGTAATTCGCTGGCACCAGGTTGGATTTAAGAGAGCTGTATAGGGGATCAGCTCCCATATGTTATGATTGATACTACAGGGTGTGTGAGTGCTCCAAATTACCTTTTTGATGCTATGATGTGAATTTATTGCTGATGTTGCACTTCATTCCACAGGTTGCATTAGTTTTAGATTGTTATAGAGATTATGGTTAAAATTGATATTTTACTCTCTGAGTCGAACGCTCACTCCTGTTCAAAAATTTTTACAGGCCACAAGAGGATATTTTTTGAGGTTAACCTGCTTTCTCCCTCGCAGGTCAATTATTATTGTTTGTATAAACTTGTTAAATCTTAGAATTTCCGCATGTGTTAGAAATGTTTATTTGATTTGGGTCTGTAAACTAAATTGTTATTTTGGGACCTGTAAACTTAATATGCTATGCATGTTTGATGGATTGGATGAGGGAGCTGAGCTCCCATTTATTATTATGTTGATGAGTATGTGGAGGGTGAGCTGAGCTCTCCAATTGACTATATATTGTGTTTACAGGTCGAGTGAGTCGAAAACTCCCCATTGGTAAGTCCATTTTATGGCCGGACTCTGTCCGTTTGTTTTCTTGAAATTGGGCCCAAATGGGCCTTAGAGTTGGGTTAATGAATAGTTAGGCTTACTACGGGCCTTGGGGGCTTTAGGTGGCCTGTGTCCTAGTCTTGGTCCGGCCCATAGGTTGGGTCGTGACAAATGTGGTATCAGAGCTTAGGCTCCAGATTCTTAGGGAATGTTTGTCTAAAGTGTTGGGAAGAGTCTACTAGGAGTCACATGCGGAAAAATAGGGTCCACATTCGTCTTGCATTGTCGTCTTTGCTTCTAGTTTCTGCTCCATATATTGTGTATAAATATGAGTCTATAGAGCTGTGTAATGTGCAGTTTTGAATTTTGTGGGCTAATGCTGCTGAATTTCAGGAAAATGTGTAGAAGGTGAGAGCTGCCATCGCACTGTAACAGATGTGCCCGACGAGGTGTCGGACAGATGAGGCGCCTTGCCCATAGGAGGCGGGTAGGAGGCCTAGAGTCGCTCAAGTAGAAGAGCACCGCCACGCTCAGAACAGTCTTTTATGGCACAGGGTCCCATGGACCCCATGGCAGCTACTCTAGCTGGTCTACAGAGAACCATCGATATGATGGCGCAATATATGGTACACCCTCCACAGCAGCAGTAGTCCACCGCACCAAGAGGGGAACCTTACAAACATATCATAAATTTTAAGAAGTTGGTGCCTGGTTCTTATGATGTGTCAGACGATGCATACCGGTTTTTGGATTCCTGCATGTGCAGAAATGTAATTAGCTTGATGATAGAAGACCGATAGAGTGTATGCAAGATGTCATGGGGCCTATGCCTAGACAATGGATGAATGACTACGTGTTACCGGATGGAGGGTTTGACATGGGCTCGGTTGTAGAACTTTTCATCAATCGGTTTGTGCGTAAAGGTTGAGAGATCGAAAGCAGTGGGCCTTTGAGGCCCTAAGATGTAATGGCGATCTGTAGATGAATATGCTCTGAGAATTTACGAATTGAGCAGATATGCCCCTACAGCAGAGCTACGAAACTATGAAGGTGAAGAGGTTCCTAAAGGGGCTTGACAAGAGGTATGCGAACCTGGCCATGATGTCGGATCAGTCTTTTGATGTGGTGGTTGATCAAGCCAGACAGATTGAGATTAGCTATGCTGTGGATGACAGCGGAAGAGCAAAGAAAAACAGAGCAGAGGGTTCTTCAGGTGTTCCCCAAATGGTACTCCGGATAGTGGTGGCCAGAGTAATTACAGAGGAAAGGGTAGGAGCAAGAGAAGTGGTTTTAGACATAGACCACGAGGATTCAGACCAGGGTACGGATCCAAAGGTGGTCACGAGGTACAGCAGCCTGGTCCAGTTCAGGATCCTCCTTGGCACCTTGTGCACAGTGTGGAAGAGGACATTCAGGACCTTGTTTGATGGGATCAGGAGTATGCTTCAGGTGTGGCCAACCAGGTCACTTTGCTAGAGAATGCCCCGTGTTCAGCGAGCCACAGATGGGGTCACAAGGTTCTGTTGCGAATGTTCCTCGACAATTGTATCCGGGTGCTTCCAACATGGCAGTGGGCCGATTCGATGGCAACAGGCCGAGGACAAGGGAGACGTGGATTTGGAGGCGGTCAGAGGTAGAAGTCGATCGTGGTTACGCCACTCGGTAGGGGTCAAGCTCGAGTTTTCACCCTGACCCACCAGGATGCTCAAGCTTCAAATGCAGTTGTGGCAGGTATTCTTCCAGTCCTGCTCTTATGAGGCTCGTGTTTTGATAGATCCGGGTGCTACGCACTCATTTGTCTCCCCTGTGTTTGCCATGAGGTTGGGTAGAAACCCTACAACCTTAGAATGTCCCTTGTCGGTAGCTACCCCACTTAGTGACAACATAGATGTAGACATGGTTTTTCCGGGTAGCCCAGTAGTAGTGGATGGAAAGATCCTCCCAGCAGACTTGGTTCCTCTACCAGTAATGGATTTTGATGTAATCCTGGGGATGGATTGGTTGGCAACTCACTATGCCACTTTAAACTGCAGGAACAAAAAGGTGTATTTCCACATACCTGGTGTGGAAGAGTTTAGCTTTGATGGTGACAGGAGCATAGCTCCATATAACTTGGTGTCAGCAATTAGTGCCAGAAAAATGTTGAGGTGTGGATGCCAAGGGTATTTGGCATTGGTGAGAGATACATCTATAGAAGGTGTCAGCATGGAAAATGTTCCTGTTATCAGAGAATTTATGGATGTCTTCCCAGAGGAGCTTCCAGGGTTGCCACCAGGAAGGGAAATAGAGTTTTGCATTGATGTTGTGCCGGGTACAAATCCCATATCCATGCCACCTTACAGGATGGCACCAGCAGAATTGAAAGAGCTAAAGGAGCAACTACAGGAGCTTTTGGACAAGGGTTTTATACGTCCGAGCACTTCACCTTGGGGCGCTCCTGTTCTATTTGTGAGAAAGAAGGATGGGTCATTGAGGTTGTGTATCGACTACGCAATTTGAACAAGGTGATCGTGAAGAACAAGTATCCACTTCTCGGATCGACGATCTGTTTGATCACTCCAAGGAGCTAGATTCTTTTCCAAGATAGACTGCGATCGAGCTACCATCGATTGAGAATCGTGAATGAGGACGTGTCCAAAACGGCTTTCGAGGATAAGATATGGTCATTATGAGTTCTTGGTGATGTCTTTTGGACTCACTAATGCACCAAAGAAACCTTCATGGACTTGATGAGCAGGTGTTCAAGCCATTTTTGGACCGCTTTGTCATCGTATTCATAGATGACATTTTGGTATACTCGCATCGAGAAAGAACACGTGTGGCACTTGAGGATGGTGTTGCGACGTTGAGGAGCACCGGTATATGCCAAATTTTCAAAATGTGAATTTTGGCTAGAAAGCATCTCATTCTTGGGACACGTGGTTTCTAGTAGCGGCATTCAAGTGGATCCCAAGAAAATTGAAGTCAGAATCGATTGGCTTAGGCCTACAACGATCCACGAGGTGCGAAGTTTTCTGGTTTAGCCGCTACTATAGGCGTTTTGTACAAGATTTCTCCAGGATAGCGGCTCCCCTAACTAAGTTGACCAGGAAGAATGTTTCATTCATTTGGACAGATGACTGTGAGGAGAGTTTCCAGAAGCTTAAGGAGTGTCTAACCACTGCCTCAGTGTTGACACTACCTGTGAGTGGTGAAGGATACACCGTGTATTGTGACGCCTCCAGAGTTGGCCTAGGGTGTGTTTTGATGCAGAGTGGAAAGGTAGTGGCTTATGCTTCAAGGCAGCTGAAGAGGCATGAGCAGAACTACCCCACCCATGATTTGGAAATGGCGGCTGTAATCTTTGCACTAAAGATCTGGAGACACTACCTGTATGGTGAAGTGTGCGAGATATACACCGACCACAAGAGTTTGAAGTACATCTTCCAGCAGAGGGATTTAAACTTGAGACAGAGGAGATGGATGGAGCTTCTGAAAGACTATGATTGCACCATCCAGTACCACCCTGGGAAGGCCAATGTTGTAACAGATGCCTTGAGCAGAAAATCTTCTGGTAGTTTGGCGCACATTTCAGTAGAGAAGAGACCATTGATTCAGGAGGTACATGAGTTGATGGATCAAGGTTTAATCCTAGATCTTTCAGATGAGGGGGTATTGTTGGCTCACTTTTCAGTGAGGCCAGACTTGAGGGACAGAGTTAGAGTTTCCCAGCACAGAGACCAACAATTGATGAAGATTATAGAGAGAGTACAGCAAGGTGAAGGTGGTGAGTTTGGATTTGCCAATGATGGCGCCCTAGTACAAGGTTCTAGGATATGTGTGCCCGATGTAGACAATCTCAGGAATGAAATCATGCGAGAGGCACACTACACACTGTACAGTGTCCACCCAGGTTCCACCAAGATGTACCATGATGTGAAAGATAGCTATTGGTGGAATGGCATGAAGAGAGACATAGCAGACTTTGTGTCCAAGTGTTTGACTTGTCAGAAGGTGAAGTTTGAACACCAGAGACCGTCAGGGAAGCTGCAAGAGCTCCCTATCCCAGAATGGAAGTGGGAAATGATCACTATGGATTTTGTGACTGGGTTGCCTCGTACCACGTGAGGATATGATTCGATATGGGTAATTGTAGACCGCTTGACCAAATCAGCTCACTTCTTACCTGTGAAGACTACATATTCTGTGGCACAGTATGCCCGGCTCTACATTCGAGAAATAGTCAGATTGCATGGAGTTCCGGCTTCCATAATATCTGACAGAGGGCCCCAGTTCACTTCTCGGTTTTGGAGAAAGTTGCAGGAGGCACTTGGCACACAGTTGAACTTCAGTACGGCTTTCCACCCTCAAACAGACGGACAGTCCGAAAGGACAATCCAAACACTGGAAGACATGCTTCGCATGAGTGTCTTGGATTTTGGAGGTCAATGGGATGAGCAGCTAGCTTTGGTGGAGTTTGCCTACAACAACAGTTATCACTCTAGTATAGGGATGGCACCCTATGAGGCATTATATGGAAGAAAGTGTAGGTCTCCTCTGTGTTGGACAGAAATGGGGGAAGCGAAGGTGCATGATATAGACCTAGTGCAGTACACTTCAGAGGTAGTTCCTTTAATCGTGAACGATCAAAAACAATTCTTGATGATGTAAGAGTTATGCACCCAGCACGAAGGGATGTGGAGTTTGCAAAGGCGACTATGTATTTCTGAAGGTTTCTCCAATGAAGGGAGTCATGAGATTTGGAAAGAAGGGCAAGTTGGCACCTCGGTATATTGGACCTTTTGAGGTTACGGATAGAGTTGGAGCAGTTGCCTACCGGTTAGAGCTACCACCCAACCTTTCTCACGTTCATCCCGTGTTTCACATCTCCATGCTCAGGAAATACATTCCCGATCCTTCTCATGTACTGCAGCCGGATGTGATAGAGCTAAAGGAGAACTTGACATTTGAGGAGCAGCCTGTAGCCATAGTGGACTACCAAGTGAGACAGCTGAGATCCAAACAGATCCCTATGGTTAAGGTTTTGTGGAGGAGTCAGTCAGTGGAAGAGTGCACCTGGGAGTCAGAACGGGACATGCGTAGCAAGTACCCTTATCTGTTCAATGTATAATCATGTGCTTTATTCTGCCTTGTGTAAAATTCGAGGACGAATTTTCTGTAAGGGGGGAAGAATGTAACACCCCAAAATTTTAAATTTTATGAGCATTTTTGGTATTTTAATTTTATTTAAATTTTAGGAATTTTTTTTGAGATTTTTCGGATTTTAAAAATCGGGTTCGATTTTCCGAAAATATAAACTTTGATGATTTTAAAAATTAATTTAAAGACCACGTGGCAAAACTAAAAATATATTTGGAGTCTATGTATTTTTCTGAGTTTTCTGGAATTTTTTCGGAATTTTCGGACCTCGTTTTCAGTCCCGAGGCAGAGTAAAAATTTAAAATTTTGTATTCTGAATCGAACCGACCGAATCGAACCGGACCGGATCGGACCGGTCGAATCGGACCGGCCTTTTCCTTCTTCCCTTTTTCTTCCCTGCGCGCGTCGTTCCCTCTCCCTTTTCTCTCTCTTTTCTCTCTCCTCCCTCGCCACGGCCGCCTCTCCTCTCGTCCCCCTTGCCGGCCGCCTCCCACTGCCCACCGGCCGCCGCCCCAAACTGCCGGAAACGCACGCGAACGCCCCTCCCCTGCGCGCGAGACGTTTCGACTTTCCCAGCCAAAATCCGGTCGATCCGGCCACCAATTGGACCGGGTCTTGTGTCTAAAATCATCTACTCGGCGAGAGCTTTCCATAGACACCAAGAACGCCGAAATCCATCCAGCGGTTTGTCCGATTTTTGCTCAGGAAGATTTTAGCCCATTTCGACTTTTGGGCTAGATTTCTCGAAAACCGTGAATCCCACGAGAAAACCGAGGGTACTAGCACGCTCCACTCATCGAGAGCTTCGCGGCGACATAAATTTCAAATTTTTCCGACACCGTTTTTCGGTGGGTCCCACGAAACTTCGCAGTGTTTTTCCGAGCATTAAATGAGCTTAGAAAATTCTGAAAAATTTATGTACTAACCCCCGTGTTATGGACTTCGTGTAGGTATCCTCAATTCGCGGAAATTTGTGATTGGCCGGTGCGTGAATTTCCGCATGCACTGCTTCTGGAAAAGTCTCCGAATTGGACCGAGGTTTTGGCTACCCCCCCATTGTCAGACGTCCCGAGTGCGTTCCCGAAGTCGGAATCGGCAAAAGTAAACCCGAACCTTGTTTTTACGTAATTTTCTAGTGCTTAAATAGGATTAAAAATCCGTAAAATATTCGTGGTAGCTTAGAAAATTATGATTCTTTTTGCAATAGCTTAGTAATATTGCTAAGGACCGCGGGGCAAAGTTTTAGAATTTTTAGAGCTGATTTGGGCAGTTTTTGCAAAAATGGTCAATTATAGGGACTAAATTGAAATTTTTCATATTGTGATGGATGATTGATTTGATGGGCCCAGGAGGGGCTGTGTGATATGATTGAACTGTGGATATATGGATTGTGAATATAGAAGTGTGTTTTGAGCCATTTTGCAGGTTGGGTAGGTCCTAGGTATAGGGGAGACTCTGCCGGATTTTCGGCACGACTTAGGACGTATTGGTCTTTTTCTTTGTTTGTATTGAGTCAAATTTATTAAATGATTGTAATAAAAATTGTCAGGTGAGCCGAGACAGCCTTCTTCCTCCACCCAGCCGCCTCAGTGACCACCGTCAAGTCTGTGAGTAAAATATTAATTTTAATTGTAATTTCGATATTATTATATGTTCAGCATGCCCATGCATCACTTATATGCATATATTTATGTAGTTAAACTCTAGGCACGATTTATGTTGCATTCATAACTGTTGATGTGCCATGGATGTTGTTGTGGTAATTTGGAGCAGTGTGTGTGCGTTGGCGTGCGTGTGATGTGGTGTGGACTATGGATAGGACGGGGTAGTCACGGCTTGAGTAATTCGCTGGGACCCGATCCTTCGAGGGGTAGTCACGGCTTGAGTAATTCGCTGGGACCCTCGATTTGGTTATTAAGTGGAAGTCCGAGCTTGAGTAATTCGCTGGCACTAGGTTGGATTTAAGAGAGCTGTATAGGGGATCAGCTCCCATATGTTATGATTGATACTACAGGGTGTGTGAATGCTCCAAATTACCTTTTTGATGCTATGATGTGAATTTATTGCTGATGTTGCACTTCATTCCACAGTTTGTATTAGTTTTAGATAGTTATAGAGATTATGGTTAAAATTGATATTTTACTCTCTAAGTCGAACGCTCACTCCTGTTCAAAAATTTTTACAGGCCACAAGAGGATATTTTTTGAGGTTAACCTGCTTTCTCCCTCGCAGGTCAATTATTACTGTTTGTATAAACTTGTTAAATCTTAGAATTTCCGCATGTGTTAGAAATGTTTATTTGATTTGGGTCTGTAAACTAAATTGTTATTTTGGGACCTGTAAACTTAATATGCTATGCATGTTTGATGGATTGGATGAGGGAGCTGAGCTCCCATTTATTATTATGTTGATGAGTATGTGGAGGGTGAGCTGAGCTCCCCAATTGACTATATATTGTGTTTACAGGTCGGGTGAGTCGAAAACTCCCCGTTGGTAAGTCCATTTTATGGCCGGACTCTGTCCGTTTGTTTTCTTGAAATTGGGCCCAAATGGGCCTTAGAGTTGGGTTAATGAACAGTTAGGCTTACTACGGGCCTCGGGGGCTTTAGGCTGGCCCAGGTCCTAGTGCCGGTCCGGCCCATAGGTTGGGTCGTGACATTTACTAAATTCCAAGTACCATTACCATTTAAGGCCACTATCTCCTATTCCATAGCAACATGCCAGCCAAGATGAGATAAGACTTCATGAATAGCTTTAGAAATTGAAACAGAATCTAAGGATGCAATAAAGGAGCTAGAATAAGAGGACAAACAATCATAAGATACAAAGGAGAAAATAAGATAAGTATATTGGCATTTACCTTTTCGAAGAGCAATTAGAAGATTAAGACTAGGATCATTATCACTTAAGACTGAATTTGATGACGAGAAGGTTGGTAAAGGATATGTATCACGAGTCTTTGGCCATTTGGAACAGCTATCGATAATAGGAGGTGGACCAGGTGTTGGTGTAGGTGACGGAGCAAGTGTATAAATATCTAAGAAACTAATAGAATGAGTTATACTATAAACCAATAGATCATCTTCCTCCCCCTAACTCTCATGACTAGAGGATGAGGAAAAGATAACGGCAACATAACCATTAAAAGTTGAATAATATAACTTGTAACCTTTCTAAAGACGAGGTTATCCAATAAAAATATACTTAAACGATTTTGGATCTAATTTGGTGACTTAAGAATGAACATCACAAACGAAATAAGTACTGTAAAATATTCTAACTTCAATAGGAAACAATGACATAGAATGAAAGAGAACAATATAAGGAATATCATTATTAAGAATAGAGAAATGCATATGATTAATCAGAAAACAAGTTGTGGAGACAACATAAGCCCAAAATTATTTAGAAACTTTCATTTAAAAAGTAAGTGCTTAGGTTACCTCAAGGAGATATTTGTTTTTTTTTTTTTTATTCTTTTGGCAACTCCGTTCTTTGTCTAGATCGAGGAAAACAAAGAGAAAAGAAAAGAAAAAAAAATGTGATTTTTTAATTTTCTTAAAAAAATGTGATTTTCTAATTTTCTTTGTTTGGATAGTAAATAAATGAGACAAATAAGAAGAAATTAAGGGAAATTATATTTCCCAATTTCACTTTATTAACTCAAAACATTTATCTCTAATTTGAAATGAAGAGAATTAGATATCATTTATATTAAAATTACTTACATATCCTTAACACTATATAACAACAAAATCACAAATTTATGCCAATTAAGTAATTCTATTAGAAAATAAATTATATTTTCCTTTCATATTAGTAAGGTATGCAAACAATAGGACAGAAATTTAATTTCTCATTTTTTCTTTTTTTTTTTTCATTTTTCCTCTTTGATTTCTCTTCTTTAATTTCCCCTTATTTATTCTGCGCAATTAAGGATCTAATCAAAGGGTAAGAGATGCATCCTATTCACAAGCATTTCAAAATCCAATCATCATGGTCCAACTAACCTACCAACTATCATAATATGCAATAAGCCAATTTGGTTTTAACCAAATCAAATCAAAATAAATAAAAAATAAAATTAAAAAATAATACTAATCAAATTGAATCAAAATAGGAGTTGAATAAAATCAAATTGAAAATTTTTAATTTGATTCAATTCAATTTATCAATTTAGACCTGTTTTATTGGACCTTTTTTAATATATATATATATATATATATATATATATATATATATATATATATATATATATATTTGCCTATTATAAATAGAAAAGTATATAATATTTATATTAGTTCATACTCTTTATTATCATCATAAATCTTACAAGGTATTTTATTTTGATCATATTGTGAACTTTTCAAGTTAATCAGAAATTAGTACATTAAATCAAATATTTATATAATATTTTTTATAAAATTCATCAAAATGTATAATATATGAATTTAAATATAAATATTTAATTTAATAATTATTAAACTTACTGCTTCTAAAATATTATATAATTTCTCATAATGTTATGGGTCAAATGAATATGAGGAAGGAGTGACCTAACATGAATACCTAATTTCATCTAAAAAAAAAAATCTAAAAGTTGACCACAAATTAATGTGAGACGATCAACAGTTTTTAATAAGTTTTTTTTTTTTAATAAGAACAGCTTTTAATAGTTAAATACTAAAAAAAACAATTAATTATTATATAATATGAATATCTTATATTTAATAAATAAATAATACTTTTTCAATTTTATTGTAATAAATAATTTAGGAAAAAAATTTCCTCCCTTTATTTGCTATTTAAAAAAAAAGAAAATATTAATTATTTTTTTAATTTTATTCTTATCATATAAAAATATTTTTATTAATTATTAATATTTTTTTATAAAAATAATATTGTCTAATTATTTTTTAAATTTTATTAAAATAACTTTAAAAAATTATTAAAATGGGACAGAGTGCCTATCTTAAATGCTCTATATTCCCAAACTGTAATAAACAAATTTCATATGCTATACCATATGTAGATGGGAGGACTGCGCCCCTTTTTGTTAAAATCCGATTAACAGTTTACAGTTACAAAAAGAAGAAAACCGGGTTTGAGCTTCCTCCTTGATTTTCTCTCCCTAGATTCCCTCGTTATTTTCGGCCTTTCTGCTTCTTTTAATACAGCAACGAGAAGTGGCCGCAAATTGAGCCGCGGATGGACCTTAACGACGACGTTTTGTCCTCCTACAGTCACCACCACCACGACGATGATTCCTCCGTCCGTACGCCTAAAATCTTCGACCGCTACTTCTCCTCATCGTCGTCGTCCTCAGACGACGAATCTCAACTTTCCAATTCTTCCATGGAAGCCACTAGCAAACGCCTTGATTACATGATCCAATTCTTGGACCGCAAGCTCTCCTCTCCTTCAAACAGTAATTACACTAATAACAATGCCAATTCTGCAGATAATGACACCAATAATTCTAAAAGAAACAAGTCTTCGGCTTTGTCGGAGTTCATAGGGAAAGGAGGCGGAACCGGAATTTTTAGACTTCCTGTTCGAGGAGCCGTCCACACCGGCCGCCCACCCAGCCTTGAGGTTCAACCCCATCCGTTAAGGGAATCCCAAATCGGTGGTTCTTTGAGAACCATCACCACCACGGAGACTCAGTTATGGACTGGGAGTGATAACGGGGGCGTTCAGGTGTGGCAATTCAAGGATTTATACGGAGGATGCGGGGACTCCGCGCCATATAGGGAGTCTGTGGCTGTCGGATCGGGGGTAACGTGTATGGTTGGGGATGAGGGAAGCAGAGTGGTTTGGAGCGGGCATAGGGATGGGAGGGTTAGGTGTTGGAAGATGGATTTCAGTTCGGATGGATTCAGGGAAGTCGTGTCTTGGGTTGCTCATCGTGGGCCTATTCTGTCCATGGTCATCACTAGATATGGTCAGTCCGTTCTCTTCTCATTTGCCGCTTCCCTCTGCATTTCTTTATTCATTATATAAAAGATCTTATTTTACACTGTGGACTGTTTGATTGCAACTTTCTAAATTTAGTCAATCCAGCCCATTTAATCAAAACTCTTGGTTCAATCATGGAGATTGCGATTACAGTTCATCATTCTTGTTATATCCGATGTTCAATTTTTCGAAAAGCAAAATCTTTTATCTCACCGAACTTGGGTGAACTTCCTCGTTCCTTTTGAGGCAGCTTGTTTGCCCTTCTTTTCTTTGGGAATGCATGTAAGCTTTCATTATCATTAGCAATCTCCTTAGGCCTACAAGCAGTAGTTCATGGCTCTTCCTCTTTGTAAATTTGTCACTTCCAATGACTGTGGTCACTTGCTCCCCAAGTGTGTGAACCTCTAGAATTTTAACAATTCAAACGTGTAGTTATGCATTGCTTTTTCCATCCCGGCTTGAAGAATGAGGAAAGTTTTGATAAAAAATTAAAAAAGGAAAAACCAGGAACAAGATGAAATTAGAACTCTCACTTGCCCATTAGCTCTCTCCTGATATCTTCTGTTAAAGTCGCTTATGCTATTTGAACAGAAAATCTTTAGACCTAGGCTAGGATTTATGGAATTCCTTGTATTCCTTCAAAGAGATACTGTTCTTCTGCTCCCAAAGGGAGTAATATGTTCATTTGTTTCCACAATTAATAAATTATGTAACACCTATCTTATATTTTCTCTTTGAATGGATTACTAGGTGCCCAGGTGTTCGTATTATTTTTGAGATAAATGTCCTTTGTGCAATGGATCTTAAAATTTCTGTTTGCTTTAAATCGCTCCCTTCTTTGTTTGTCTCTCACTTTGTTCTCTTTGGCCCAGGGGATTTATGGTCAGGCTCAGAAGGTGGTGCCATCAAGATATGGCCATGGGAAGCTATTGAGAAATCATTTTCTTTTACAGAGGAGGAGAGACACATGGCTTCCTTGTTAGTAGAGAGGTCATATATCGACCCTAGAAGCCAAGTCACTATAAATGGCTTCTGCAATGTTTTAACTTCTGATATTAGATACTTGCTATCTGATAATTCTAGAGCAAAAGTATGGAGTGCTGGTTATTTGTCATTTGCATTGTGGTATGTCTTCAGTCGAACTACACTACTTTAAGCTTAATAATTTGAACTATTGCATTGGTTGTTGGAAGATTTATGCTTCATAATTTTCAGAATAACTACAAATATCTACTATGAACTATTACTAGTTTATCTAATCTCATACCAACTCATCATTTTTATGCAAGGGTAATCTATGGGAAATTTTACTCTGGGGCCAAATAGTTAATGCTTTGTTCATTAAACTGTGATTTGATCTTTTAAAATCTAGATTATATCTGTGCAAGCAAACATTTCATAATCAAGCGGTATAACGTCTTAAATGGCGAGGATTGATGCACAATTAAACCTTTATAAAAGACTTTTTTTTTTTTAATCCTTTTGTTCATGTGTGCATACACTTGTTCGTGCATGTATGTGAGAAAAAAGAGAAGATGAAGAAGAATTTATTAGAAAGAGGATGAAAAATGAGTAATTTATTGGAGAAAAAGGTACCCTCTTGATAGAGAAACCATTTTTTTTTTAAAAAAAAAAAGAGAGGAGAAAATTTAATGCCAAATATTAGCCAAGGGCAGCCCTTGAAATAGCATGCCAAATTTGTTTAGTGATTAACATTTCAGCAAGCATTTCAGCTTAATCATGAAATTTTATCAAGAGCCCTTCTTGGGACTTGTACCCTTGTGCTGTGAATAAAAAAAAAAAGTAAAAACTGAAATGAATCAAAGAACTCCTAATATATATTTTGTTTTGTCCATTTTTATCTTTGGGTTGTTTGGATGGAAGGGAGTGGAAGGGCTTTCAAGAGATAGGAAAACCTTTCTCTGTTCTTGTAGATAGTTGGATTACTGCTGTTACAGGGTAAAATACTGTTGATATTCCTGCAGTATTATATTTCTTAGATTTCCTATCTTTTGACTTTGTTTTTGTACTTGGTTTGCACCTTCTTGGTGCCCTTGATGAATTACCTATATTCTCAAGAAACAAAAGAAGGATGGGATTATGCTAAGAGTTCTATTTTACAGGGATGCTCATACACGGGAGTTGCTGAAAATATTCAATATAGATGGCCAGATTGAAAGAATGGACATGTCATCAGCACAGGATTTTACCTTTGAAGATGAGATCAAGATGAAAATTGTTGCTGGTCCAAAGAAAGAGAAGAATCAAAGCTCATTTGGTTTCTTTCAGCGTTCACGCAATGCTATAATGGGAGCAGCTGATGCTGTTCGTCGAGTTGCTGCAAAAAGTGGATTTGGAGATGATAACCGGAGAACTGAGGCATTGATTATAACCGTTGATGGAATGATCTGGACTGGTTGTGCAAATGGCTTACTTGTGCAGTGGGATGGCAATGGCAATCGTTTTCAAGATTTCCAGTACCATTCTTTTGCTGTTCAGTGCTTTTGTACATTTGGATTGCGAATTTGGGTAGGTTATGCAAGTGGTACCATCCAGGTATTGGACTTGGAGGGTAACTTGCTTGGAGGTTGGGTGGCTCACAGCAGTCCTGTCATAAAAATGGCTGTTGGGGCTGGTTACATTTTCACCTTGGCTAATCATGGTGGTATACGTGGATGGAGTGTCTTGTCTCCTGGACCTCTTGACAAAATGTTGCATTCTGAACTAGCTGGCAAAGAATTCTTGTATACGAGGATAGAGAACCTGAAAATATTAGCTGGTACATGGAATGTAGCGCAAGGACGAGCATCTTGTGACTCACTTATTTCCTGGCTAGGTTCTGTAGCTGGGGATGTTGGTATTGTTGTTGTCGGGTTGCAAGAAGTTGAAATGGGTGCTGGTGTTCTTGCAATGTCTGCAGCAAAAGAAACCGTAAGACTATCTTTCTTGCTAAACTTTCTTGTAAAAGTTTGATCTTATTGTTGCTTGAATCCTTCTAATAACAATTGCCCCTGGCCATGTTTATCAGCACTCTACATTTTGTTTTTTGCTGTTTTAGTCTGTTTATATATATTCTCTTCTTAAATTCAGGTAGGACTTGAGGGTAGTTCAGTTGGGCAGTGGTGGCTGGATATGATAGACAAAACATTGGATGAAGGGCCATCATTTGAACGTGTTGGTTCTCGGCAATTAGCAGGCTTACTCATTGCTGTATGGTTAGTATCTACGATGGGCTTGATTGGTTTAACAGTTTGGATGTCGGTCTATTTTTCATTAATGGGATATTGTATGGATGAATAAGTAGAATGATTTGATTGGTTGTACCTCATATTTGAGGTTCGTTCATTGTATTATTCTCATTAAATTAGCATTTGTGCATTTGTTTGAAAACAGCCATTTAAACACATGGCTTGTATGCATAACTTGTTTTTGTTGGCTTCATTCTTTCGAGGGCTTAATTTTATCCATGGTTACTAGACTTGTCCATAAATTTCAAATCAGTTCAGTTAACTTCAAATTACCACATAAAAATCATTCAACTTTACTTTAGGTTTCAGTGAAGTCATTATAAATTTAAAATAAACTTAGCTATAGGACTTTCATACTTCACCTCTATATCAGAAATTCAGAAAAAAGTTACACACACACACACACACACATAATTGTCCTTTGGATCTCATTAGTTTCTGATGGTTGAATAATTGTCTTCCAGGATTAGAAATAATCTTAAAGCTTATGTTGGGGATGTTGATGCTGCTGCAGTTCCATGTGGCTTTGGGCGTGCAATTGGTAATAAGGTATAGTCAACTTTGTTTGTTCTGATAATTTTTCCTTGTGTTATTTTTGGGAATCTTATGTCTAATTCTGTAGGTTCTTATATTTTTTAAAGTAAACAACATATCCTTAGATTAAGTAACAACTTTGACACAAAGATCTTCTGAATGATATGCAGCTTTGTATATACTTGGTCCAATTATTCTTATTATTAGTGTGGCTAAATGTTGCCTGTGTAGGGAGCTGTTGGTTTGAGGATCAGAGTATATAATCGAATAATTTGCTTTATAAATTGCCACTTTGCGGCACATGTGGAGGCAGTTAATCGTCGTAATGCTGACTTTGACCATGTATATCGAACAATGACTTTTGGTCGACCTTCTAATCTCTTCAATGCTGCAGCTGGTATGGTGCCGTACCTGTTCTTGTCTTGCTGGCTTGCATGCTCAATGTATTTATTTTGGCTTGTTTATGGATCTGGCTTGCCATTGCTCCTTTGTATTGCAGCTGGTTCTTCATCAGCGGTCCAAATGCTTCGTACTACAAATGTATGTACATACGTACTTGTATTATAGAAACTATCTTGATCTTATGTTGCCATCTATAAAATTGTTCCACATTTACTTAGTTTGACGAAGTGTTGATGAATGTACAGGTTATGGGTGCCAATTCTTCAGAAGGAATGCCTGAGTTATCTGAGGCAGACATGGTCATATTTCTCGGCGACTTCAATTATAGGCTTGGTGGTATATCTTATGATGAAGCAAGGGACTTCATTTCTCAAAGATGCTTTGATTGGCTTAGAGAAAGGGATCAGCTCCGAGCAGAAATGGAAGCTGGGAATGTCTTCCAAGGAATGCGGGAAGCAGTTATTAGATTTCCTCCTACATACAAGTTTGACAAACATCAACCTGGTTTAGCAGGTATCTTTTATAATTGAATTGTTTTAATTGGTATCTTTCTGCAGGTACCTTCTAGCAGAACTCCAACTATTATGAATTATCTTTCTGCAGGTTATGATTCAGGTGAAAAAAAGCGTGTCCCTGCATGGTGTGATAGAATACTTTACCGGGATAGCCGGTCAACTCAGGTGTCTGAATCCAGTTTAGAATGTCCTGTTGTCTCTCTGATATCACAGTAAGTTTTTTAGTGAGATTGTTTTCTGGCATATAGGTGTCAGAAATATTTGCAAAAGAAATGACTTCTAGTGTTTTTGTGTACATGCATGTGCACAACTGCACACATGTACACATGTGCAGTGCCTGTAGTTTTAACTTCTTGTCCGTTTAATAGGTATGATGCTTGCATGGATGTCACTGATAGTGATCACAAGCCTGTGCGTTGCATATTTAGTGTTGATATTGCACGAGTTGATGAGTCAGTTAGGAGACAAGAATTTGGGGACATAATGAAATCGAATGTGGAAATTAGACACTTGCTTGAAGAACAATGCAAGATTCCAGAAACTATTGTCAGCACAAATAATATAATCCTTCAAAACCAGGATACAACTATTTTGCGTATCACAAATAAATGTGGGAAAAGTGTTGCTCTATTTGAAATTATTTGTGAAGGTCAATCTACAATTAATGAAGATGGACGTGCATCAGATCATCATCCAAGAGGTTCCTTTGGTTTTCCTCGATGGCTTGAGGTAAATTCCCCTACTTCAGATACATAAAATTAAAAATGCATATTTTCTAACAAAATATAACTGCTAAACCAAAAATTATTCCTTTCACCCATTGGAAAAGACATTCTTTTTTTTCTTTAACTATCATCTGAATTTACGTTAGTAAGCCTTGCAAATCAAAATTTCATTTTATCTTAGAAGCACTATATTATCAATATTGGCAAATTAACTTCACCACTTTGGGCATTTGAAAAATGTGTGACTTGAACCAGGTCATTCCAGCAGCTGGTGTAATTAAACCAGACCATATTGCAGAGGTATCTGTTCATCTCGAGGATTTCCCCACCCTAGAAGAGTTTGTTGATGGTGTCCCTCAAAACTCATGGTGTGAAGACACCAGAGACAGGGAAGCTATATTGGTGATCAAAGTGCATGGTACAAACAACACAAACCACTCGAGAAATCATCGCATCCGTGTGCGCCACTGCTGTTCATCGCAGACGGTAAGGATTGACCCAAAATCCAATCGCTCTAGGCAAGTCCAAGGAAGTCTTCTCCACCGGTCTGATTATCAACGACTCAGTAGTTCCTATGATGTGGTTGACCACCTACGTAATTTGCATAGTCCTTGATTCAAAAATGGCATGCAGTGGTTGAATGGCACACACTTTCAGAAATATTATCCCTAATCAATCATAGGAATCCCTCATATCTAAATGGACTGTTCAACAAGCATCTAGATGTAAATTAAGAGGAGCAATGTTGTGCTCTTTGCAAGTTCAATATTCATTTATAACTTATAAAGTGATTATTTTTGCAGATGAGCAGTTTGTGAAGGAGTTTTGAGTCCAATTTGTTTGTAAGTGTACAGAAAAAAGGACTGTATAAAGCACCCTTTTTTCTTTTCTTTTCCTTTTGCAGGGTGCTTTTTTAAAGCCTTTGTTTTCTATTTAAAGCACCCAAAAATACTGGGCAAAGTCAAGAAGTTGATGCTTATAGATATTTAAGCCTCTTACATTGAGGTTTTATTATTATTATTATTATTATTATTATTATTATTATTATTATTATTACAAAAGGGTTGGAACCCCAAACCAGGGAAGACAAAGGAGGGAAAACTATCCCAGTGGTAATGTCATAAAGGACCTGACTCAATCCTGGAGGAGGGCTGTGAAGATTATGTATATCGGCTGGAAATGAAAAGGCCAAATTAACTAACCAGCTGGAAATGAAAGTTATGTATTTATGTTGGCTTTAGTCTTCTGCTGCTCTTGTAAACTTGATTGGATGAGGAAATTCAAATGATGCATGAATGTCGCTCAATTTCCCCACTTGATGGATATTTTTAAGATGTTAAAATTCATGTATTGTTGAAAATCTTCCATCCACATCACTTTAAAATCCTATTTAGATTTTAGGATGTGAAATTCTTCATTTTAAAGAGTGATGAGTTTTTAAATCATTCTTTTATTATAAAAATACCCTTTAAATACATAATTTAACCATGCAATTTTATTGAAGTGAAATAAAGTCATTATGTATAACCAGAGATCAATACATAAACAAATTTATATAAGATAAATATTATTTTAATGATATTTGTGTAAATTATTTTTTATATTCTTCTAATTTCTTAATTACTAAAATATTATTTTGTAGATGTTAAATTTATAAATATTAGCACTAATGATCAAAGCCGCTTCTAATTAATTGATTTTTTTTTATTTTGATTTAAAATGAGACTGTTAGAATAGCTATTAGTAAAAAAAAGTGTAAAAATATTAAAAATAACTAGTCGCGTGTCTTATGTTTTATACAGATTATTTATTATTTTATTTTTATAACATAATTTATTATGTATTTTATATATTTTTTATTTTCATAATTATATTATAAAATTTTGTTAATAATAAAATTTTTAATTAAATATAATTTTATTTCAAGTTGATAAATAAAATAAGTTATTAATAAATTATTTTTTAAATTAATTGACATAATCATCGAAATATTAAATAAAGTAGGAAAAGAATACTATACAATGCTGAGATAAGAATTCAATAATTAAATTTTTAAAATATTTAAATAAAGAATTAATATTTAATATGATAATTTATTTTTTTATATAAAAATATTAAAATAAAAAAAATAAAATATACCATATAATGATTTTTAAATACTTTTATTAAGTCATTATTAAAATTTTTAAACTTAAATATATGAAATATTTTTAAAAATAATTTCTAAAATCTTATGCATAATTATATACATATAGAAAAAATTTAGATAATAATATTTTTTATTTTAAATAAGAATTTAATAATTAAAAATTAAAAATATTTAAATAAAAATTAATAATTATATGACAATGTAATAAATATATATAAAAAAAAAGATATATCATATCACAATCCATCATCTAATTTCATTAAACTATAACTCACGGTTGTAAAACAATTTATATATATATATAAAATTAAAAGAAACAATTTATATATAAAAAATTAAAAAGAATGCACGACAAATTGACTGGCAATTAGGCATGCCAATAGCCGACGGACACCTTATCTGTAGACCTAAATTGAAGCATGTGATATGGGGGTAGTCGGTGAAATAATTGCAGGGTTAGGTAGTTGTATTTGTATTGGGTGTTGTTCAGTGTTCAGTCGGGGAAGTAAATTGAAGTGGCCATTTTTGATTGATCAAAATGGAAGAAATAGCAGTAGAAAACAAGCAGGTGATATTCAAGGGCTATGTAGAGAGGGCACCAAGGGAGACAGACATGGAAGTGAGAATTGGGACTGTTGAGGTCAAAACACCAAAAGGGTCAGGGGCTTTTTTGGTGAAGAATCTCTACCTGTCTTGTGACCCCTACATGAGAGGTCGCATGCGTGACTACCATGGCTCTTACATTCCTCCCTTTGTCCCTGGCCAGGTATTTCTCTTTCTTTTTCTCAATTTCTCAAAATGTACTTTTTTTCTGGTTTATGGCATTACAGAATGGTAGCTGAAAGATTTTTATACTATCCAAATTAAGCACACTTCTTTCAGATGATTTACAAGTTTTGAGATCACCATCACTAATGCCACAAAGAAAACCACACTTTAGAATTACTTATTATCTAATACATTTGTCTAATTCACTCACTGTGGTGATGAAGCCCATACAAGGATTCGGCGTATCAAAGGTTGTGGCTTCTGATAATCCAGATTTCAAGCCTGGTGATTTAGTTTCGGGAATTACTGGTTGGGAAGAATACAGCTTGATTCAGAAGCCTGAGCAATTGAGGAGAGTTCAGCAAGATGATATTCCTCTTTCATTTAACCTGGGTCTTCTTGGTATAACTTAAACTTCTTATTGTATATTCCTCTTTCATTTAACCTGGGTCTTCTTGATATAACTTCTTATTGTCCAAAACATGAATTTTTTCCCCCCTAAATAAGTGGGAAATTGAATTGCTCAAGTCTTATACCATTTTGCCTAAACAATTATCATAATACTTTGAGGACATAAACTAAAGTGGACACATTATTGCAGGTATGCCTGGTCTTACAGCTTATGCAGGATTCTATGAGGTCTGTTCCCCTAAGAAAGGAGATTATGTGTTTGTGTCTGCAGCTTCAGGAGCTGTTGGCCAGCTTGTTGGTCAGCTTGCCAAGTTACATGGTTGTTATGTAGTTGGAAGTGCTGGGACAAGCCAAAAGGTATAAGTTTCTTTGTGCTGCAATGATTTCAAATCGCAGTCATGTTCGCAGTAACGGTCGCGGGTAACAGAGACAGGCTTATTTGCAAAGTTCATAAAATGACTATATATTGGTAGTTACAAGTAAAACTAAAATACACCACAATGTAGTAAGTATAAATACATTAAATAAAGATATTAAATCTATTATTTTCAGACATCATTTGTTTTAAACAATTTATAAGCTAAAATAATTATGTAGATTGTACAGAACTAGAATATAGAATTTTCATTTTATGTTATTTTGTAATTAATAATGTAAACCCTAAAATTAATTTTGAAAATAGTTCAAAATAATACAAAAAATACATAAACCTATAGATCGGGCAAAATAACTCTTCAAACTACTAACTTAAAAACAAATCTAACATCAACATTAATTTTCTTTAAAAAATATGCAAAACAACGAAGAAAACAAAAAAACAGCACATAATTAAAATAAATTGTATAAAAATATAAATAACTCACACTAATCTTTGCCAAGATTATTAGAAAACAATGAAAAAAAAGATGTATGAAAAAATAAGAAAATTTTGAGTGAAAATTTGAGAGAAATTGAAGTCAAACAACAGCTACTGAAGTGTTGCATGTAGAGACAAGAAAATGGGTATCAAAACACTATGCACATGTGAAAGAGTGGCAGAAGAGTCTTCAAAATAATGGCCGTTACCGTTATGTAACGGCGTAACGGCATAACGGCCGTTACAGCTGCAACTCCCTGTTTGCCTGTAAATAACAGTCTCACAGATAATGGAACCCTTCAAAACCTGTAAATAACGGCTGTTATTTGAAACCATGGTGCTGCACTTCATGATTCTTTCTTTTTCATTGTAAATGATATCACAAATATAATGCTGAAAAAAAAGGAATTACTTTTAAACAAGTGCTTTTGACAATTAGAACTGATGCAAGGAAAAAAAAAATTCTTGAATGGGAAATATTAGGTTGATCTTTTAAAGAATAAGCTTGGATTTCATGAGGCTTTCAACTACAAAGAAGAGCCCAACCTGGATGCCACTTTGAAAAGGTTAGTAACAAGCTTCTATATGTTTTATTTCTAATGTGGCCTTTTCTTGCTCAATGAACAATCCCAATAGTCAATATTTTGACCAGTAGAAGACTGAATATTCTATTTTTCTTTCAATTGAAATATGAACGTTGGGGATCACTTTGAAAGTTAAGAAAAAAAAAATATTTACTTAAATGTGTGTTTGAGATTCTGGAGATAATTATTAGACGAGAGCCTAATTTTGTGGACAAAATTAAATTTTTTCCTAAAATGATTTTGTCTATTTTTTCCTAAAATAATTTTGTCTATCTCTATAATCAATTTGAAGATGACCCAATTCTTGATGCATTCAGTTAGCAGTATTCCTTCCTTCCTTTTTCAGTTTCATGTCATCACATCTAACACTTGGAAAAAAAAAAATCAATTATGTTCATATTGTGATGATTCTCTTAAATGAAGATGAATCCAGAACTGCAATTTTTTTTTTTTTTTTTGTTTATTTGGCTTTGACCTGGACTTGAACTCGAGATTTCACCGTGAAATGACTTCAAAACCACTAATTTAAAGCTCATTGGTTAGAGCTATAATCATGTGTTAAGGAGGGTATAGGGACTTGAGTTGGTATAGGATGAGATAAATTTAGGCATTGGTTGCAGGGACAATGAAATATCTTCTTGGATTCCTTGTATATATTAAATGGTTTAGTTGATTTCTTGCTCATATGATCGCTGGTTTGAATAAAAGTTTAAGCTGAATATTTCCATCTATGCTTTGCTTTTCTTAATAAAAGTTGGCTTATCGTACAAAAGCTCCACTTGAGAATCGGGCATTGTTATTTTATTGCTCATCTAAATAGTGGTTCAACTTTAAAGAGAATTAATTGCCTTAAGCACTGAGACTTTCTATACGAGTGTTAATAAAGCACTTTCTGCTCTTAAATGTCCTTACTGGACTTCCTTTTTTTTTCATGTTCTCTGTGTTTTGTTAAATGCCTTGAACTGCCATATTGATATTTCTATGAGCATCGTTACTCTAATTTGTAGGTTGCCAAGTTAGACAAATTCTCTATTGCATCAGCATCTAGTACTATAATTGATTACTTGTCCATAACATTACAGATTATGGTAATTACTCAGTTTGATATCTATCTCACTATAAATAGGTATTTTCCAGAAGGCATTGACATTTACTTTGATAATGTGGGTGGAGACATGCTTGACGCTGCATTGCTCAACATGAGGATTAGTGGCCGAATTGCAGTCTGTGGAATGGTGTCTTTGCACAGTCTCTCTGATCCCCAAGGGATTGGCAACTTGTTCAATCTTCTAACTAAACGGATTAGGATGCAGGGATTCTTGCAAAGTGATTACTTGCATCTTTATCCAAAATTCTTGGAACACGTTATTAATAACTACAGGCAAGGGAAGCTTGTTTACATCGAAGACATGAATGAGGGGCTGGAAAGTGCTCCAGCTGCTTTGGCTGGGCTTTTTTCTGGTAAAAATGTGGGAAAGCAAGTCATTCGTGTAGCCTATGAATAATATTTTATATGAAAACATTGAAGCAGTTGTAAAGATTTAATGGGCTCCAGCTGAAATAATCTGCCATGAACACAAAACTTAATCGTTGATTTGAAGTGAATTTGTGGACTCTCTCCTCAATAGCATGCCTCAACTAGTTGTCCTTTTAATGGAAGGTTGTAGTTTTGATAACCATTACATTGTTTGTTGATGTATGCAGTGATGCATGTAAACCGAACATAGGCATTGCAGCTTTGAAATTGTTCCTTTGTTAGAGCCTAGTTGGTGCATCCGTGGAATATGTGTTTAACTTTTGAAGTCGGTGGTAGAGTAATGCATGTTTTTTTTTTCAGCTCCTCGCAATATATATCATGTGAGGACTGTAAATGGAGATCATGACCTAAAATTTTGTAAATTTAATTGAAAATATTAATTGTTGAAGGGGAAAAAAGAAAGAAGGTTTATGTTTTATCAAGAAAAGCAGTATAAGTTGCATGAGCACTTATGGATAACAATAGTCAAGCTGGGTAAATTTTTTTTTTTTTTTTTTTATAATAAAAAAGGAAGAACTGCATTAGATATTATTGGCATCAAGGGATAATACATCAACTAGGAATGGTGGAGGAGACAAATTCTACTCATTCAAGTCATACATAGAAACAACAATTCTAGCAAGAGTATGAGTACATTAATTCGCTGACCTCTCAACAAAATAAACGGAAACAATAACTAGCTCATCCATAGGAGCATTGATATCATTAATAATTGAATCAAAATAAGAACAATCTACATATGACCTATTAATTAAATTCAGTATTTGATTTGATTTATAAGTTAATTAAATTTATTTATAAATAAAAAAATTATAAATAAATTAATATTTAATTTAACTTTTAAATTATAAATAATGATATTTTACTTATAACTTAACTATTTATTTTAAAGATTATAACTTTCAATTACATATCCATTTTGATAGTTTTAATTAATTAAATTACTTTTAAACATAGTTTAATAAAAAATAAATTATTTTTTATTTTAAAAAATTTAAAAAATATTTTTAAATAATTTATCAAATAATTAATTATTTATTTTTAATTAATTTAACTCATAAATTAAAAAATGTATTTTAAATTAAAAATTAAAAAGATAGCCAAAACAAACACCCACAGAGGAAAAACCTTTCAATTTAATCTTTCAATTTAAATATTTAATTCAAGAAAAAGCTTGTCGAGCCAGAAGACCTTCAACCGCATGAGGATAACGGTTTAAAATGATTTCTTCCCCGTTGATGTAAGACAATAAGAATGTGGAAAGGTTTAATGTGAATCTGGAATGAAGTGGAAAGTGTCCGTCAACACAAACTTCCCCATCCACAGACTTCACAATGGGTGTTAACTCAGTTGAGTTAGCTCAGTTCTGAACTAAATTAGTTCAAAATTAAACTTAAATCGGTTTGAATTAAAATATCAAAAATTTCAAATTAAATTAAATTAAAAAATCTTAATTCCATTCAGCTTAATTTTATCTATCGTCTGCCTGTCCCTCTTCCTCAATCTAGCAACGCAACACAAAAGATGTAATTTATGCAACAGATCAAGAACGCAATAGAAGCAACAATAACAAATCAAAGGTTAAAATTAATGTGAATCAAGAACAATCAACGAATAAAAACTTTCTAATAAGTCTAAAATTTAATTGATAATAAAAATTAAAAGCTACAAATCTACACAAAACAACCAAAGCAAAAACGACATTGTATCATATCGCTTCTCCATGTGGCACCAACCCCAAACCAAGGCAGCAACATCATATCATTTGTGGCAGCTAACAAATTCCCTTCGACTCCGAATGATTCAATTTTATGATAACACTTATCTCATTTGTAAATAAATTTTATAATAATATTTATTTATAAATAAATTTTTTATTTAATATATTTTATATTAAATATAAAATTTTTTTCAAATAAAATAAAATTTATATTTAAAATAAATAAAATAATATATAATAAAAAAATAATTTTACCACTTACAATATATATAATTTTAAATTTATAAATCTTTTTAAAATTTAATTTAATTATAATAAAATTATGAAATTTATTATCAAGAATTCAAAATAAATTCTCAATTAAATCAAAATATTTTAGATTTACAAATAAAAAATTTTATAAAATTTATACCGATCACTGTCTTAGCTTGTACCCAGATTTCAAACTCCAAATTTGTACCCACAGGCCACAACTTTCTAACAAATTAATAAAAAAATAAAAATAAAAACCATTTTGGTTACTGCATGCAATTCTCTTGGCTCAAATCAAAGAATCAAGTGAGCTGGAAACGATGGACGATGACAGGCCGAGGAAGAAGAGTACGAAGAGAAGCCGAGAGTGACATGCACTTGTGGCGGGGACAAAGAAGGAATTAAGTCAATTGGGAATGAATGAATCAATGAAATAGAAGAGTAGAATCGAGAACAAGAGAAGGGAGTTGGGATAGGGACTCGGAGACTTGTGGGTTGTGGCTGGTGACGGAGAAAGAAAGGGAAAATGAGGTGGAAAGGGGAAAGTTTCGTTTATGTACTAGGGTAAAACGACGGTGTATTAGGTTGAGGATAAATCAAACCAAATTCTTAAAAACAAATTAATAAATAATAAAAAAACTAATTTAATACAAAATAATAATTAAATTAATAATAAATAGAAATATACATTTTCGCTTCCGCTTTGTCCACATTGAAAGAGTAAATATTCACCAGTGAAGTTTTTTTTTATTCTTGAATTTCTAAATTTTAGCGATTTGATATTAAAATTATAATATCAAAATTATACATAGAAAATTCTATTCTATACATATATATATTCGTTTTAACCTTATAACAAAAAAAAAACCAAAATTATCTAAAAAATAAAAAAATTATCTATAAAAAAAATGCACAATTTTTTTATTTTAAACATAATTTCAATTAAAAAAAATTTAAATATAATTTATATATATATTAATATATATAAAATATATAAATATATAAGTTGCTCACGCTGGTGCTTCCCTCTAAGGCGAAATGCTCCCCTATCAATGCATTTTTACGTCCTACGCATTTGGCAAATCACTTAATTCCGTCATTTTTGGCACAAGAGCACTCATCACTCTTTAAAGGGTGGCTACTTCTAGGCAAATCTCTTGGCTATCTCTGTGTCCCTACCTCTTTTATCACTGAACGAACATTCAAAGGTCTTAATGTCACGACCCAACCTATGGGCCGGACCGGCACTAGGACCTGGGCCAGCCTAAAGCCCCCGAGGCCCGTAGTAAGCCTTAACTATTCATTAACCCAACTCTAAGGCCCATTTGGGCCCAATATCAAGAAAACAAACGGACAGAGTCCGACCATAAAATGGACTTTCCAACGGGGAGTTTTCGACTCACCCGACCTGTAAACACAATAAACAATCCATTGGGGAGCTCAGCTCACCCTCCACATACTCATCAACATAATAATAAATGGGAGCTCAGCTCCCTCATCCAATCCATCAAACAGACTTAAAATATTAAGTTTACAGGTCCAACATGAATATAATATTACAGACCAATTTCAAATAATTACTGCTAACACATGCGGAAATTCTAGGAGTAATTAAAATTACACAATATTGATAAACAACCTGCGAGGTAAAAAGCGGGTTAACCTGAACAAAATATCCTCCTGTGGCTGTAAAAATTTTTGAGCAGAGTGGCGTTCGACTCAGAGTAAAATATCAATTTTAACCATAATCTCTATAACTATCTAGAACTAATGCACCTGTAGAGTGAAATGCAACATCAACAACATTTTCACATCATAACATCAAAAGGTAATTTGGAGCACTCACACACCTGTAGTATCAATCATAACATATGGGAGTGATCCTATACTGCTCTCTTAAATCCAACTGGTGCCGGTAATTACTCAAGCTCGGACTTCCACTTAATAACCAAATCGAGGGTCCCAGAATTACTCAAGCGTGACTACCCCTCGAAGGATCGGGTCCCAATTACTCAAGCGTGATCGCCTGGCCCTATCCATAGTCCACACCACATCACACGCACGCCAACGCACACCGCTCCAAATTACCACAACAACATTCATGGCACATTATGATTATGAATGCAACATAATTCGTGCCTAGAGTTTAACTAAATAAATATATGCATATAAGTGATGCATGGGCATCTTGAACATATAATAATATCGAAATTACAATTAAAATTAATATTTTACTCACGGACTTGACGACAAATTACCGTGGCGGTGGGCGGAGGAAGAAAGGCATCGGCTCACTGAAAATCATATTACATTTATTTAATACAATCGACTCAATACAAATAAAGAAAAAGACCAATTACGCCCTAAGTCGTGCCAAAATCCGGTGAGTCTCCCTATACCTAGGACCTACCCAACTGCAAAAGGGCTAAAAACGCACTTCTATACTCACAATCCATACATCAACAGTTCAATCATATCACACAGCCCCTCCCGCCCATCAAATCAATCATCCATCACAATACGCAAAATTTCAATTTAGTCCTTATTATTGATCATTTTTGCAAAAGCGCCCAAACAAGCTCTAAAAATTATAAAACTTTGCCTCTGGTCCTTAGCAATATTACTAAGCTATTGCAAAAGAATCGTAATTTTCTAAGCTACCACGAATATTTTATGGATTTTTAATCCTATTTAAGCACTAGAAAATTACATAAAAACTAGGTTCGGGTTTACCTTTGCGATTCCGACTTGAGGGCCTTTCGGGGCGTCGACAATGGGGGCTAGCCAAAACCTCGGCCCAATTCGAGACTTTTTAGGTCCAGTGCATGCGGCGAAATTTGCGGAACTTGGTCAATCGTCGAATTTCCGAATCGAGGATACCTACGAAGCCCATAACACTGGGGTTAGCACATAAATTATTCAGAATTTTAAAAGCTCATTTAATGCTCGAAATTACACTGCCAAGTTTCGTGGGACCCACCGAAAAACGTTGTCGACAAAATTCGAAATATATGGCGGTGCGAAACACTCAACGAAAGGATCGTGCTGGAGGCCTCGGTTTCATCGTGGGAATCACGGTTTTAGAAATCTAGCCCAAAAGTCGAAATGGGCTAAAATCTTCCCGAGCAAAAATCGGACAAACCGCTCGATGGATTTGGCGTTCTTGGTGTCTATGGAAAGCTCTCGCCAGTAGATGATTTTAGACACAAGACCCGGTCCAATCGGTGGCGGATCGGCGGATTTGGCGGAGCTGGAGCGGCAGCGCGAGGGAGGAGAGAGAAAAGAAAGAGAAAAGAGAGGGACGACGCGCGCGGGAGAAGAAAAAGGAAAGGGAGCCGGTTCGATTCGACCAGTCCGATCCGGTCCGGTTCGATTCGGCCGGTTCGATTCGAAATACAAAATTTTGAATTTTTACTCTGCCTCGGGACCGAAAACGAGGTCCAAAAATTCTGAAAAAATTCCGTAAAACTCAGAAAAATACGTAGACTCCAAATATATTTTTAGTTTTGCCACGTGGTCTTTAAATTAATTTTTAAAAATCATCAAAGTTTATATTTTCGGAAAATCGAACCCGATTTTTAAAATCCGAAAAATCTCAAAAAAATTCCTAAAATTTAAATAAAATTAAAATATAAAAAATACTCATAAATAATAAAATTTGGGGTGTTACACTTAACTAGTGATCCAGAGGTTTAATTTTTTTACTGAATAAATCAAACCCAACCAATGATTGAAATTCCTTAAAAATATTATTCACAGAAACATAAGCTCTAAATGCATACTGTTGGATAAAGATTGATCCAAAGCTCTCTGATTTTGGTCTTGCAAGATTAATAAATCCAGTTGACACTCATTTGAGTACTTTCGTCAATGGGGAGTTTGGGGACTTGGGTTATGTAGAGAGGATATGGACACTGGTGGCCACCATAAAAAGGGATGTTTATGGCTTTGGGGCAGTTCTTCTGGAGTTGGTCACAGGTGAAAACCCTACTAAAACTTTCAAGGGAAGTTTAATGGAGTGCATCACGCAGCTTTTAGGTAATTGTCTTCTTTATATTGCCATCGATAAGTCTTTGCTCGAGATTGATTTTGATAGCAAACTCAACTAGTTTCTTAACTGTGTGGTTCCAATCACAAAGGAGAGGCCTTCAATGTTTGAGGTTTACTAGCTTTTCAGAGCTGTTGGGGAAAGATATCACTTCACAACAAAGGATAACATGGTGTTCCCAACAGAAACTGGTGATGCTTATTCTCTAGATGAACTTGTTGTTACTCCATATGTGGAGGATCAATGAAAGACAACCTAGATTTTGAAGATAATATAAAATTGCAAGTGAAGATATGTATGTAACACCCTCACTTTAGATAGTCCATACATTCTACTATTCCGGTGACTAATGTCTGTCCGGACAGTCAGAATGTCTGAAATTATATTTAAACTAGAGTGAGGAGTCATAAATAACCCAAATGATGACAAGTAAAATTAAGAAAAAATTTAAGCAATAAAATGCACTAAGGTTAAATGAGCTGTAGCTCCGGCGATTGGTGACCTAATGGGATGTGACTGTAAAGACAGCAACCCTAGACCTGTGGAAAACCCTGTGAAATAATTTTTGGGACTCCGGTGAAGAGTTATTGAGCCTTAGATAACAAAAAAATGCCAAGAAAATAAGCAAAATAAATAATGGCACAGAGATAGATGCTATGATACCACTAAATGTAATACCCCCTTACTTCACGGAGCATCGTGGTATCAGAGCATCTATCTCTGTGCCATTATTTATTTTGTTTATTTTCTTGGCATTCTTTTGTCATCTAAGGCTCAATAACTTTTTACTGGAGTCCCAAAAATTATTTCACAGGGTTTCTCACGGGTCTAGGGTTTCAGTCTTTACAGTCACTTCCCATTAGGTCACCCATCGTCGGAGTTACGACTCATTTAACCTTAGTTCATTTCATTGCTTAAATTTTTCCTTAATTTACTTGTCATCATTTGGGTTATTTATGACTCCTCACTCTAGTTTAAATATAATTCCAGACATTCTGGCTGTCCGAACAGACATTAGTCACCGGAACAGTAGAATGTATGGACTATCTAAAGTGAGGGTGTTACAATGTAAATTATTGACGTTGTAACATAGCATTTAGGATGGCAAGAGATATAATAATTTAAGCTCGTATGTTCAATTTTCTATTGATTGTAATGCAAATTGAATATGTACTACTAGACCTGCTATGCCAAAATCAAAATGAGCATGCTGTGTTAATTTTTGAGGTGTGTAATTGCCTTTTTTGCGTCCCACAATTATTAGCCTCTCCCACGAGACACTCAACCACGACAACATATACACATAGCATAGTATCCCGATTAAGAAAATAAGTATTTATTCTAAAACAGTGATGGTAGGAACCTTCTTCCTATCTCACTAATACAAAAATCGCTAGAATTCTCTCTCTTTTCCCCTGGAGCCAAAAAAAAAAAAAAAAACTTCCATTCTTTCCTCAAACCAAGACACCATCTTTATTTTAATCTTTGGTGTGCATATATATATATATGTGTGTGTGTGCATATATATATATGTGTGTGTGTGTGTGTCAGATTCAAGATGCATAATAGAAACATGGGAAACTTTAATGTTGTTTCTTTCTCTTCTCCATCTGAGGAAAAGGAAAGCAGAAAAAGAAACCACTTTTAGAGAATAGATAAAGACCCTAACTAAGCTTACTCTATATTGAAAAGAAGCTAGTAAGGACCTTAAATATCATAATGGAAGAGGATATCCACGATGGTATGTGAAATCCACACCTGATTCCTACACCAATGCCACTTTTACAGTCTGTGCCACCTTCAAGGACAGAGAGAGAGGAAATTAATATTATGTAATGAGGTGTGTTTTTGTGTGTGTGTGTATATATGTATCTAACTTGATGTGAGGGATTGAGATATTTATCTGCTAAACACAATGATAAATTCCTCTGAATCTTAACTCAATCCTTATATCCTATAGGACAGATTAGTAATTCATCTGAAGGACTGGCACATAAGCGCAGCATAGAGAGATTGAAGACTTCTTTTAAACAAATATGAAAAACCCATTCCATGAGAGCTCACCAAATAGAACATAAAATCAAAACATTTACAGAAAATCATCAAATACAGAGTCCAACAAGGTTCAGGAAAGCAAGGATTAAAAATAGAATAAAACTGTAACACCCTCACCGTAGGTAGTCCGTATGTTCTACTGTTCAGACGACTAAAGTTTGTCTGGATGGCTAGGATGCCTGGAACTACACTTAAATGATAGTGAAGAGACATAAAATGATGGAATACATGATAAGAAAATATAAGAAGAATTAAGAAAAAATAAAAAAATATGAAATGCAATTAGGTTAAATGAGCTGGAACCGTAGCGATGGGTGACCGTACTGGGAAGTCACTGCGTAAACAGTTGACGATCCCAGACCTACGAGGAACCCTAGGAAATAATTTTCGGGATGTAATTAAAGTTTTACTGAGGTATAAATGATATTAAAAATATCAAAGAAAATTTAGTTAATCGGTACCGATGAAAATGAAATTAAAGGAACCGTCGGATCAAGGATTTAATCGGTATTATCGAAAAAGTGGGACTATGACCCGAACAAGGGCATTTTGGTCATTTGACACCTAGAATTAACTTTTGACCTAAATGTCCATTAAAAAGAGTGAAATTAAAATTTGAAAACCCCATGAAAATATGAAATAATATTTGTAATGTAATTAAAGGAAATATGGGGGGATTATTTGGAATATGAAAACTTTAATATTATAATTAATAATTAAATAACCTTAATGGGGTATATAAATAGCATATGAGACAAATCAATCCACTAACTCATTTTCTTCTTCAATCTTCTCAACAATGGCTGAATTCCATCTCCCAAGTTCTTCCATGGAAGTTTTCATGCAAGCTTGAAATCCCATCATTTTCCATATGAAATCACAAGACCACTTCATTAAAGTTGATCCTCACACCTTGGGAAGGCTATAGGCAGTAACAAGAAGTGGAAATTTCAAAGATTTACAAGCTTGGGAAATTTTTTATTAAAGATTAGTGCAAGTTTTCACTTCCTTTCTTAGTTAAACATTGATTTGAGGTTGAAATGAGTTGAAATTTGAAGAAATTGATGAGTATTTGGGAAACCTTGAATTCGGCAGCCTTAGTTCCCTTGATAGTTTGATGAATTCCTACTTATAATGGTGATTAGTGATGTTGATTAAGGTGATTATATGTATTAGAATTAAATTGCATGTGTATGTTTGAAGTTGACAATGTGAATTAGAGTTTGATGATATTAGAAGTGCCATGAATGCAAATTTGTGGTTTGGGAGTTGGAGGAATGAAATTGAAAGTGTACAATTTTTTTGCAGGTTGAGTATTTATTAAAGGCATTGAATGTTTTGAGCCATAAGTGAAATTGTGTGACTCCAATTGGTATGAGACTAATTGGAGGTAAAACTAGACCTAAAATGTACCATTTTTCATGAAGAAACCATGTCCAAATTCTGCCTTAAAAGTGACCTAAATATTGCCCTAATCCGGATTACCAAATTATGAACCCAGAATTTTGATCAAATGAACAGTATTTATTCATTTGGCCATAACTCACTCTAGATAGGTCCAAATGACCTGAAATTTATACCATTGGAAAGCTTAAACATAGGGCTACAACTTTTGTCAAGATACCAGAGCCCAGAAATACCATTAACCAAGTCAAATGGCTTGCCCGAGTTGGGTTACCAAAACTGTCCAGTACCAAAACTGCCCAGAATTTCTAGACAAAGGCAACTTGACCAGTTTTGGCAAAGAGGCCATAACTTGGTCCACCTAAATTCAAATGCCCTGAAATCAGTGCCAAAATTTCAATAAGACATAGACCTACAAGATTGGTATTTTGACCAAAATCCAAAAGTTAAGAGAAATAGGTCAATTGGCTAGGTCAATTTAGTGTATAAATTCTGAAAATGTGCATAAGTAACCATTGACTCCAGCATAGTCTTTTAAGCATATATACCACTAGAAAACTTCAATGAAGATGTGCCATATAGTTCTGGAAACCTAAGAAATAGGGCTTTAATTTTGTTTTACCTTCCTCAAATTATGAATGTATGAAGCTTAAATTTTGGGTCAAAGTTACTAGCAAAAATGGGACTCATGTTAGTATAGGACATTTGAGTCCAGGCTAATACTGTGACTATAATTAAGTCTACATGACTTGAAAAATTACAACTAGAAATTTTGAGTGACCATAAGACATAGGGCAACAAATCCTATGAAGAGTACTAGGCCTAAATGTTACTAAAACTTGTTTAAATAAATTGCTAAAATGTAATACCAATACTGCCTAGTTAAGAATTAGAATTTGCAACTAAACCAATTATGGTTATTTGACCATGACTAGAGTTATACAAATTCAAATGACATGATTCAAAAGGGCCAATAAAGATAAGACATAGAAGAACAACTTCCATAAAAGAAGTGGGGCCAAACAGTGGCCACAAACTGTTAAATTTGATATGCAAAGTCAAGACAGTAAAACTGAACCCGAAGAAAGGTTCTTGAAATAAATTGTATTTAGTAGGGACTTATCCCTAATAAGTCACTACATGCTAAATTATATGAAATAAGTATGTGGGACCCACTTTTTCACTATACATGGACATGAAAATTTTGTTAAATAATTAATAATGCTTACTTACCCAAAGTAAACCTAGGCTTATATATATATAGTTGGATCGATTCGTATACCAATTAGGAACTACAGATAGCAGTACTGCTTACATGGAAAATCATGAACTGACAATATATGTTTGATATGATAGTTCTACAAGCTATATGCTTGCCCGTTGGCCATTGTGCCTAATTGTATTTCTGGCTTTAATAGCCTGCCCGCTGGCCTTGTGCCTAACATGACAGGTGTATACAAGATAGAATATTCTTGTGTATCCAGTCTTTATAGACTATTATAGGTTACTTGGCATTGATATGATTTTAAAATACTGAGAATGCACTAATATGATTTTTACATGAATAATCATTTATCGACAAAATATATCTGATATGATTTATGGCTTTATGCCTACTTGTTGGCCTTGTGCCTGACATGATAGTTGTATATAGGGTAGACATATGGAGGTCTAACTAGTATACTCCCGTGTATCCAACATTACAGTTTGTTATAAGTTAATTGGGCACAAATATGAATAATGAGTTTTAAATTTAATTAAGTACCGAAAAGATCACAAATCTGAGTAATAGGTTGTAAAATTCAATTGATTAAATGAAGAGATCCCAGTAAATTAATATGTTCCTATGGAGCAGCTAAAGTTATGAAACGACTCATAAGTAATAAGTTTTAAAAATTAAATAATTACATGAAGAGATCACTGATATGAAATTAAGAAGACTTAAGAATGGAATAAATTATTAGAAAGGATCCTGACAAGTTTAATTGCTTTTAAAGTTCAATAAATGTGTAATTGACTTAGAGTTCATGAAATATGAATCTCTATATGAATTTATACATGAAATAATTATCCTTGATTATTCAGTTATTTTTATTTTAAATTATGCACCACTAAGCAATATGCTTAGCACAATGGATTGTTTTCTCGCGTAGGTATTGGAGAGATTGACCAATAAAGTCCAGACAAAGATTCTAAGTAGATCTGCACTAGTGTGGGAGTCACCACAGCAGAGTATTTTTGGTAGGGCTCATATATATTTAGATTTTATATTTTTGACTTCTGTACATAAGTCAAAGATGTAATTCATTTTGAGACTGTAATATAAATTGTAAATTATTGTATATGAATTCTATTAATAAAAGTAAATGTATTTTACATAAATTGATTATATGACATATGATATGAATTGATGATATGATGTGATACATGGAAACTAATGAGATGGATATGACAAGGGATAAATTGATATAGATTGAACTTATGATATGAAAATATTAACAGGTAAATAGTGAAACCCTCCATGTACTAATAAAACAGAGGAGATTCTGTCTGAGTCTTCATAAGAATGAAATATGATAAAAAAAATTTATACGTAGGATAATAAAAATAAATAGACATTAAATTAATAATGTACATAACAAGATAAGATAGGGTGCTCCAGCACCGAATGTGGCATACCTTGCTCGGCTACACTGTAGACGGGTGAGGGGGTGTTATAAAAACTTGGTAAATAAGAATGAGAGAACAAACCTCACAAATCCCATATGGCTTTTAGTCTTTGTAGGGCACCCATGTTGTTTGATAGTAAGGATATAAAATTGGAAAACAAATAATAACAGTTGATGAAGATTGTTAAGTATCATGTCTTTGAATCTGTCAACAAATTTAATTTATATTTTGCTATTCTTTAGGAAAATAAACCAGTCAAATATTAGTTGAGATTAGGCTGATATGTAGCAGATTTTTCTGCATTTTAGTTTCAACATTACGCTGTATAAATTGGTGGTTTCGGTACCTAATAAAGAATGTGTTTCCAGTAGTTCAAAATATTTTTCCAGCTCTTATTAGTTACAAATTGGTATCAGAGTTACATCTTGAGGGACCAAAAACACAACCCATAAACATTCCTCCTGCACAAACACAAAACTATAACCCATTGAAGATGAATTTAGAAACTTCATTAACGACGATTGCTCCCCCGGTGTTTGATGTTACAAATTATCAGGTATGGGCTATTAGAATGGAAGCCTATCTTGATGCTATTGATGTGTGGGAAGCTGTATAATAAGAATATGAAATTCCTCCTTTGCCGTACAATTCAACCATTGCACAAATCAAAAGTCATAGAGAAAAGAGGCAAAGAAAATCACAAGCAAGAGCAAGCTTGTTTGCAGTAGTCTCTTCCACAATTTTCAATAGAATAATGACTCTCAAAATAGCTAAAGAAATCTAGGATTTCTTGAAGCAAGAATATGAAGGTTACGAGAGGATTAAAGGTATGCAAGTGTTGAATTTGATTAGAGAATTTGAGTTTCAAAAGATGAAAGAATTAGAAACAATCAAAGAATATTCAGATAGACTACTCAACATAGTTAACAGGGTAAGACTACTAGGTATTGACTTTTCTGATTCTAGAATTGTGCAAAAAATCTTAGTCACGATTTCCTGAAAAGTTTAAAATTACAATATCCTCAAAAGATCTGTCAAGCATCACCTTGGTAGAATTGTTGAATGCATTATAGGTGCAGGAACAGAGGAGGTTTATGAGACAAGAAGGTGTTAGTAATATGCCCTAGAGCATATCATTTAATATGTATCTTGTACATTTTTTTTTTAATAAAAGCCATTTCCACTTTTTTCGTTTACATAATATATTTATGTGTAATAGAAAAGGTCCATTGATATTTTGTTAGAAATTCTATTCTTAAGTTGTTAAGAATATGAGCGACAGTATTTCTAGTACAAAGTATCATAAATAGGTTCACAATCGAGGATACTTCATAATAAGGACATGACTTATCCAGAAAGATTGTATTCATGTTTATTCCCAAGTTATTTATATGAGATATAAATAAGATGGAATGATGAGTCTCATGCCATATAACAAATATAATAGGCACTTATACATGATAAGTAGGCCGAACCAGTGACACTTATGACAAGCACATGAAGTTTACTCTTGTCAATGTATTGTCATAAATCATATCAGTGCATATAATCTTTAGACCTGAGATAGCACAGTTATCTTGTATATAGGAGGTTTGAGTTTGATACTGCTTTCATACTTGTACTGTGTATGGGTATATGGGCATGTGTTGGCTCCTACTAGTTATATATGGAGGTAGGTGTTGATCAAGATGGAATATGTTCCTCTAAGTAAATAGAGATAAAATCCTACGTTCATTTAATTGTTCTTGATGTTTCAAGTTCCTGGCTAGGACAGATAGATTTAATCAAAAAAGAGTTTCTAATGAGAAAATCTTTTTAATCAATAACTGGAATTAAAGATAACATAATATTCATTGCAAATGGAGTTTGACATAAACCATGACTCCAGCTTGAGTTGGGATTTTATAACAGAGAGATTCTAGTGCATGGTAACATATGATTATAGGTTCATTTAAGGTAAACCTTATTACTAATTGGGTGGCCATGGCATGCTATGCTAGGTATTAACCATGGTCTATGAGGTGCATAAAATGGTTTAAAGAAATCATTTATGGTAAGAAAGAGTTCTGATGATATTAAGAGTTGATATCATATCTCATTGCCAATTAGTGATGAGCTTAGTAAGTCACACACATATACAAGTAATCACCAAATTAAATATGATTTAATTAATTAATTAATTAAAGAGTTTAATTGATTAATTAAATAGGTTTGGTTTGCAATTAGATTGCAAAGTCCCTAGCATGGCTGGAAACCAAATCTAGATTATTGGATGTATAGTATAAGTTAAATTTATATTTAAAGTGTTTAAATCTGAATTTAATTAATGAGAAATTAATTAATAAAGATTAATTAATTGATTTATATTTGATATAAATTGATTAGAAGAAGAGAAATAATCATTTTGGGTTGAGAACTCAAAATTAAGACACAGGAGCATTTTGGTCATTTCACAGGGTAACATGTGGCACCATGAGATGGTGACACATAGCACTACACATAAGCTTGCCAAATATTTTTTAATCATGTAAGATGATTAAAATTAAGATTAAATATAGGTATGACACTTTGCACAATGTGATTGGGTCAATTAAACCTAAAACCAATCAGAGGGTGACAAGTGGCAAGGGTTTTATGTGTTGACCTACCTATATAAGTGTTGTTATGAAAAGAAAAAAATACAACCAGCAGTTGATATCCCTGGAGCCGCCACCCAAGAGGGTCTCCCTTTTCTTCATCTTCTTCTCTCATCTATTCCAAGAGATTAGCAAACAATCTCTTGAATTGAAAATACTAGAAATTGTTTCTAGTGTCCTGTTTACATCTTTAATCTCTTAAAAGGCAAAACTTGATTTTCTAATTAATAGAAAAAGCTTTAGAAGCTGTTCAAGGGCTGCCATAGGTGAACTTGGTGTGGACAAGCTAGAGGGACAACATCTGGTGTCCTGAAGACGCATTCGAAAGGCACAAATACACTGTAGTGCATCAAAAGGTTAGTGTATTTGTTCTTGATCTAATCTAGGGTTCTAAAATTAATCTGATTAATTTTAAAATCTTAAATGGCAAATACAGCTCCAAAAACATATTAAAAGAGTTTTAATATGTTATTTATCATTGAAATCAAATAGATAAAAATAAATCTTGCATGATGCATGTCACCCTAGGTGAAAATTTTTGAATTCAATGGTATAAACTTGTGTTTTTCATGCTTCCGCTCCTTCAGAAGGAATTGTAGAGGGCGCTTTGCAAGCCAAATCACAAAACTATAATGGTAACTGTCGACACCATATTTTGGCCAATCCCTGAAATCAATAAACTTTGAAACCGATCCCCAAAATCAATAAACTTTGAAATCGATCCCCTGCACCGAGTCTCCCTTTGCTAGCCAATCACATTTCTGATCTCTCCTCAAAAGGAATCGAATCAATACTAAGTCTAAAGCCTCACCAATTGTCAAGTCTCCTAACCAGTCAATCACATTTTCTATCTCTCCTCAAAAGGAATCGAATCAATACTAAGTCCCCATATCATTTAAAGCCTCACCGATCTCTCAAACCAATTGTTAAGTCTCCTGACTAGTCAATTACATTTTCGATCTCTCTTGTCAAACAAAATTGAACCAACACTAGACCTTTATGTTACCAGTCTTATTGCCGATCTCCCTTTTAAAAGTTTGGGGATAATCATCTGATAGAGTTAAGGATCCAATCTGGTTTAATGATGATTCTGATCTTAAGTGTTCAAATTAAATTTCCAATTTTAATCAAGTCCCGTTTATCGTTTGTTCTCAACCAATCTCATGCTTATAGTGTTTTCCGACCTCTTACACTTAGATTAATAATCACTTTTAGTTGTTGTGATATGTTTAGACGATCAAGTGCTTATGCAATTCAGATACTTTCCCACCCCATCCATTCATTGAACAAAAAGGGAATTTCATTTCATTTTAAATTAAAATTTATACAAGTCATTCGGCTGGAGGATCACCCCCAGCCTGTTCTACATTTTGTTCGCTTCCCCTCTCACCTTCAGCCTCCTCCTCACTATCTTCACCTTCGTCCTGGGGAGCCAGATCCACCATCCAAGAGAAGTCCTTCTCGGGATATCACTTCCTGAGCTCAGCCAAGAGATCCCCATGAGTGTTCACATAAGCACCGGCCTCCCTCGTCACTGCCTCTTCTTCTTTCACTTTAAGCTCCTCAGTGAGGCGAGCGACTTCAGCAGCTCGGAGCGCTCGAACCTCTTCAAGAACATGAGCCTGCTCGGCCAGCTTATCCTCGTAAAATTTCATCTGCCCCTCAATTTCAGATATGTAGTTTTAGGCAGACGAAAGTTGAGATCGGAGGGAAGCAGCTTCCTGACCCACCTTCTCGACATCCTGCCTCAAGTGGTGAGCCTTCTCCGGGATAATATGTTGGTTCACCAGACTCTCCACGCTCAGGCTCATGGTTTGCGTCAGGATGTCGTCGAGGCTGTTCGGGGTTAGCCTATCCCGATCCTCCCGAAGGCAGATGGAGGACCCCAAGACCTTAGCAAAACCCGGGTTCTCTCGAACCGTGCGGTTCTTCTCCAGAGAGTGGATCAGGATCTGGGCGCCGCGGGAAAGGGTCCTCACAGGTGGTTGGGAAGGAACCCCTTCCGCACTCGAAGCAACTGGAGGGGGTGGTGACGGCACTTCTTGACGAGGAGGAGACCGAACCACTTCTATGTCGGGGATCGGCTGTCCTGAGGGTTGAGAAGAGCCTCCTTGCATTTCCCCAGGATCATGCCTGGGCGTCTGAAGTAGCTCGGCCGGCTTCATCTCCCGTACTTTCCAGGAGACCTCTCTTTTTCGCTTCCGACTCTCTTTAGAAGCCTTGCCGCTTGCCACACCTGCACAAAGAAAAGGTCAGTGAGATCGCTAAGGCCCAAAGATCAGAGATGTAGAAAGTACCAAAGCCGAGGTCAGAGAGCTGAAGCCCGCATTCTTGGCTGGTGACCAGCTGCATAGTCCAATGATGCAGTTCGGCTGTCACTGCATCTAAATAAGAGAATTTTTGTCTGGCCGCCTGATCTTTCAGTTCCATCAACATTAGGCCCTCTTCCCTATTCAAAGTGATGCGCTTCGGAAGTAAAGGGCCCTGGTATAACCAGCTGCGTGGGAAACCCTCAAAGCCGTTCGAAATTTTGCTCCTCAGAATAAAGAAGCGATTCTTCCAATTCTTCAAGGAGGAGGGCAGACCGGTAAAGAGCCCGCAATGTGGCTTCGCCTGAAAGAACCAGTACTCATCGTCCTTTCGACGAGTCAGCCTATATAGCTCGGCGAATACCTTCGCCGTTGGACTGAGTCCTTTGGCTCGGCAAAGGCCTCTGAAGGCCACCAGGATCCGCCATGAGTTCGGGTGAACTTGGGCTATGCACACTTTGTGAAATTTTAAGACTTCCTTGAAGAAGTCATCAAGAGGGAACCGCAGCCCGCCTTTTAGTTGCTCTTCGTATACCATGATCATATCATTCTTTTCAAAGAAGTGATCGGCTCGAAGATCGCCGTGACACTTAATGAGTTCGTATGAATCAGGCTGAATGTTATACTCTTGGTTGAACGACTGCAGGTCGGTTTCCTGAAGGATCGATGGCAGCTCATCCATGGGAAGGTTTTCTCTCCCTGAAGAATGTGTTTGCCTCGAGGATGCTGCTTGACCGTGGGCTGGAATGGAGGTCCTAGGGGGATCAGATCGCCCGCTTGTTCCGACTACCTCTACCTCATCTGACGACCACGAGACCTGAACGGAAAGGGGGCTTGTCGCTCTCTGACCCTCGGCGCCGCTCATTTTCAAAGAAAAGAGGAAATTTAAACTAAAAGAAAGATCAAAACCCTTACCGGAGTGTGATCGGTGTTGGAAGAACTTGAAAAAACGAGAGGATTTTGGAATCGCTCGCGAAAGGATGAAAATGACATAAGGGAACAACTGGCGGACTCATCCCCTATTTATACTAGTCTGAGCATTTAATGCTCACGGTCTCCCAAGCGGCGCATCGGTTAGCGGGATTCGCCAGCTTTTTCTGACATGTCTCACGAATATTCCAGAAATCCCATTATAAGGAGAGATCGGCTAGTTAGAGATCGGTGAATTAAGGCGAATGTTTGGAAGTGTGGATCGGTTAAGGGCTGTTCAGTTAGGAACCGGATCGGATAAACACATCAGAGATCGGAAAATAATCAATGCAAATGATAGTCGTCAAAATAAAAAATTTTATTTATAAAAGGTCAAATTATATCATTTGGGCGATCTCTAGAGATCGAATTATATTAAAAGTCGGATTACATCATTTGGGCGATCTCTAGAGATCGGATTACATTAAAGGTCGGATTACATCATTTGGGCGATCTCTAGAGATCGGTAGTACATCCCATCTAATAAAGACCTATGTCAAAGCCTAGTCTCGTGGCTGAATCAAAAGATGTATTAGACCAGCCATCGACATCGGATAGATGTACAGCTCAGATGGGGGGATTATGACTCTCATGAGGATGAGAGAGGTCGTCATCAATGTTATCGCTCGGGCAAGGCATTGTCGAGACACCCAATGTGGTGAGAAGCCAAATGAACTTCAAGGCGATCACCAATGTTAAGGGAATATTAGCGATCTTCTACTTGAAATCAGTTCGCCGATTATATCGGTCGAACGATTTGAAATCGATACGATCGAGGTCCTCGATCCAGGTCGGCAAATTAGTCCGGTTCTCTCACTGTCATCAAATGAGGTTATCATAATTTTCCGATCACCGGGATCGTAAATTTACAGTCGGGGAATAAAGAGGACAATCGGAAAAATATCAAAAGCAACTATCATGGCCGGGACTATTGCCGGAGCAGTTAGAACAGGAAATGTGAGAAGGAAGAGGAGAAAATCAAATGCGGAGGGCTTTCCCGTTGAAGGTATATATATAGGGAAAATCTGAGCATTTATTGCGAGCAGAAAACAAAGCGGATGCCTTGGAAATCGAAGGAATAAATGCTTTGACTGAACCGGACCGGATGGAGGAAAAGACCGGAGTAGGAGAGGTAGGAAGAGGGGAGCCCAGCATGAGAGATTGGAAAAGGATCATGTTAAAAAGATCGGAAGGGAGGGGAGGTCGGAAAATAAAGAGAATAAGATAACTTCCGCTAATTGTCGTCATAATCAGAGTCGAGGTAGTTAAAGCGTCGCAGACGAAATTCCACTGCACCCCTCAGAATCGCCCACATTACTACTGACAGGTGCCATAGTATGTCATGACAGTGCTGTGCATCCTAATCTCCACCGTTGATCTTACTTGTAAGGACGAGCTCGGAGCCCTTGAATCAAAAAAGAAGACGACAAGACCGGCGCCTTTTATTCCCAGCCCTCGGATCACCCTGGACAAGAAAATTTGAGCCGTCAGATTAGAAGAGAAAAAGGACAAAAATTTCTAATAAGGATCTCAGCCGTTCATTCTAATTCTCTTTAATTCCCAAGTGTCCGATCATGTCCTTCAAAATCCAAACCTTCTATCTCCCTCAAAATGAATCCTGACCCTTCATGGGGAGCACCCGGTCCCTATAAATACCTGTATGAAAACTGTTTAAGGAGGAGAAGGAGGAAGAAAAGGGTGGTAATTATAGTGGAAAAGCTCTGAAAATTAATTCAGTTTCGCTATTCTGCTATTTTTAAGCTAGAAAGACTTTAGAAATTAGTTTTCTCAAGTATTTTCTCTAAAGAAGTGTTGGACACTGGAACTCCTGATTTTCAGTTTGTTCATTGCTCTGTGATACCTTTTTTTTAAGTTTTCAGTTCTGCTTTCACCACCTTTATATCCACTTTTATTTTCTGAGTTTAATCTCATTCATTATCATTCCGGTTCGATTACATGCTAACTAGGCATTCGTCATTTCAAGGCAAGCATTAGTCTCTAGACTGTTAGCCCGAAACTCTGCAACATTCGCGACTCCATAGTTAGTTCAATAGGTTCAACTTCCTGCAGGTGAGTGTTTGAATCGTTGCCTTATCCAGTGTTCATCTTTATTTTCTTTTTATTAATGCTCATAATTTTCATTAAAGTTTGCCTTATGTCAGAAGGTCCCACGTAGGTAGTTATTCTCATGAGTTTATCTTTTGATACAATAGTTCACGTTATTCATTTATTCTCGATCTTTATTTATCTCCCAACGCGGGTGTTCGGGTTACGGGTAACGTATAGGTAGTTTGATAAAATGTTGGTAGCAGTATCTTAACATAAGAGTTTTTTTTTTATATAAACGTTCTGATAATAAATCAAAGAGTTATGAAGTCGAACCACTAGACTAGCTCGAGAAGATGACTGGGTAAGGTGGAGTGTCGGAAAAAAATTGAATTTCAGATTAGCAAATGAAATAGAGCAAATATTGCCTGCCGGAAGGTATTAGTAAGGCGATCACATAGGAGGTCGGTCAAATTCAGTCTGATGTCCCCTATGTAGTCATGAGGTACCAATGAGTTAAAAGAAGCCTCATTCGGGCCCCCGGCATCGTCGGATGCCAGAACCCTTAATCTTAGGCTCTTAAGATGTGTAGCTGTAATCAAATTTTAAGAGGTCGGAAAAATCCTTATCCGACTCCCATTCAAATAAAAAAGATCGGAGGAGAGTTCTTATCCGATTCTCAATCCAAAATTCTAGTAAATATTCAAAAGAGATCGGAGGAGAGTTCTTATCCGATTCTTAATCAAAAATTTTAATAAATATCTAAAAGAGATCGGAGGAGAGTTCTTATCCGATTCTCAATCCAAAATTCTAGTAAATATTCAAAAGAGATCGGAGGAGAGTTCTTATCCGATTCTCAATCCAAAATTCTAGTAAATATTCAAAAGAGATCGGAGGAGAGTTCTTATCCGATTCTCAACCAAAAATTTTAATAAATATCTAAAAGAGATCGGAGGAGAGTTTTTATCCGATTCTCAATCCAAAATTTTAATAAATATTTAAAAGAGATCGGAGGAGAGTTCTTATCCGATTCTCACTAAAAATTCTCATAAATATCTAAAAGAGATCAGATGAGAGTTCTTATCCGATCTCCAATCGAAATTTTAATCTAAAAGAGATCGGAGGAGAGTTCTTATCCGATTCTCAAATCGAATTCTAACAAATATGCAAAGTAATCCCACAAACGAAAACCGCAACATAACACCAATTCACTAAGGTTGTCTCATTTACTTATGTATCTGGGTAATCCGAATTAGTGAAAAATCAAATATTCCTTTTTATCAAAAGGATTAACATTTCCATTCGAAACCCCCTAACTATCAATTCTAATTTATAAAGAATGTAAGGTTAAATCTGCTCACCCTCATTGAGGGACGAGGTGGGGCGCCTAACACCTTCCCCACCCGTTTACGGACCTCGAACCTAGAATCTCTGTATTTGAAGTGGTTTCATTTTAATTTGCATTTCACAAATGGTTTTCTTTAATTTCCCTCAAAATTAAAGTGGCGACTCCTCACTCTTTCCCACTTCGGTGAGTGTTCGTCCAGACTACAGCAAAACACCTTGCGACAGCTTGGCGACTCCACTGGGGATCGGTTGATTTTCCTTCAACCCCGGCCCAGAGGTCCAAAAGCAGATTTAATTTTATGTTCCTATAAACTAGAATTATATTTAGATAGGTTCAATTTACGAAATTCGAAAAACTTAGTCTATTGATGTTTGTTATTTCCCCTAACTGCTTTATTTTATTTTTGTTTTATATCCTACAGCATTCTCCGTCTAAAAAGGAAAAATAAAAACTCCCCCTATATTGGGAAGAGATAAAGGTGTCCCTCCACACACTGAACACTCACATAATGTCCTCACACACTTCAGCCCTATGCCCGAGCTTTCTTACCCTTTTAGGAAAGTAGGAGGGGGTCATGTAGCGGTACCCGTGGGTTTTACCCCGTTAGTATCCGTGAAGGCTTCTGCTCAGATTGAAACTCGTTCTATCTACTGTGATACCCGTGGAACTTTCCCGACAGTATCATGGGGGATAGAATGGGGCTCTACTGTTTACAGTAGGGGCAATTTGGGAACCTGTGGCTTTTAAAAAATTAGACCTTGAGCTAAACTGTCACGATAGCTGGAAGCCGTAGCAAGCTACCTTATAAGATAGAACTATCCAATTAGGTAGCACCTAGCTGGTACTAGGACTCTCCTTATTTTAGGACAAAAGGAGCATACTTACTTTTACCCTATTCTGCTTGTGTTTTATTTTGTTCCTATTTTTTAGGGTAATCTTAAATCATACTGTTAAGAAAACCTACACACTTTCCTACTTTGATAAATGTGTAGGTGTCACTCTGCCAACAGTATAATTCAAGATTACCTGAATTTATCCTGCTAACAAGTTTTTCTCGCAGGCATCACCAAAATAAGGTCTGTAAAAGGATAAGCATCATTTTTAACATGGCATCCTCGAGTCAGTCGGCAGGAGAAGTTCTTAAATCAGAACAGAATGCTAAACCATGGCCCGAACTGCCTCATAGTTCAGTGCCCCTACAAAGTGATACTAGCTCATTACCTCCATTGGACCTGAGCAAAATTGAGGTCAGAATGAACAGTCTCGAGGGTCTGGCTAATGGTTGGAAGTCATTTCCCGATCAGGTCAAAGCACAATTTGAAAAGAGATATGGGAGGATTGCAACCTTGATACGAGTCAAAGTCCAAGTCCCGGCATTAAAGGCCATGCTGTCAGTTTGGAATCCTAAGTATGGGGTGTTCTCTTTCAATGATATCAATACTGCTCCCACTATGGAAGAATATCAGGCATTGCTAGAAATTCCTTATGCGGCGCAGAATCGAATTTACCTACACCTTGAGCATAGGCAGACCTGGAAACGGTTCGCACATATGCTGGGGATTCCACCAGAAGAAGCAAAGGCGAGGGAAACTGTCAAAGGGAACACGCATGGATGGTATTGGACTTATCTCAAGAAGTGGTTGGATCAATACATCCAAGATGAACAGTGGGATCAAGCCTCATTGACGCTCGCTTTAGGGATCTACGGCTTGATCTTGTTCCCTGGACCTTCGGGAATTATAAACTGCAACATTACAGAGATGTTCTGGGCAGTAGAAAAACAGAAGGTCAATCCAGTACCAGCAATTCTTATCGAGACTTTCTTAACCCTTACTTACTACAGACAACAAGGCAAGGGATCCATTAAATGCTGTTCTCAATTGTTGCACCTCTGGATCATCAGTCACATGTGTCCTATAGAGACAAAGGGATTGACTTGGTACCTTGACCAGCCTCTCATCGAGAAGATGACCAGATTAGTAATCAGCCCAAAGGATGAACCGTAGTGGCAAGAATGGATTTTGAGCTTCAACAGCCATGACTATTGTTGGAGGAAATTGTGGACGTCGGGTCAATCCATTTTGGTCAGCACGGGGGGTAATCAATCAGTATCCCTAATTGGAGTGACTGAATACACAAGTTACACTCCGGCATTAGTAATGAGACAGTTCGGCTCCACACAGTTCAGAATCAACATTGAAGAATACCATCGAGGTCATTTCTACCATGAGCTCAAGGAGGAGGAAGGGTTGAAAATAGCTCGCAGATCCTGGGAAAACATCACTATGATGGAAAGGTCGCCTAAAGGTCCGAGTGCCAAGGGCGATTATCTTAAATGGAGAGCTGACAGGGATTAAGAACACTTAATTGCAGATCCAACAAAATTCGAAGACAGCAACCCTCGCCGAAACATCCTTTCAGAAGAAGCTGGTGATCGTTTGGCCGACTCCCTACAAAAGGCAAACACCGAAAACTCGCAACTGCAAGAACAAATAAAACAGTTGGAGGACCAACAGCGGATCCTCTAAAGAAAAGTAAGAAGGCTCAGGGAAGAGGCAAGGACCGAAAAGATGGGGTTCGAAGAGCAAGAGACACAGTGGGAAAAGGAAAAAAGCTCTCTCCAAGCTGTAATAAAAGAAGCAGAAGTACAGAATAGCAAGCTTCAAGAGAAAATGAAATATCAAGAGACACTCATGGAAAAGTATAAGCAAGAAAGCAAAAAGAAGAAGCTTGAACTGAAGGAACAGGCACTGCTTATCAACGATATTCTGAAGGAATGTGCTAAAGAAAGAAAGGAAAAAGAAAGACAAGCCGCTCTCTATCAGGAGCTGAAAGAGAATATTGACCAGCTGGAGAGAATGATAGCACAGGGGAAACAAGAACTCCTACCTGAATTCGAGTATGCCCTGAAAGTGTTCAATCCTACCAAACAAGAAGAAAGGCTATATGAGTATCTCAGGAAATGTCATTATATTATAAAGAACCTCCCTGAGCCTACGCCGATGTAAGTAATGCTGTGTATGAATTATTCAGTTAATGGAATAACTTTTGGGCCATTGTTTAGCAAAATTGTGAATGAATATATAACTCCCGTAGGAACCCCCTCGCTAGGGTTATGCGAAAAATTGGATGTGCCATATGGACAGGTATCATAGATGCGCATTCAATCCAGTCATTCACAGTCGGACTATCGTACGATGCCATGATAAAATTGATGCAATCATTCTTCTGCAGATTTCATTTTGGCTCCCAAATGCCACTGTATCCTTTGTTCGAACCAGGACCTTTAATTTTTTTTATGAAATTCAAAATTCATTAAAAACTTTTTTACTTCCTGCAGAAAATCAATATTGCTTCAAACAAAGTAAGTCTGACCAGACACGCAGTTCAACCCAGACAAGTGTACTTAACAAGATCACGAACAAGAAGGTTAATGGAAGACCACGAACAAGTCTAGAACCTACAAGGACAGGTTTCCGAATTGAAAGACCAAGTCTCGGAGCTCATGAGACTAATGAGGGAAATGTCCCATAATATGCCTGCTTCAGACCCTAACTTACCACTACCTCCCCCACCTCCTACAACAGTTGATTCTCACCATGCTTCAACCTCTTTCACCTTCTAGCCATCGATCCCGGATTCGACAATCACCGTCAATCCGGCCACACTAAATAATGACCTGCCTTTCTCCTATTATCCGATTGTCTCAAATGCCGAACCATACCCTTCAGTCCTGATTCCTCCAATTCATTCGGCCCCTCATTTCCCAACTGGGGGAGTACCTCTTGCAGTGGTAGGAGAAAATAATATGAGAGAAAATGAGAAGCTCTCCACTCTAGAAGAGAGACTAAGAGCAATAGAGGGACTGAACATGTATGGTTCAGTTGATGTGGCGTCGCTGAGATTGGTGCCTGATGTAGTGGTGCCGCCTAAGTTTAAGGTCCCGGACTTCGACAAATACACTGGGAATTCAGACCCTCGCATTCACTTGGCCACTTATATTGCCAAAATGTCCGCTCTGACAGAGGACGATCGACTCCTGGTTCACTTCTTTCACGAGAGTCTCTCCGGGGCCGCCCTGAGATGGTGTATTCAGTTGGACAGGAGCAAATTGCGTCCCTGGAAAGATTTGGTAGATGCTTTCCTGAAGCAATACAAGTTCAACTGCGACGTGGCCCCCACAAGGAGAGATCTCCAAAACTTAGTGCAGAGGGACAAGGAAAGCTTCAAAGAATATGCCCAGAGATGGAGAGAGAAAGCGGCGGAAGTATATCCTCCAGTAACTGACAATGAACTATGCTCCTTGTTCATTGAGACATTGAAGGCTCCTTACTTCAATCTGATGATCGGAAATACCTCCAACAGCTTCTCAGACATCATCCAAGCCGGTGAGAGAATAGAAGCCAACTCAAGGATGGGATGACTGCAGGAGTTGACTGAGAACCCTGCAAAGAAAAATGCCAGTTTTGGCAAGAAGAATGAGGGTGATGTGCATTCCATCACCCGGCAAAACAATCACTCTCCACTTCCTCAAAGTAACTACCGGCCATATCCTTCCCCTCATGGCCAAACCATTGCAAACATTCCACCCCCTTTTACAAATTATCCTCACCCACGCCCACAATATCCACCACCGACAAATTACCAACCCAGATCACCTCCTCCACCTATTCAACCCAGACCACCTCAAAATAACCTGAGACCACTAAGAAATCCTGATCCACCTCTTCCCCTACCACTTAGCGAAATATACCGATACCTCATCGGTATAAACCAAATAGTGCCGATTCCCCTTGACCCAATTCAGCCGTCATACCTCAGATGGTATGATGCTACTGCCCGGTGTGAGTATCATGGAGGGGCACAAGGGCATTCAACTGATAACTGTGGGGCACTCAGGGGAAGGGTGCATGCCCTAATCAGGAATGGGTGGTTGAAGATTGAAGGGAATGGTTCTCTCCCCAATGTTACCTCAAACCCATTGCCCAATCATGGTGCGGGCAATAGTGCAAATATGATAGAGTTGGAAGGAGAAGGGTCAACCTTGGAAGTGGATCAACTAATTCCTCACTTTGGGAAAATTTTGACAATGGTAGTAAGGGAAGGTTACCTCCACCCCTAAATAACAGAACCTGAAGATAGGACGGGATGCCCCTATCATGGTAGGGCAGCTAACCACGAGCTGCAAAATTGTGTAGAGTTCAAATAAGAGGTCCAGAACTTACTGTCCCTCAAAGTTTTGAGATGCCAGGCAAAGTCAAAAATGGAGGGCGGAATAAATACAGCCAGACTCGGCCAAAACGCCTTTACCTCTAATCACAGAATCACTTTCTCACCCCCAGCATCGTCACCACCAGTAACAATCATATGAACCCCGCCTCAACTCCCTGTCATAAACACCCATGCCATACCTTAGAATTATAATTTCCAAGTTTTCACCCAAGGAGCATCAAGCAGTACATTGGCTCCTAATCTTGCTTCACCTTCGACACCTCCAAAACCATGCTTCACTCCTCATGAGCATTTTAAAATGACTTATGCTGGACCTACTAGCAGTACTACTCCCCAAGCTAATCCTCAGCCCGTCGCTGCCACAAAATCTTCCCCGCTTGAGCCAGAAGTTGAGTTTATAACAAGAAGTAGGAGGTGTTACGGGAATGAGGAAAAGGAAAAGAAGAGAGGGAGAGTAAAAATGGGAGAACCGCGAGAAAATACGGAAGAGGAGGCTGAGAAAGCAGAAAGAGAAGAACCTGCAGGACCTAAAGAAGAGGAGGAGCTGTTGCTTCAAATAATGAAGCAAAGTGAGTATGATGTGGTGGAACAGTTAAGAAAGACACCTGCTCAAATTTCACTGTTGTCGCTAATTCTGAGCTCTGAGGTGCACCGACAAGCCCTGCAGAAAATCCTGAATCAGGCCTTTGTGAACCCCAACATCACACCGGGGCAGTTCAAGAAGATAGTGGAACAAATCCAGGCATCCAGTTTTGTCACTTTCTCAGAAGAAGAGATAGACCCTGCAGGCTTAGCGCACACTAAGGCCCTACATGTGATGGTGAAATGTAAAGGTTGCATAGTAGCCAAGGTCCTTATTGATAATGGATCCGCGCTCAATGTACTGCCTAATGCCACCTTGGCTAGGCTGCCAGTTGACCGTTCAAATATACGTCAGAGTGCTATGGTGGTAAGAGCCTTTGACGGTACAAGAAGAGAAGTGCTGGGAGACATTGACTTGCCCCTCCAAATTGGCGCATGCACCTTCAACGTCACATTCCAAGTGATGAACATTGAGCCTGCGTACACTATGTTGCTGGGGAGGCCTTGGATCCATTCAGCGAATGCCGTTCCTTCGACTTTGCACCAGAAGATTAAATACATTATAGACGGCAAAATCATCACTATGAGAGGGGAAGAAGCCATATTGGTCACCAAGCCACAATCACTTCCTTATGTGGAAGCTACTGAGGAGTCGTTGGAAAGCTCTTTCCAGGCCCTCGAATTACAAGAAACCATCTCAAGAAATGAAGGGGCTATGGCTATGGTAGCCAAGGTGATGTTGAGGAATGGTTATGAAGAGGGCAAGGGGTTAGGCGCCGCATTGTAAGGGATTGTCGAACCTATATCGGCTATCCAGAAGGTTGGCCGTTGCGGTTTGGGTTATGAGGAAGACGCCCTCATGGATGGGCGATTCTGGATGAGGAATATGCTTCGGGATCAAAGATTTGATCAGAAAATCGGGAAAATGAAGGTAGTCCCGAGAATCACGGAGGTATTCACTAAACCGGTCATTAAAAATCCGGCAGAGATTAAAGAATCATCCGATGAACCATCCATCGATGTCATCCATCTTGATTCCTTGTATGAGGCTCTAGTCTCGCCGATAGCTGAAGGGCAAGAACTAGACAACTGGACAGCAGAGAACATCCCTGTACTTAATTTTGAGTAAAGTACTTTTGGTTATCTACACTTGATCATTTTGTCCATGGTGGTAAGTGTAATATTGTAAATGGACCCTTTTCTTATGTCATAAATGTTAATGAATTAATAGTGCATTTTATATCCAATTCTCTTTTTCTTTCCTTTTGAAATCCATTCTTATAATATATTCCCTTTTCGTTTATTCAGGACCATTCATCAATTAACACCTAATAATTCAATAGACTCAGAAATTCCTTTGGTTAATTTTGAAATCCCCATAACTGTCATTACTTCAAGTGATTCTGAGGTGGAACTCACAGAAAAAAGAGATGAAAGAGATGAACCTTCCCTAGTGCCTTGTGGGGACGAAACGCACACCGTAAACTTAGGCATGGAAAAAGTGAAAAGGGAACTTAAGGTTGTGGAGAGTGAAGAATTAGAAGATATGATCAGTTTGCTCAAGGAATTCCTAGACGTATTTTCTTGGAGCTATGATGATATGATTGGTTTGGACCCTCATATAGTGACGTACAAAATTCCCCTAATTCCGGGGACAATCCCGGTAAAGCAGAAATTAAGAAGAATGAATCCTGACACACTGCTCAAAGTTAGAGATGAGGTCAAGAAACAGTATGATGCTGGGTTTCTGGAAGTAGTCAAATATCCCCAATGGATAGCTAACGTTGTCCCGGTGATGAAGAAGGACGGGAGAGTCAGGGTGTGCATTGATTACAGGGATCTTAATAAAGCAAGCTTGAAAGATGATTTCCCTCTCCCTCACATTGACGTGTTAGTAGACAATGCTGCTGGATTGGGCAGGTGTTCGTGTATTGATGGGGCATCGGGTACAATCAAATCCCAATGGATGAGGAAGACAATGAGAAAACTGCCTTTATCACTCAATGGGGAGTATTTTGCTATCGGGTCATGCCTTTCGGGTTAAAGAATGCTGGCGCCATCTACCAACGCGCTATGGTCACATTATTCCACGATATGATGCACAAAGAAGTGGAGGTGTACGTGGATGATATGATCATCAAGTCCAGGGGAGGAGTGAGCCATGTGCAAGTGCTGAGGAAAGTATTCGAGAGACTCAGGAAATATCAATTGAAACTGAACCCTACCAAATGCATATTCGAAGCTAGATCTGGGAAATTGTTGGGATTCATAGTGAGTGAGAAGGGAATAGTAGTTGATCCAGACAAAGTCCGAGCCATTCAAGAGATGCCATCCCTAAAAACAGAAAGGGAGGTGCGCAGTTTTCTGGGAAAGTTGAACTACATATCAAGGTTTATTTCCAATCTCACCGCTAAAGCTGAGCCTATTTTTAGACTACTCCGAAAGAACAACACCACTCAATGGGATTCAGTTTGTCAAGAGGCTTTCGAGAAAATCAAGCAGTACCTGTCCAACCCACCAGTATTGGTTCCGCCTGTGGCGGGAAGGCCTCTGATTCTGTATATGGCAGTCCAACAAAGCTCGATGGGATGTGTTTTGGGGCAACATGATGATACCGGCCGAAAGGAGAGGGCTATTTATTACCTGAGCAAAAAAATTCAATGATTGTGAGTCAAAGTACTCTTTCCTAGAGAAAACTTGCTGCGCATTAGCCTGGACAGCAAATCGCCTCAAACACTACATGTTGAATCATAAGACTTGGCTCATCTCCAGGATGGATCCTATTAAGTATGTATTCGAAAGCCCATTCGTGCCAGGAAGGATAGCCAAATGGCAGGTCATATTCTCCCAATATGACATTATCTATATAACCAGGAAAGCAGTCAAAGTTAGCGTGATCGCTGATGTCCTAGCAGAAAACCCTATCCAGGATTGTGAAGCTCTGGATTTTGAGTTCCTTGATGAGCATATTAACGAAGTAGACTGCGGAGAAAAAGAGCCAGCTGATGTATGGGAAATGTATTTCGATGGAGTTGTCAATTTGTCCGGTAGTGGAATCAGAGCTGTATTGGTATCCCCGGATGGAAAACACTTTCCAATAGCTATCAAGTTGAGATTTGACTACAACAACGTCGCAGAATACGAAGCTTGTGTGATGGGTCTACAGGCTACCATCGAAATGAAAGTCAGGAAGTTGGAGGTATATGGAGACTCAGCCCTGATCATTTATCAAGTCAAGGGAGAATGGCAAACTAAGGATCCGAAGTTAATCCCATATCAGAAGTACTTACTGGAGCTGATTAAGAAATTCGAAGAAGTCTCTTTCACTCACCTTAGTCGAGACAAGAATCAATTTGCAGATGCCTTAGCCACCCTGGCTGTCATGGCTCAAATGGAAGAAGGGCAGACGACTCAGGTATTAAAGATTAAAGCAAGGAGTGAGCTGGCATACTGCTTCATGATCGAAGAAGAACCTGATGGTAAACCTTGGTACCATGACATCTTGCTTTACATCATAACCAGAGAATTCCCCTAAGGGGCGAGCAAAAACGAAAAGAGGATGATTCGGAGATTAGCATTGGGATACTTCCTCAGTGGAGAAACTCTATACAAAAGGAGCTCCAACAGCGAATTGTTGAGATGTGTGGATGCAAAAGAGGCGAAGAGAATCCTTTTCGAGACTCATGAGGGAAACTGTGCAACCCATGCCAATGGGCATATGATGGCTAAGCAAATCATGAGACGGGGGTATTTTTGGACTACCATGGAAAAGGATTGCGTTGAGTATTTTCGAAAGTGCCATAAGTGTCAAATCTACGTGGATCCAATAAACGTTCCGCCTCACCAATTGTTCAACCTCGTTTCACCATGGCCTTTCGCAATGTGGGGCATCGATGTGATTGGTCCCATCAACCCTAAGGCATCCAATGGGCATAGATTTATCCTGGCGGCTATCGATTACTTTTCTAAATGGGTCGAAGCGAAATCATATGCCCACATTACACAGAACACATTTCTCAAATTCCTCAGAAATAATATCATCTGCCGGCATGGCCTCTCCAATGAAATCGTCACTGATAACGCCAAGAATTTGAATGGTCCGAAGATTCAGCGATTATGTGATCAATACAAAATCTTACATCTCAATTCCTCACCATACCGTCCCCAGATGAATGGAGCAGTGGAAGCCGCAAACAAAAATCTCAAGAGAATAATCCGAAAAATGACAGTCATTTATAAGGATTGGCATGATATGCTTCCCTACGCCCTTCACGCATACCAGACTTCTGTAGGAACATCAACTGGGGCAACCCCATACTCACTGGTTTATGGGATGAAAGTTGTATTACCTATTGAGATAGAAATTCCTTCTCTAAGAATTCTGAAAGAATCATGGATTGATGAGTCGAAATGGATCCAGTCAAGGTTGGACCAATTAAATTTGCTAGATGAGAAGAGGCTAGCGGCGGCATGTCACGGGCAGTTATACCAAAGAAGAATAGCCAGGGCATTTAACAAAGGTGTTCACCCACGTGAATTTCAACCAGGGGACCTAGTCCTGAAGAAAGTGCTTTCGAATCAAAACGATCCCCGGGGTAAATGGTCACCAACCTACGAGGGACCCTATGTAGTTAAAAAAGTATTTTCTAGTGGGGCCTTCATCTTGACCCACATGGACGGTGAAGAACTTCCAAGACCTGTGAATGCCGACATCGTCAAAAGATACTATGCCTTAAAAAAAAAAAAAAAAGAAAAAGGGGGGGTAGGGGTGAAAACCCGAAAGGGCGCTCCTAGCAAAATATGCGAAAGAAGGCGAACACCCTGGAAGGGCGCTTTCTGTAAAATGAGTGAGGGATGAAAACCCGAAAGGGCGTCCTGAAAGAGCGAGCAAAAAAAAAAAAATCTAGGAGTGAAAACCCGAAAGGGCATCCCAAGAACCAAAAGGGAGAAATAAGGAACGGGGCATGAAACCGAGGATGGAAATAAACCGTCATGGCATGAGGCTTCAGAGTACTTGAAATAATGGCAGTTAAGAGACTTCAAAGCTAACTACAAGGAATGTGTGAGATCTATCCTTATACCCTTTCCCTTTGAAACTGTACCTTTGTTTCTTGAAACCATAATAAAGTTATACTTTCTTCGCGTTTGTCTCTTTGCTTTTATCTTTCCCGTATACTCACTCTTTAATATTGTCCTTCTTCAATCTCTTTATCTAATGCGCTATTAATCAGTTAAAATTTTGCCATAAGATTAGGATTTGAAAATTGATAATCTCACGTACTTTGCTATGAGATTTGCAGGAAATGGCCTAAAAAAAAAAAAACTAGAGGTGAAAACCTGGAAGGGCGCTTCTAGTTAGATGGGCGAAAGGAAAGTGAAAACCCGCAAGGGCGCTTTTCGCAAAATAAGAAGAAAGTCGAGAACAGAAAAGGGGCATCCGAAGAAATGAGATCGTAGGTCAAGTCTTGTAACTCGTCCTCCATTAATCATTAGCCTTTGAGATCCTATTAAGTACACTTCGTCGTGGAGGAACTCTTCGTGTCGAGATTAAACTTGCTTTGTAAGTTGATTTTAATTTTTCTACATTTTAAATTTCCTGTTAATCAACCTCTGGTTCCTTGATCTAAGTTGATTTTAATTTTTCTGCATTTTAAATTTCCTATTAGTCAACCTCTAGTTCCTTGATCTAAGTTGATTTTAATTTTCCTGTATTTTAAATTTCCTGTCAATCAACATCTGATTCCTTGATCTAAGTTGATTTTAATTTTCCTGCATTTTAAATTTCCTGTCAATCAACCTCTGATTCCTTGATCTAAGTTGATTTTAATTTTCCTGCATTCTAAATTTCCTATTAATAAACCTCTGGTTCCTTGATCTAAGTTGATTTTAATTTTCCTGCATTTTAAATTTCCTGTCAATCAACCTCTGGTTCCTTGATCTAAGTTGATTTTAATTTTTCTACATTTTAAATTTCCTGTCAATCAACCTCTGGTTCCCTGATCTAAGTTGATTTTAATTTTCTTGCATTTTAAATTTCCTGTTAATCAACCTCTGGTTCCTAGATCTAAGTTGATTTTAATTTTCCTGCACTTTAAATTTCTTATTAATCAACCTCTGGTTCCTTGACCCAAGTTGACTTTAATTTTTCAGCATTTAAATGCCTATTACCAACCTCAACATTTCAATGCCCAATCGTCCAAAATATGGGTCTGAATCTTTACATAATCTCTACACGGAAAATTCTTTCCAGTAGGAATTATGTAAAGAGGGGCAGCTGTCTACACCATATTTTGGCCGATCCCCGAAATCAATAAACTTTGAAACAGATCCCCTGCACCGAGTCTCCCTTTGCTAGCCAATCACATTTCCAATCTCTCCTCAAAAGGAATCGAATCAATACTAAGTCTAAAGCCTCACCAATTGTCAAGTCTCCTAACCAGTCAATCACATTTCCGATCTCTCCTCAAAAGGAATCGAATCAATACTAAGTCCCCATATCATTTAAAGCCTCACCGATCTCTCAAACCAATTGTTAAGTCTCCTGACTAATCAATTACATTTCCGATCTCTCTTGTCAAACAAAATTAAACCAACACTAGACCTTTATGTTACCAGTCTTATTGCCGATCTCCCTTTTAAAAGTTTGGGGATAATCGTCTGATAGAGTTAAGGTTCTAATCTAGTTTAATGATGATTCTGATCTTAAGTGTTCAAATTAAATTTCCAATTTTAATCAAGTCTCGTTTAGCGTTTGTTCTCAGCCGATCTCATGCTTATAGTGTTTTCCGACCTCTTACACTTAGATTAATAATCACTTTTAGTTGTTGTGATATGTTTAGACGATCAAGTGCTTATGCAATTCAGATACTTTCCCACCCCATCCATTCATTGAATAAAAAGGGAATTTCATTTCATTTCATTCATTTCATTTCATTTCAAATTAAAATTTATACAAGTCATTCGGCTGGAGGATCACCCCTAGCCTGTTCTATATTTTGTTCGCTTCCCCTCTCACCTTCAACCTCCTCCTCACTATCTTCACCTTCGTCCTGGGGAGCCAGATCAACCATCCAAGAGAAGTCCTTATCGGGATATCACTTCCTGAGCTCGGCCAAGAGATCCCCATGAGTGTTCACATAAGCACCGGCCTCCCTCGTCACTGCCTCTTCTTCTTTTGCTTTAAGCTCCTCAGTGAGGCGAGCGACTTCAGCAGCTCGGAGCGCCCGAACCTCTTCAAGAACATGAGCCTGCTCGGCCAACTTATCCTCGTAAAATTTCATCCGCCCCTCAATTTCAGATATGTAGTTTTGGGCGGATGAAAGTTGAGATCGGAGGGAAGTAGCTTCCTGACCCACCTTCTCGACATCCTGCCTTAAGCGGTGAGCCTTCTCCCGGATAATATGTTGGTTCACCAGACTCTCCACGCTCAGGCTCATGGTTTGCGTCAGGATGTCGTTGAGGCTGTTCGGGATTAGCCTATCCCGATCCTCCCGAAGGCAGATGGAGGACCCCAAGACCTTAGGAAAACCCGGGTTCTTTCGAACTGTACGGTTCTTCTCCAGCGAGTGGATCAGGATCTGGGCGCCGTGGGAAAGGGTCCTCACAGGTGGTTGGGAAGGACCCCCTTCCGCACTCGAAGCAACTGGAGGGGGTGGTGGCAGCTCTTCTTAATGAGGAGGAGACCGAACCACTTCTATGTCGGGGATCGGCTGTCCCGAGGGTTGAGAAGAGCCTCCTTGCATTTCCCCAGGATCATGCCTGGGCGTCTGAAGCAGCTCGGCCCGCTTTATCTCCCGCACTTTCCGAAAGACCTCTCTTTTTCGCTTCCGGCTCTCTTTAGAAGCCTCGCCGCTCACCATACCTGCACAAAGAAAAGGTCAGTGAGATCACTAAGGCCCAAAGATCAGAGATGTAGAAAGTACCGAAGCCCGCGTTCTTGGCCGGTGACCAGCTGCATAGTCCAATGATGCAGTTCGGCTGTCACTGCATCTAAACAAGAGAATTTTTGTCTGGCCGCCTGATCTTTCAGTTCCATCACCATTAGGCCCTCTTCCCTATTCAAGGTGATGCGCTTCGGAAGTAAGGGCCCTAGTGTAACCAGCTGCGTGGGAAACCCTCAAAGCCGTTCGAAATTTTGCTCCTCAGAATAAAGAAGCGTTTCTTCCAATTCTTCAGGGAGGAGGGCAGATCGGTAAAGAGCCCACAATGTGGCTTCGCCTGAAAGAACCAGTACTCATCGTCCTTTCGGCGAGTCAGCCTATGTAGCTTGGCGAATACCTTCGCCGTTGGACTGAGTCCTTTTGCTCGGCAAAGGCCTCTGAAGGCTACCAGGATCTGCTATGAGTTCGGGTGAACTTGGGCTATGCACACTTGGTGAAATTTTAAGACTTCCTTGAAGAAGTCGTCAAGAGGGAATCGCAGCCCGGCTTTTAGTTGCTCTTCGTATACCATGATCATATCATTCTCTTCAAAGAAGTGATCGACTCGAAGATCGCCGTGACACTTAATGAGTTCGTATGAATCAGGCTGAATGTTATACTCTTGGCTGAACGACTGCAGGTCGGTTTCCTGAAGGATCGATGGCAGCTCATCCATGGGAAGGTTTTCTCTCCCTGAAGAATGTGTTTGCCTCGAGGATGCTGCTTGACCGCGGGCTGGAATGGAGGTCCTAGGGGGATCAGATCGCCTGCTTGTTTCGACTACCTCTACCTCATCTGACGACCACGAGACCTGAACGGAAAGGGGGCTTGCCGCTCTCTGACCCTCGGCACTGCTCATTTTCAAAGAAAAGAAAGAAAGATCAAAACCCTTACCGGAGTGTGATCGGTGTCGGAAGAACTTGAAAAAACGAGAGGATTTTGGAATCGCTCGCGAAAGGCTGAAAATGACATAAGGGAACAACTGGCGGACTCATCCCCTATTTATACTAGTATGAGCATTTAATGCTCACGGTCTCCCAAGCGGCGCATCGGTTAGCGGGATTCGCCAGCTTTTTCTGACATGTCTCATGAATATTCCAGAAATCCCATTATAAGGAGAGATCGGCTAGTTAGAGATTGATGAATTAAGGCGAATGTTTGGAAGTGCGGATCGATCAAGGGCTGTTCAGTTAGGAACCGGATTGGATAAACACATCAGAGATCGGAAAATAATCAATGCAAATGATAGTTGTCAAAATAAAAAATTTTATTTACAAAAGGTCAGATTGCATCATTTGGGCGATCTCTAGAGATCGGATTACATTAAAAGTCGGATTACATCATTTGGGCAATCTCTAGAGATCGGATTACATTAAAGGTCGGCTTACATCATTTGGGCGATCTCTAGAGATCGGCAGTACATCCCATCTAATAAAGACCCATGTCAAAGCCTAGTCTCCTGGCTGAATCAAAAGATGTGTTAGACTAGCCATCGACATTGGACAGATGTACAGCTCAGATGGGGAGATTATGACTCTCATGAGGATGAGAGAGGTCGTCATCAATGTTATCGCTCGAAACCAAGCCGCTGTCGGGACACCCAATGTGGTGAGAAGCCAAATGAACTTCAAGGGGCAGTCACCAATGTTATGGGGAATATTAGTAGTCTTCTCGCCCGAAATTAGTTCGCCGATTATATCGGTCGAACGATTTGAGATCGACACGATCGAGGTCCTCGATCCAGGTCGGCAAATTAGTCTGGTTCTCTCACTGTCATCAAATGAGTTTATCATAATTTCTCGATCACCGGGATCATAAATTTTCAGTCGGGGAATAAAGAGGACAATCGGAAAAAGATCAAAAGCAACTATCATGGCCGGGACTATTGCCGGAGCTGTTAGAACAGGAAATGTGAGAAGGAAGAGGAGAAAATCAAATGCGGAGGGCTTTCCCATTGAAGGTATATATATAGGGAAAATCTGAGCATTTATTGCGAGCAGAAAACGAAGCGGATGCCTCGGAAATTGAAGGAATAAATGCTTTGACTGAACCGGACCGGATGGAGGAAAAGGCCGGAGTAGGAGAGGTCGGAAGAGGGGAGCCCGGCATGAGAGATCGGAAAAGGATCATGTTAGAAAGATCGGAAGGGAGGGGAGGTCGAAAAACAAAGAGAATAAGATAACTTCCGCTAACTATCGTCATAATCAGAGCCAAGGTAGTTAAAGCGTCGCAGACGAAATCTCCACCGCACGCCTCAGAATCGCCCACATTACTGACAGGTGCCATAGTATGTCATAATAGTGCTGTGCATCCCAATCTCCACCGTTGATCTTACTTGTAAGGATGAGCCCGGAGCCCTTGGATCAAAGAAGAAGACGACAAGACCGGCGCCTTTTATTCCCAGCCCTCGGATCGCCCTGGACAAGAAAATTTGAGCCGTCAGATTAGAAGAGAAAAAGGACAAAAATTTCTAATAAGGATCTCAGTCGTTCATTCTAATTCTCTTTAATTCCCAAGTGTCCGATCATGTCCTTCAAAATCCAAACCTTCCATCTCCCTCAAAATGAATCTTGACCCTTCATGGGGAGCACCCGGTCCCTATAAATATACCTGCATGAAAACTGTTCAAGGAGGAGAAGGAGGAAGAAAAGGGTGGGAATTATAGTGGAAAAGCTCTGAAAATTAATTCAGTTTCGCTATTCTGCTATTTTTAAGCTAGAAAGACTTTGGAAACCAGTTTTCTCAAGTATTTTCTCTAAAGAAGTGTTGGACACTGGAACTCCTGATTTTCAGTTTGTTCATTGCTCTGTGATACCTTTTTTTTAAGTTTTCAGTTCTGCTTTCACCACCTTTATATCCACTTTTATTTTCTGAGTTTAATCTCATTCATTATCATTCTGGTTCGATTACATGCTAACTAGGCATTCGTCATTTCAAGGCAAGCATTAGTCTCCAGACTGTTAGCCCGAAACTCTGCAACATTTGCGACTCCGTAGTTAGTTCAATAGGTTCAACTTCCTGCAGGTGAGTGTTTGAACCGTTGCCTTATCCAGTGTTCGTCTTTATTTTCTTTTTATTAATGCTCATAATTTTTGTTAAAGTTTGTCTTATGTCAGAAGGTCCCACGTAGGTAGTTATTCTCGTGAGTTTATCTTTTGATACAATAGTTCATGTTATTCATTTATTCTCGATCTTTATTTATCTCCCAATGCGGGTGTTCGGGTTACGGGTAACGTATAGGTAATTTGATAAAATGTTGGTAGTAGTATCTTAACATAAGAGTTTTTTTTTTATATATAAACGTTCTGATAATAAATCAAAGAGTTATGAAGTCGAACCACTAGACTAGCTCGAGAAGATGACTGGGTAAGGTGGAGTGTCGGAAAAAAATTGAATTTCAGATTAGCAAATGAAATAGAGCAAATATTGCCTGGCGGAAGGTATTAGTAAGGCGATCACATAGGAGGTCGGTCAAATTCAGTTTGATGTCCCCTATGTAGTCATGAGATACCAATGAGTTAAAAGAAGCCTCATTCGGGCCCCCGGCATCGTCGGATGCTAAAACCCTTAATCTTAGGCTTTTAAGATGTGTAGCTGTAATTAAATTTTAAGAGGTTAGAAAAATCCTTATCCGACTCCCATTCAAATAAAAGAGATCGGAGGAGAGTTCTTATCCGATTCTCAACCAAAAATTTTAATAAATATCTAAAAGAGATCGGAGGAGAGTTCTTATCCGATTCTCAATCCAAAATTCTACTAAATATTCAAAAGAGATCGGAGTAGAGTTCTTATCCGATTCTCAATCCAAAATTCTAGTAAATATTCAAAAGAGATCGGAGGAGAGTTCTTATCCGATTCTCAACCAAAAATTTTAATAAATATCTAAAAGATATCGAAGGAGAGTTTTTATCCGTTTCTCAATCCAAAATTTTAATAAATATTTAAAAGAGATCGGAGGAGAGTTCTTATCCGATTCTCACTAAAAATTCTCATAAATATCTAAAAGAGATCGAAGGAGAGTTCTTATCCGATCTCCAATCGAAATTTTAATCTAAAGAGATTGGAGGAGAGTTCTTATCCGATTCTCAAATCGAATTCTGACAAATATGCAAAGTAATCCCACAAACGAAAACCGCAACACAACACCAATTCACTAAGGTTGTCTCATTTACTTATGTATTTGGGTAATCCGAATTAGTGAAAAATCAAATATTTCTTTTTATCAAAAGGATTAACATTTCTATTCGAACCCCCCTAACTATCAATTTTAATTTATAAAGAACGTAAGGTTAAATCTGCTCACCCTCATTGAGGGACGAGGTGGGGTGCCTAATACCTTCCCCACACGTTTACGGACCCCGAACCTAGAATCTCTGTATTTGAAGTGGTTTCATTTTAATTTGCATTTCACAAATGTTTTTCTTTAATTTCCCTCAAAATTAAAGTGGCGACTCCTCACTCTTTCCCACTTCAGTGAGTGTTCGTCCAGGCGACCGCAAAACACCTTGCGACAGTAACAAGAACAAGAAAAGGAATAGCAAGCCTGGAGGTTTTGCTGACAACAACAATAACAACAAAAGTAACACTCAAGTTTTTCCATGTTGTCCTTATTGCAAAAAGGACAATCATCCACAAAGAAGATGTTGGTGGAGGCCTGATGTTAAATGCAATAAGTGTGGTCAGTTAGGACATATGGAAAAAATATGCAATGCTCAATAGCAACATGAAGAAGCCAAGGCTGTTCAGAATCAACATGAAGAAGAGAAAATGTTTGTAATATCATGCCTTACCACTAGTAGCTCAATCGAAAATTGGCTTATGGATAGTGGTTGTACCAACCACATGACATATGATCATGAACTCTTTAGAGAGCTTCATAATACTGCTATCTACAGAGTCAGAATTGGAAATGGAGCATATATTACTGTAAAAGGAAAAGGAACAGTAGCTGTTGAAAGTCACACAGGTTTGAAATTAATTTCAGATGTTTTATATGTTCCTGAAATTAATCAAAATCTTTTTAGTGTTGCTCAATTGTTTGAAAAAGGATATAAGGTGCTGTTTGAAGATAAAAGTTGCATTATTAAAGATGCCGAAGGTAGAGTTGTGTTCAACATTCAAATGAAAGACAAAAGTTATGCCTTAGATCTAATGCAAGAAGCACAGCCAGTTATACATGAAGAAGACAACAATACAATGCTTTGGCACAGGAAATCAGGGCACTTCCATCATACAACTGTATTTTTTATGAAGAAAAACAACCTTGTGAAAGACTTGCCTCAATTGGGAAAGGAGCTTTCTACATGTGCAGCTTACTAATATGGGAAGCAAATAAGGCTTCCTTTTCCACAAAATAAAGCTTGGAGGGCAGTTCAAAAACTACAATTGATACACACAGATGTAGCAGGACCCATGAGGACATCATCTTTGAATGGCAATAAGTATTATATTGTTTTCATTGATGATCACTCAAGATTCTGCTAGATCTATTTTATGAAGCTTAAGTCTGAAGTTGCTGACATTTTTTGGAAGTTCAAAGCCTTTGTGGAAACTCAAAGTGCTACAAGATGCAGGTGATCAGATCAGACAATGGAGCTGAATATAGCTCCCAAAAATTTAACAAATTTTGTCGAAATGTAGGCATTGATCATCAATTGATAGCACCTTACACGCTACAACAAAAGAGTGTTGCAGAGAGAAAAAATAGGATACTTATAGAGATGGCAAGATGCTTACTTCATGACAAAGAGCCACCAAAAAAATTTTGGGCCAAAGCAGCAAATACAACAGTTTATCTACTAAACAGACTTCCAACAAAAGCTTTGCACAAAAGAACTCCATTTGAAGCTTGGTATGGCTACAAACCAAAATTTGTTAATCTGAAAACTTTTGGTTGCTTGTGTTTCTCTTACATCCATCAGGTTAAGAGAGACAAATTGGACAAGAAGGCAGAAGCTGGAATTTTTGTAGGCTATAGCTCAAGCTCAAAAGCCTACATAATCTACTTACCAGAAAACAACAAAGTTATTATTAGCAGAGATGTCCAATTTCATGAGTCAGATAGCTGGAGCTAGGAAATAGACCAACAGACTGAGCGTCATGTGGAGAATGATGATGTCAATAATGAACCTGTTAGAGGGACCCGAACACTCTCTGACATTTATCAACAGTGTAATGTTGCTGTGATGGAGCCTGCAGGATATGAAGATGCAGCAACGTATCAAAAATGGGTAGCTGCAATGAAGGAGGAGCTTAACATGATCGGAAAAAACCAAACGTGGGAATTGGTGGACAGACCGAAAGAAAAGAAAGCTATAGGATTTAAATGGGTTTATAGGACCAAGCTCAATTCTGATGGTTCTGTAAACAAATATAAGGCAAGGCTTGTAGTCAAAGGGCATGCTCAAATGTTCGGGGTAGATTTTTCTGAAACTTTCGCACCAGTTGCCATAATGGATACCATAAGGATGTTACTAGTTGTTGTAGCACAAAAGGGTTAGGTTGTACACCAACTTGATGTCAAATCAACTTTCTTAAATGGATATTTGGAGGAAGAAATATTTGTGGAGCAACCACAAGGTTTCGTTGTTCAAGGACAAGAAGAGAAGTATATCGGTTGAAGAAGGCTCTTTATGGCCTTAAGCAGGCGCCAAGGTCATGGTACAACAGAATTGATGCATTCTTGGAGAACTTAGGCTTTGAAAATGTCTAAGTGAATCTACTTTATATATCAAGAATGTTTATGATGAAATACTTTTGGTGTCTCTTTATGTTGATGACTTGCTTGTAACAAGAAGTAAAAAGGAGCTGATTGATAAGTTTAAAGAAGAAATGAAAGATGTCTTTGAAATGACAGATCTTGGCAATATGAAATTCTTTCTTGGTATGCAGGTACAACAAAACAAAATCAAATTTTTGTGTGCCAGTAGAAATATGGAAAATAACTACTAAAAAAATTTAATATGGAGGAGTGCAAGTCAACGGCAACTCCGATGAATCAAAAGGAGAAGTTTTGTCAAGAAGATGGAGCTGGAAAAGTTGATTAAAGGATGTATAGAAGCTTAATATGCTGCTTAATATACTTGACTGCAACTAGGCCAGATATCATGTATGCAGTAAGTTTGCTATCCAGGTATATGCATTGTGCTAGTAAAATTCATTTTCAAGCAGCGAAGAGGATTCTTAGATTTGTTAAAGGAACAGTTGATTATGGAATAAAGTTCAATCAAGTAGAAAATTTTAGTTTCCATGGTTATTTAGATAGTGATTGGGCTAGATGCATTGATGATATGCGAAGCACCTCAGGTTATTGCTTTAGCTTTGGTTCTGGAATTTTTTCTTAGTGTTCGAAGAAATAATAAGTCATAGCACAATCCACAGCAAAAGCAGAATATGTGGCAGTTGTTGCTACCATGAATCAAGCACTTTGGAATAGAAAACTTCTTACAGATTTGCATATGAAGCAAGAAGAAAGCACACAGATATTTGTGGATAACCAAGCTGCAATTTCAATAGCTAATAATCTGGTATTTCATGGCAAAACAAACATTTCAAAATAAAATTTTATTTTCTAAGAGATGTATAGAAAGAAGGAGAAGTGCAGCTGATCCATTGCAGGACAGAAAATCAATGTGCTGATATTTTAACTAAAGCTTTACCTAAAGCTAGATATGAATTCTTAAGACAAAAGCTTGGTGTATGCAGCTTCAAAGCTAAGGAGAAGTGTTAAATATCATGTCTTTGAATCTATCAACAAATTCAGTTTATGTTTTGCTATTCTTTAGGAAAATAAACCAGTCAAATATTAGTTGAGATTAGGCTGATATATAGCAGATTTTTCTGCATTTAAGTTTCAACATTACGCTGTATAAATTGGTGGTTTCGGTACTTAATAAAGAATGTGTTTCCAGTAGTTCAAAATATTTTTCCAGCTCTTATTACTTACAAAGACAACCAATAGAATAGGCATACACTGGTAGAGCTCCTACATAGCAGTTAATCTAAGTATATATATGTTACCATAGCCTAATAAGCTTCTATGCATTGATCACAATAATTTGATCTTTTAATCAATTCATAACAGGCTAGCATTCAGCTCCTAGATTAATACTTTGAATAACAAGGTACATGAAAACGTAGGAATGTTGGATATAAAATTGAGTGGCCAATTAAGATTATTCAAGTTTTTAAGTAATATTGACCTACTACTCAGTTCACGTCCCCACATAAGTCTTTTACTGGAAAATACTTTACGCAAGTAATTTTTTAATTTTGTTTTTGGTTGATATAAGAAAAACAGAACTCCAACTACCAAACATCATGCACCAACGAAGCATCTAAACTAGGAGGGGAAAACAACAGTCTGTGAGTTCCCATATTAGCTAAGAAATCAATGCAGGACTTAGCTTCGCGATAAACATGAGTGATGCTGACTGCCTACTCTCGCTGCAGAAACTTCCTGATCATCCTAACAAGAGATCTTGCACTGCCCTGAGGTTTCTTCATCCCTAAAACAAATTGCACAACACTATTATTATCACTTTCTACAATTAACCTATGAATGCCCATATCCCACGCAAAGCTTTAAACCCTCATAAATGGCCCAAGGTTCAACTAAAGTAATTGAACAACTACCCATATTCAACATAAAGCCCCCTTCCATCTGCCAGCCTCATCCCTAATTAATCCTCCACCAAAAGCTTCCCCCGAGTTCCCTTTATACACCCCATTAACATTAAGCTTGAAACATCCAGTCGGAGGAGCTTTCTAACTGACCCAGCAAACACTCATCCCTTCTTTCCCATTCTCACAGAATCATCTTTATCTTGAGTCATCACAAAGGTAGAAACTTTCGTCTCGAGGAAGCCGATTTTTTATTTTTAGAATATAAATGGATAAAATTTCGAAAGTTTCAGTAATGCATAAAAAGTATACCTAATTAGTGTTTTGTTCTCTAATTTATAGTTTGAGGGTAAGGAAGGCAGTGAGTCAGGTTTTTTTCTGATACCCAATTCGATCGAATTCTAATACAAATTTAGGTAATAAATAATCAGATTTGGGACGGGTTGGAGTTTTCAATCGGATTTGGGTTTTGCATGTTACGAATCCCTTATCCGAATATATTTATATAAATACTTAATTAAATATAAAATATATTTTTTATAATAATATTTATATATTTATATATATTTTTTATTTTAAATAAAATAGAGTATAAATATTTTATAGAATTATTAAATTTTTAAAATATAAATTATTAATAAAAATAATTTTTTTATAGATTATTAATTAAAATATTTAAAATTAAACTGATACATGTATTTTTTAGATAATAATAATCAAATTTGACACAGGTTTGGATATTTGAGAAAAAATTTTAATTGAGTTTGTGTAATCAGCGGTGAGAATCTCCACATACTCAGTTCTTACTCCGAGATTCTATAAATCTACCTTGATGGTTGACTTTCCATATTGGCATTAGGCTAAACGCTATTCGGGTATGTTGGTCAAGCTTGTGAACTGGTGTTCGGTATCATCTATGGGCCTGTTTGGCATTGCTGTTGAAATTGCTGTTGAGAAAATCACTTTTTTAAATATGCTAGTTAGAGGGTGTTAAAAAATAACTAAAAATTAAATTTGATCAGTTTTAATTATGAACACTAAAATAATAAAACAATTTTTCCTAAACTGATTTTATCAACAGTATCTAAAATGATATTTTTATTCAGAAAAATAATTTTAGGCTTTAAAACTCAATGACAAACAGAACTTGTGTGGGCTGATGCCCAGCTCGTTCTTGTTTGAGTGTTGTTAGAACTGAGCAATGTGATGCTCGGTTGAATTGCTTTCTTTTGCTTTTTTTACCGTACTGACTTTTTAACCCTTTGACTGTCAAATTAATTACCACGCTAACTCTACTGAATTTTTGTCTCCAATTTGGACCGGTTATATCATTAGTTTGCAAAAACTCTTTTTCTCTTTTGTATTCCTTGACTTTACGTTCTTTAAAGAATGTAAGTTTTTGATATGTGGATGATCATGGGTATATGGTGACATCAAACGCCCCGCTCATTGCATAATTTGCCAATTATTAGGTACATGTGCAATCTTTTAGTAACTTTTGAAAGGACATCTACATGATATATGTTAGAGCCATAAACAACCTGCAAATGGCTTTCCTAAACCAACCAGAGATAGCAGTAGAGCCACTTGCAATTCCTTCTGAAAATTTCAGAAGAAGCGTTGTGGGTACTTTCTTTGTTTTGAGAGCGTAGAATAAAAGGAGAAATGATATTATGCAATAGCTTAACGAATGTCAATCGACCATATTTCGTGTCTTGTTTTCACATTACTCTAAGCATTGTTCACTGTTCTTTTTTTTTTTAATCTCTCTCTCTTCTCTCTCTCTCTCTCTCTCTATATATATATATATATTTTGCTTTCAACATCAGGAAAAATCCTAGTGAAGATATTGTCAAGTTAGGCAGTGAAATGGAAGATGATGAAACAGCCAAGGAAAAGAAAGCATAGAGGATAGCACCTGGTTGTGAAGGCGTTTTCTGCATTTTGTGTGAGGGGAGAAAAATGGAAATAATGAAAGTTTTTTGATCTGTATGTACATGTAAAAGCAAATCAAACATGTGCATACACAACTCATTGGTGCTAGTATTTTTTCATGTGGGCTGTGGTACACTGGTAAACTTTTTAGGTGGAGGACGTGGATAAATTGCAAGAATTTGACATGTATAGTAAAGAAAGGGGGTAAATGAATTATCTTCTTGTGCTGACTTTTTCATGTTGAGATGAAGAAACCTGTCATTGATGTATTTCATATGCATGTTACATGGGAAGTACCATATGTATCTGCTTTTGTATATGATATCAAAGCATGTGGAGGCATTAATCGATCGAGGGATTCTTTTGTGGAAGTACACGCATGGCTTTTCTTTAAATTAATAAGGAGTAATTAAATTTTTATTATATAAAAAAAATTAAATTTTTAAGCATGTAGAAACTTTACTTTTTAGCACTCCCAATTTATATTATAAATTTCCTAATTGATGAATATTGTTAATTTATAAGATTATTCAGTATATTAGAAGTGAAGGAAATCGAAATTTGATTATAGATTTTTTTTTAATTTCGAATTTTGATTAAATTTAATTATTAAAAATAATTTTAATTTTGATTAATTAGACTTGTATTTTAAATTAAATTAATTCAATTTGAGTGAGAATCCAACCGTGGCCATTGCCTAGTTCCAGGCCAAGGCAAGCAGAGAGAATGGATATTTTATTTTATATCTTTTGGTTATCGACAGTTGTGAGTGTTTAATATTCGAAAATCCGAAAAATCAGAAACAAAGAGCGCCTATCCTCGTATTCAGTCATTTGTTTTAATCATATTGCCTCTCTTTCCTTAATTTTTTTTTTTTTTTTGGTTTTTAGATTCCCTCACACTCTGTCCGATCCCTGACTCCAAAATCAAATTCTACGCTTCACTTCAAATTCCCCTTCCTTCCTTCCTTCCTTCCTTCCCTCCTCCTGCTGCTGCTTCTTCTTCTTCTTTCCTCTATGTTTCGTTCCGGCGACGTCGTTCTTCAGCAGAAACTAGGGTTCCAGGTTTTCACTTCTCCGTCCCCAAATTGCTCATGCTCTCCGCTACTTTTTCCTCCTCCTGATTGCTCACGTCGTTGGATTCCGTATAAATGAAGCACCTTTCTCTTGTTTTCGAGTATCTGCTGTGGAAGCTGACCAAATATTAGGTTCTTCGTTTCTTTGCTACTAATCTTGGCCTTTTTTCATCTCTCTCAAGTCTATTTCGGTTTGCAAATCGAATTTTTCGCGTCTTGGTAGAGAATTTTAGATTGTATTGAGATTAGGGTTTGGATTCTGAATTACGTCAAGTTGCTGAATTTCCAGTTTTTTCTTTTCATTTCTATTTGATGTTTACCCTTCGAGTTTAGGGTTTCATCCGGAGAATATGGAGGAAGTTGTTGTATTGAAATTAGGGTTTCCGTTTGTAAATTAAGCAACTTTGTTGGAGTTCAAGTGCTATGCCTTGGTATTTCAAGTTCTGGGTTGTGAAATAAGATTGTTTGGAAGATAATTACTGCTGCTGCTGTTGTTGTAAAATTGGGGGTGTTGTTAACTTTTGATTTATGGGTGGATTTTAGTCGTTAGCGCAAGTTTTAGCAAACTCTGGAGATAGTCTGTTGTACAAAAACTGAGATTTTTATTTTCTGCATGAGAGATGTTTTATTCACAGTTTATATTGGCCAAGAAAGGGCCCTTAGGGACGATATGGATAGCAGCTCATTTAGAGAGAAAGCTTCGAAAGAACCAGGTCGCTGACACTGATATTGGTGTCTCTGTGGGTAAGTTTTCATTTTAATGTTTAATTTACCCTATACTTTCCTTTCTGGAAAAAAAAAAAAAGGTTAAGGTTGGATTAGGCCAGTCCAGCGATACGATGAAACATAAAAGTTTCATAGTGGTAATTGTCTTAGTACTCATTATGTTTTCCTGATTATTTTTTCATTGGGAAATTAGAGCAATAAAGTAACGTTGTCTACGTCATTAGTATAAACAAAAATGAAAGTTAAGAAATAGTTTGTATTGGAGTATCTTAACTATCCTTTGCTAAGGCTATCTTTGAGGTTGTTTTGTACCTCCTGCTGTCTGAGTCTTGACATGCCCAAGCAGTAAAATTTAGATTTGAGTTTATTATTAAGTTATTTGCGCATGATTTTGCAATTGTTATTATTAAACAAACAAGGATCATGAGCTCGCTTTCTTCCCCTGCAGTAATAAGACCACTTATTTTCAAAGTTCATGTTGTATTCCAGCAAATAATTGTTGTGGATATGGGATTAAGACAGTATATTAGTTAATGGTGACACGGTTATCAGTTTCCAGTACCATTATGTTCTGCTAGCTTCATGGAACTCTAATCAATTAGCAAAAATACTTTCCACAAGGTTAAATGTGGTTGGCCAAAGTAAAAAATTGTGCTCTAGAGATGGAAAAATTTTGGTAACCAGCTGTTGAGTGATGACAGGATTTGTGAGACACTTTTCCTCACAAGTTAAAGTTGTCACATGGGAATCTCATTTCTATGCCCTTTCTTGTGCATTTTTTTGATGATACTGTTCCCGACTGTTTTAACTCTTTTTTCCTCCATCTCTCACAGATTCCATTCTTTTTCCTGAAGTACCAATTGCACTTAGGTTGTCCAGTCATCTTCTGCTTGGTGTGGTGAGGATATATTCTAGAAAGGTGAATTACCTTTTCGATGACTGCAGTGAGGCTTTGCTGAAGATAAAGCAAGCTTTTCGTTCTACTGCAGTTGATTTACCTCCAGAAGAATCAACTGCACCATATCACTCCATTACATTGCCAGAGACTTTTGATCTTGATGATTTTGAGCTGCCAGACAATGATATTTTTCAAGGGTGAGTTCTGATATCAGAAACTGTTTTTGGCTAAATAATCTTTTGTATATTGTGGTTTCTATTTGTGAAGTAACAGTTAAGGTATGTGATGACCATGTACAGGTCTGGATCTTTAGCAATTTGTTTTACAGCTTTATTTAAAAGATCTCAACATTTGTGGGCAATAATGTCTGCCTTTTTTACTATACTGCTTGGGGTGTTTCTCTCTTATTACATAAAATCCCCCTGCACATCCCAATGGTTTATGAATTCATGAGCTCTTTGGAATTTCCAAGTTCAAACCTGTGGGTGATCCTGTGGATTGCCATCTGCTAGGTTTTGTTTGACATTTATTTTATACCTGACAATGACAAAATATCACTCAATTAGCTATTGGATTACATCTTATGGCAATAGATGGCAATTCGTGGGGAAAAAAAAACTTTTGATATGTAAGATCTTTTTTTTTTGCCCCCCTTTGTATCTTAACTTTTTTCTGAGGATTTAACCCAAATCGTTTAGAGTGGAGAAAGTAAATCCATATAGCCGACCCAAAATTTTTGGGATAAAGGCTTAGTTGAGTTGAGTTGTATCTTAACTTTTATCTATCCTGCAGTAACTACGTTGACCATCATGTCAGTACAAGGGAACAGATTACACTACAGGACACAATGGATGGCGTTGTTTACTCCACATCGCAGTTTGGTTTGGATGGTTAGTGCAACCTTTGCATGTCATGGTTTGGTGGTGCATTTAATTACCTAATGATGATTATGCAATTGGTAATTCCATTTCTTATATGTCATAACTTGATTTCAGAGCGTTTTGGTGATGGTGACACTTCTCAAGTTGGTTTGGACCTTGAAGAGGTAATTCTGTTTTGTTTGCTGGCGTCCCATTATCTTGGAAATTAGGTTGGAAGCTATTTTGAGACATAAATAATGGAATGTGATTGGTATAATTGGATTTTTTTTCCCTGAAAGCCTATTTGTTTTTGGTTTGAAAATTTAAGAGCCAAATTCACTGACTCTCCTGTCCCATGGAGGTAATACATCAGTTGTTTCATGTACCAGTAAACAAGTTTCAGTGTTAATCCATTCTAGGCTTTTTTTCAGGGACCCTTGTTGTTCAGTTATTAGTATTGTAAAAATTATTTAATTATGTTTCTTGGCTGATTATAAACAGGACCTCTTCCTAGATAAGGTTGCAGCAACAGTGCATGGTGAAATTTCTGAGTAAGGCTTTGTTACCTGTGTCACTGATGTCTCTATTTTTTTTTTTTTCTTTTTTTTGGGAGAGAGAAAGAGGGGAGGGGGGCAGTGGTTAGTTGTATTTCCATTATGCTACCCTTATTTGTTCTTTTCTTTTTCAGATGGTAAGGAGAAGTTATTGTTGCTGTGGGTAGTTATTCTGATAGTTGAATTTTTTTTCAATTTATTTAGAACAAGAATTTCTGGCAGTTGATTCTTAAAATGGCTTCTGGTACTTGGTCTGGTGATTGATTTATAAAATTTTTTTGCATAATCTAAAATTTCTGAAGAATCATGTTCAGCTTCTATGATTGCAGAAATGATGCACAGACACCTGTTGAACCAATACCAATGGATACAAGTCATGAAGGGATGACTGGATCTTCAGAAGACATGCCATTGAATGGTACTAGAAAAAAGGTTGATATGGATATCCAAAATATCTTATTGCTAAAAGTCACTTAATCCTTTTGTTTTTTATTCTCCTTTTGTCTTTATGTTGGTTTTTTATTTGACTCGTGGGATTGATCATTTTCTAGTTATGAGAGAATAATACTGCCTCAATCTGATGAAAAATATTTTTCCCTTGTGACAGACTGAAGGTTTTGCTGCAAATTTGGAAGGCGTTGACTATGCTCAGGCTCCATCTACCCCTGGATTAATGGAAGAGCCAAATGTGTCCAGTGTCAAGGAAGGTCTGGTCAGTGATGATCATTTAGAGCCAGAAGATCAGAATTTAGGAGAATTTGTACAAATAGAGGGCTTTGAAAATGCTTCCAGTAAGTCAGACCTTCATAACAGGGATGATGCAATGGATTCTGCTTTAGGTGCTCATTTAAATCATTATTCTATTGTGTGTGCACCTGCTGAGGGTAGCAGCCGCCTATATGTTGAATTGGAGGTCAATCAAACAAGGGTGGAGGGAGATTTACTTTCTACTTCAGTGACTACAGAACATGATCCAGCAGATGGGACTGTTGGCGTACTGGATGGTTTGGACAAGGTAGAAGATGCAAATAAAGTTGTTTCTTGCAATAATGAAGAGTATGTCCCCTCTATAGATCAAATTAATGGAGAGTATGACGAATCCTTAGGAGTTAGGTTGCAAGAAACTGATGATGTTGAAATCATAAAAAACATGCAAGAAACACACTCAAATGGCAAACATATTGTGTCAAATGCTATCCACTCACTGGAATTGCCTAGTGCTCTGAAATCTGTTAATGTCGATGGTCAGGGTTGTCAGGGACTGGAGGATCCTGAAGTATTGAATGACAATTTTAATAATGAACAGATGGCAACTGCTTGCACAAGTGTGCTCCAGACATGCAATTCCCATTTAAGCAAGCCTGATAGTTCATATCATGATGTTGGTAATTCTGTGGTTGCTTCTGACTTGCAATCAGCAGATATTGTACCATTGTCATCAGAGTCACTTCAAAGGAAAGAAGGATTCCATGCTTCTGGAAATTCCACTAAGGTGCAAGGTTTGTACCGCAAGCTTGATGGATGCAATTAGATGCTAATCAGTACTCTCTGAAGTGTAATTTGATATTTCTCAATTCAATCCATTTATTAAATAGTTATTTTTACCTTGTAGGTCAAGAGTGCCACATGACTGGTGTTGTACAATCAGAGGAAAATCGGACATCTGAACCTGCTTTAAGTGGAGAAATTCAGGCAGATGGAGGAAAACGAGAGGATCAACTGGACAAAGCAATCTCTAATGATAACCAGTGTGAAGATTTGAATAGTTCCATGATTTCTGACTTGCCAGCACCTGAGAAGTTGCTTTTTGCACCCCAGAGGCTTCTGGATAGGCAACCTGATTTACTAGTTGAGACACCTGATAAACAAGTCCAAGAGGGTGATGAAAGTGGTGCAGGGACAAAAATTTTTGGGAAAAAGCGGAGTTTTGCTGAAAGTTCTTTAACTGTGCAAAGTATAAATTCTGTTGAATCACTTGGCATGACCAAATCAAAGAGAACTGTAAATTCTATTCCTGATGATGATGACTTGCTATCTTCTATATTAGGTATCAATATCATGTACTTTCCTGATTCCTTTACACATGCTAGGCTATTTTCTTTGTAAGGTAAAAATATTATTGACCAGATAAAATTGTTCGCTTTTCCAGTCGGAAGAAGATCTTCAGTTTTGAAAATGAAGCCAACTCCACCCATGCCTGAAGTACCATCTATGAAGCGTGCCCGGTTTTCATCTCGACCTACCACATTGAAGAGGAAGGGGCTAATGGATGATTCAATGGTTTTGCATGGCGAGTATGTTAAAATTCTCATCTACATGTCTCTGTATAAATATTAAATATTTCTATTTGATAAGAAGTGTCTGGCATCCTACCTTAAATGGTCGCTGGTAAAGAATGTCTGATGTAGGACAGGTTGAGGAACCAGCCTATAAATGCTTTTATGGTGGGAAAAAATTAGAGTGATTTATTATTTTCAGGGTTTGATTTAAGGAAGAAGGTGAACTGTATTAGAGCTGGTTAGAGAAGAAGAGAAATTTCGGGTTATGTTGAAGCTATGATAGCCCCGAAGCACTGTAGCAAAAAAAAAAAAGGAAGAAAAGAAAGGGGAGAAAAATGAAGTAGCCATCGAGCCTTCCGAATAAAATACTTGTTATTCCATTATTTATCAAAACTCCCCCAAGAATAACTAAGTTATATAAGTATTTATAGAGATTTGATAGTTAATCCTACTATCCCAAACTAGGAAGATTCTTTACCAATACTAAAATGCTAAATAGTATATGAAGCAAATGATTTTGTCTTAGGAATTCCTAATAATACTAAACCTGTTTTTTGAGAATAATAATACTAAACCTTAAATTTATGGAGATTTGATAATTAATCCTACTACTAGTAGGATTGGGAACTCCTAAACAGTACTAAACTCTAAATTTCCTAAATATAAATTTATAAGAAAAAGATTTGAGTTTTACACTTAAGAATTAGATCAAAATGATCTAAAAATGTAATTTTCCTTGATTGCATCGATGTACCTCAAGCTTTGTGCTTCTGGTACTGGTTGTGAAAATTATCACTGCAGTATCTAAGCAGGATTTGGCTGAATATATTTTTCTTTAATTTCCTGGATCCCCTGGAGATATTTTCCAGCACTAGTTTCTTAATCAATCAATTTTCGTATGCTAATTTTATTTATGTAATAAATTCTTGGGTGTGTAAAATCTACCATCTTTTGTGGTAAAATATTGATGAATTTGCCTACTCCTTTGAAGTACTATACGCCAACAGTTGACTAACACTGAGGACATTCGTCGCATGCGTAAAAAGGCGCCCTGTACACGCACAGAAATTTTGATGATTCAGAGGCAATTCTGGGAAGAGGAACTCTTTAGTGAACCAGTATTAACTGGTGAGTTCATTTTGCTAAAACTTAAGTTTGCTTTCCTGCTGCTTTATTTTTATTATATTTTTGTCATTGGCCTTCGTTTATGTTTACTGTTTGACATTGCTAAAGCCTAAAAGTAAATTTTCTCCTCCAATAGTTTCTGTTGGGCAGAGGGCGGGAGAATTGGGTTTCTTTCTTTCTTTTTTTTTTTTTGGGAGATATTTTGATATGCTTCAAACCTCAAAAGTAAGTCATGAAGAACCAATGTTTAAATTTCATACCTATGATGAAAATGAACTTCTTATGATGAGGATTATATCCTTTCCTTTTATATTGCATGCATGGTGTCTTAAAGTAGATCCTGCCATAGGCTGGTTCAAAAGGTGAACTGGACCAGGACTGGCCTGGGTCAATGTTTTTGGTTCATGAATGGGCCTGGAACTGGGGTATAGGGAGGCTGGTTCCAGTCCCCTCTCCTCGAACCTGAATTGAAACTGGCCGGCAGCTCCAGCTTGATTCTAAAAAACTTTTTTTTTTTTTATTTATATTGGACTTATATTTAGGTCCCTTTATTTTTTTTGCATTAGAAACTAAATAAATAATGTCTAAAAAATCTATAATAATTTAATAATACCCAGCTGGGCTGGATCAGAACCGTTCTGAGCCGGTGGTTCTGGCCCGGAACTGGACCAGAACGGCCTATCTTAAAGTATTGGTTAGTCAGCTATGCAATGGTGTTTGCCTCTCAATCCCATCACCATTGCAAGTCAATTATGGACACAAATTAGGTTTGGTGGTGTAAATTCCATCAGACATGAGCACTCAAAAGCCTTTTTCTTGCTTGTGTTATCTTTTTGTTTGTTTTTCGCATGAAAACTCCATATGCTTACGTAGGTATGTAGTTAACTAAGTTTGGTCTTTCAGGCATGTTAGCGGAACTGTCACATTTGCACACTGAAGCATTTGATTTGAGCAGAACAAGGGTTTCTGAAAATGATGATAATAATAACGCTCCTGTGGAAGCATTGAATGATGAAGATTCTGCCAAGCAATATGTTACCCAACATAGTGAAATTGAAGGGTCCACAGAACCTGGTAGTTGCAGAAATGGCTTGGATAGACAATCCTATGAGACTCTCATTCAGAATGATAATCGCCAGGATGAAGACCACTTCAGCTCATATGATATTAGTAATCAAGAACACATGAATGGAATCACTGATTTAGCTGATTATAGATCTTTAGAACATGAACATTTGGGAAAAACAAGTGAAATAGAAATTGATAAAGTAGATGCTGAAGTTGCTGATATCACAAATCATTCTGCTCAGGGTTTGGTGACATCCCAAAGAGAGCCAGTGTCTGGAGATATTTTTGAAATGCCAATTGGTACTGTTGATCAGTCTGATATCATGGACAAAATGATTGGTGCAAATGATTTTATACAGATGGATGCTTCAAACCGTGATAAGATTGATACACAACTGGTTGAGGAAGTTGCTTCTTTAAGGGACATAAGCAATGGCATGGGGCTTGATAATATTGAATTTGTAGACCATTCTGCTGAGCAAATTATTGCAACTGGAACTGAATCGAGGACGGAAGGAATGCCGTTGGAGGATAGCAAAGCTGGTGCACCAATTGAAGTTGGGGATTTTCATCCAGAAGGTTCTGCACCTATTGATGATAACTTTAGTTCTGTAAACGTTGACCAAGCTTTGGATGAGATTGGAAATGATAGGCATAGGATTCATTGTGAGGTTGGAGGTTTGGGTGTGAGCTCAGGGTGCATTGACCAAATATCTAATCATTTGTGTAATGAAGAATCTAAAATGGATTCTACATATCTGGTAGGACTTGATGGGGATTTCAAAAGCACCTCCATGAATGGAGATTATACAGTATGCGAACAAGCTGATCATCAGAGCACCATGGATATGCAAAATACACTGCTTGACCATGTTACTATCAGGGATTGTGGTGTAAGTTAGACTCCTGATCTTATGTGTCTTTTGGTTTTTCTTGTAAAGTATGTTCATTCCCATTGTTTTGGTGGGTTCATTTTATTACTTTGCCCATGTGTCAATTTCTTTGTTCTTTTCAGGTTTCTTGTTTGCCTTAGCTTTTTTTTTTTTGAATTACAAAATATATGATATCTATTTGCTGATGTATTTAACTGCATAAACCTTTTTCTATGTGCCTAGTTTCACCTTGTGCAACAAGGTAACTTATTCTACTGTTATTGACTTGTTGAATATTAGCTTATTTAATGGTGTTTTTTTCTCCTCCTCCTCCTCTCTCTCTCTCTCTCTCTCTCTCTCTCTCTCTTTATTTTTTTTTTTAAATTTGAAATACTTGTGGTCATATCAAAATTATTTTTAGGTCAGAGTAACTCTGGATTGCTTTTCCTCTAATTCTTTCTCATTTTCATTTGCCTTGTTACACAGAAGTCAGAACTTCCATATTCAGTGCTAATAACTTCTGTTCAACATTTTTCAGCCTTATTTGCTACAAAATATGGATATTCTCATATTAATATCACTCCATCTAGTGGTTACAAAAATTGTTTTGGTGATGTCTCATCTTAGCAAGATGTGTATATCCTTTTCTAAAGAATTACTGTTTGTGCTGAATATGTAGTTTGTTGGTGCAGGATTTTCAAGATGATGCATTTGCAAATGATACAGGTTCATATTTTCCTTATTGCTGTGTTTCTGAGTTTTGTGTGTGTGGATTCATAATTAAATATCTCGCAACCTAATTGAATAGATTTTCTTCAATATATTATGTTTATTGAATTGCTTTACCTGGAACCATGTATAGTGGGAAATGGAAATTTATGCTTTTGATTAGCATAAGCTATCCCAATAGTAATTGTGCCATCTCAAGTTTTGGTTTCTGACTTTCTGTACATACGGGACATACTCAAATTAGTTGTATGCTATCCCAATAGTTATTGTGCTATCTCAAGCTTTGGTTTTAACTTCTAACTTTATGTACAAACATGACATCCAAATCAGTTGCAAACGAGCATTAGTGATCTAGAGTTTTTAGGACCTGTTTTTGGATGTCATATTCCTTTGTAGTTATTCAGTGTTTCAATTTCATGGTAATTTTGTGATATTTAGGTTTGTTGGAGGGTGCATTTGGTTCAAGGGATGGGACAATGTGAGACGAGACAATACTAATATTTGTCCCTTTTTGTGATTGGTGTACTCAGAACAAGGCAAATTAATTATGCACATTAATATTGATATGCTAAATAAATAATGTTTAAGTAATATCAGTGAAGAAAATTTCAAGATTCAATTTGTTTATAATATTTTTTAAAAAATAAATTTTTTATAGATTTTTTTATAAATGTAATTTTGTTGTTCTTGTTGATTGGGACTGGACAAGTTGTCCCACCAGAAGTTAAGGGATAGAAAAATGAGGAATGTCTTATCCAACAAGTATACCAAAAATAAGATTAGTGAGAGTTGTCCTGTCCACAGAACCAAACGTAACCTAATGGTCAGAGTAGTTGAGTTATGGTTTTCTAGTGGGAATGCAAGTCCAATAAGTACTAGGGGCGTGTTTGGTTGCCGGAATTTAACATTTCTATTTTGAATCACTTTCCTGAGAAAGTAGCTTTCCAAGAAAGTGACCTTAGGAATGTAACATTGTCATATTTGGTTATAATTTCAATTTTCCTTAGAATGAACAATTAATTGTGTTTGGTTGGATATTGAGAAATTAAATTAAAGAGAGATTACCACAATACTCCTATTCTAAATATCTTATGAATATATAAATTTATATACTATATAATGAAATTTATCATAATAACCACACTAATATAAATATACCATTATTCAAAAAATGTTGAACCAATGTCATTTAATTTGTTTAAAATATATGATTAAAAATAAAAATTAAAAAGAAGATTCAAAAGATGTGTTCAATTATTAAAAATCAATTAAATGCTGGAAAATATTGTAGCCTACGCAACATCTAGAATCTTGTTGGTAGGGTTTGTAGAGGATATTTAAAATAAGCGTTTTTTTTTAAATATTATTATAAATAAGAGTATTTATGTCCACACATGAATTTTCCTCACCCAATGTTATAAAGAAGATTTATATTGGTATTTTTTTTTTAAATATTATACAAATAAGTATATTGATGTCCATATATATGTTTTCTAATTTCCCACACCTAGACCTGGCCGAGGGCGGTGCTTGAACTAAAACTGGTCAAAAAACTGTGGTTATATTGAACTTGGATTTGATTGAAATTTGAAACCAGAACCATGAAAGGACCTTAGGGGCCGGTTCAAGTACCCTTTCGGTGGACAGTCTACCCACGCCCATGGGAAAGTAACTAGCTTTACCAACTGAAAAGATGGAAAAGTACTTCCCATGTACGTGGGAAAATAGAGGTGGGACCACATGTTTGGGAATTGGGCTTTCCTGGAATGCAACATTCCGCATATGAACCAAACACTAGAATTTATCATTCCTGGTCACTTTTCTGGCAGATTCAGGCAATCAAATGCCCTCTAGAATTTTAACTCTTGTGTGTGTGTGTGTGTGTGTGTGTGTGTGTGTGTGTGTGTGTATATATATATATATTCTCTTATGTTTCTGTTACTTTGATTGCTTGTTTAGCTATTATGAGGGATATGTTTTAATAGTTTCTATTTGAAGAAGCCGTTTTCCTACTTTTATATTTCTTATGGAATTTCTGAAATTGATATGATTATTGGCCCTTTTTGCAGAGTTCTTGAATGTAGATGATGATGAAATAGGTGAAGATTATGAGGAAGGCATGCCAAATGCTGAAGATACTCGGCTTCTTGACAATAGTGGGTGGTCTTCTCGCACCAGGTGTGTATGATTTGTGTGATTTGGGTTTACCTAATATAGAATGTTAGCATAGGCTGTTCTTATATTTCTATTTTCGACCGTCCCTAAACATAAATCTAGTTTGTTGGCATAGAGAACCTTTTCTTCTGTTGTGTTTTTGGGCAGCTTGCTCTCACAGATGAAAGTTGAGAAACTGTCATTATCTTACTACAACCTCTTTCTTGAAGCATGTTCTTTCACCAAACCATGCCAATTTATTTGGCACTTTAAAACCAAATGTATCTTGCTGGAGTGTTTTGGTTTTTGACGAGTTTTGGCTCAATGTTTCTTGGTTGGCTAGCTAATTGGATGAAGCGTGATATGACAGTTCTGGCATTGTTTGACTAGAAAACTAAGAATGATTCGCCCCTTATTCATCGGAGCAATTTATTGTCTTTGATATCTATTTTACTCAGTTTTGGTTATGATACAAAGCTTCTCTTAGTTATGGTGACTGGGATAATTTCATAAACTTCCTGGCTAACCAATTCTTTTTTCCATAATTTTTATTAAATTGACTTGGTGTACAAATTTTTGCTGTCCTTCTATTCATTGTTTAAGTTATTGCAATGCATAATACACTTTGTCGTAGGGCTGTTGCCAAGTACCTTCAAACTCTATTTGATAAGGAAGCAAGACATGGAAGAAAGGTCCTGCTAATGGACAGCCTACTAGTTGGTAAAACTCGCAAGGAGGCATCAAGAATGTTCTTTGAAACATTGGTATGGTCCTCAAACAGAGACTAGAATTGCATCTTTGTGTCTTTTGTAGCATGTAGTTGTGGCCCTAGTATGCTTAAAAAAAAAATCCTCTATATATATGGGACAGGCTGTGAGCTGTGGAAATGTTTAGTAGAATGCTTATATATATATATATATATATTGTTTTAAGCCGGTTACAAGAAAAAAAAATTCTGGATGATGGTCCAATTGTCGTATTTTTCTCTTTCCTATCTTGCTTATTTTATACTTCCTTTCTGGGTTCCAATGTTAATTGTTGATGTAAATTTCCTTGATTTGCAGGTTCTTAAAACGAGGGATTATGTCCATGTTGAACAGGCGAAACCTTTTGATAATATCAATATAAAGCCGCGAGCAAAGCTAATGAAATCGGACTTCTGACCTCGTGTAGGAAAGGCAGACGCATTTGATAAAGGGCCACATAGTCCTAGCTTGGATGATGGTTGGGCATATCAGCTTCTTTTTTTGTCATTAGATTTTTTCCCCCTTCAAATTGCTTTTTTTTTTAAATTTTATTTTGTTTATGTAACTGTAGAAGAGTAGTGGGGTAAGGCTGCACGTCACCATTTTGATTATATAACAAAATTGATGTAATGTAGATCATATGTGAAAATGTGTAAAATATTACCATATTGCAAGTATAGATGCTAATTGAAATTGGTTGCCTGTATAAGTGTTCGTCTAACTATTCAGTTATATTTAGGATAAATTTTAATAATTGTCTTTGAATTTATCTGGTTGTAATGTTATATTTTTTCAATTTAAAAATGTAATATAAAACTATCAATTTTCAATTTTTATATAGTAAAATATCTTGAATTTTTAATTATCAGTTTTTTAGTCAGATGTTGATTTGGATAATTTCAGTATGGAGTTTAGTCAGTATTTTTCTTCTTTCTCAAGTCGTATAAATTGTATCATTTTTTTTTTCTATAGACAGAATAATTTTTTATATGTAAAGAGAATAATTTTATACTTTGCATTAGAGAGAAATGTTGATTAAGTGTCCCGCAAGGAGTTATTGACATTAATTTCTAACTGAAAAATTAGTAATTGAAAGTCAGAAATTTTAGGGCCTGTTTGGTTTAACTGTTGAATACAACTGATAGCTGTTAGCTGATAAGCTATTCTTGATAGCGATAGTAGAATCGATAGCTGATGATAGCTGTTTTATGTTAAGTGTTTGGTAAAATTATATTTAGCTGTTGCTGTTGATATGTGAAATGACTAATAAGGGTATATATCATATAATTTATTTTATTATTTAAATAAATATAAAATTATAAATTTATTACCTTATATTAAATATATAATTATTAAATTAATATATTATATTATTTAAATAAATATATAATTATTAATCTTTTATATTATATCATTTATTTTATTATTGAAATAAGAAAATAATTATTTTTTAAGATAATTAAATAATTTTAAAAATATAAATAAAATAATAAAATAATTATTATTGTTAATAGAAAAATTTATAATTAATTTTAAATTTTTAGATATAAATAAATATTTTATATTTTATGTTATTAATAAAAAATATTTTATCAAAATTAAAATACGTTAATTAAAATGTTAAAATTTAAAATGAAAAAATAAAAAAATTAATAATATTAATTTTCTAGTTAAATAAAAAAGGATAATATGGTCAAAATAAAAAATAAAACCAAATCAGCTATTAGCTGATGAGAACAAATCTAAAAATAGAGTGATACAATGCGGTGATGGGTATCATATCAGTTGCCCATCAGCTATCAGCTCTATTTTTTTGAGCTTGTCAAACACTATAGTTTACCTGTTTGGGTGTCTATCAGCTATCAGCTGCACCCAACAGGTAAACCAAACACCCCCTTACTGTGTAAAATTTGATAGTTAATGGAGTTTTATGTTATATTTTAAAGTTAAAGGATTATATTGTTATAACTATATAAGTTTAGGAATAATTATTAAATTTATCTAATATATTTATGATAAATTTAATAAATAAAGTTATATAAAATATTATGAATACTAAAAGTAATGTATTAGTTCAATTTAGTTTTATCATTCAAAATAATTTGAATGTTATGATTTTTTGACTTCTTTGGTTTAAGGGGGGAGGCAACCTTGTAGGATTATTTGCTGGAACCGTAGCTGTGAAGGAAACGCGCACAAAAAACTTACAAACTAGGGAATTAGGAGAAAACCATGCTATGCATTTTAGAGTTCTGACTTTTTTATATAAAATAATTTTATTAATAGAATTCAAGAAAAACTTAAAGTCGATAGACGTCTTCGATACGCCAACTTTGGCCCTAAATTTAGAACCAGACTTGGGACATAAAATGCTAAATGAAAAAATATAGAGAAATATGACAATATAAAACAGGAACTAACAAGCTTAGGGGCTCTTTCAAAAACTTAAGACTAGTACACAATAAAGTCACTCTATTTGTACGGTGAGTAGTCTTATTAGTCAACAAAGAGACATACGGAATTTGTCTCATTATAACAAAGGGGGAGAGATAAAAGCACAAAACCCTTCTGCCAAAAGTACAATACTTGGCCAATTATCAGGTAATATAATGAAAACAAACTGAAAATCAGAACTGGGCTTCCTGTTACAATACATGTGGGTCACTCTTTGCCATTTTTCCCTTCATCACCTTTCAAGAACCTCATGAACCAATAAGCAGAAGACTTTGGGTGGCGAGCAAGTCCATTCTTGTAATCCACATAGATCAAACCAAAACGCTTGGTATAACCTTGAGCCCATTCAAAATTGTCCAACAATGACCATGCAAAATATCCCCTCACATCTGCTCCGTCTCTGTCCATTTAATTTATAAACAAGATTTCAAAATTACTTCTCTTGGAAGAAAAATTTGCCATAATGCTTTTGTATGTACACTAGTAATATAATAAGGTTAAACAAAAATTCTTGGTGAGGCGAGTTACTATGATAAATAATGCTACAGTAATTATAAGGGGTGAATGGACAAATACAGAAAATGAATGTATATAAAAATTTTATAACTATGATACTGTTTATTGTAGTGAGTTATATCTAATAACATTCAAAGGTAAAAAGGAAAACAAGTTACTAAGAGATGATCTTCGTGTAGAGCAGTCATCTTTTAAACCATCCTAAACCACAATTCCTTCCTCCATTCGATATTTTGACATGATTACCAAATTGCAGAAGACACTAAATGTACACATAAATAGGCATCAATTATTAGCCTTCTCCAATCATCTTTTAATGTTCCTATCTACACTAATGAACTTTAACTCTGATTAATCTTCAGGATTGTGAGGTCGGAGCCAAATGAACCAAAAGAAAGGTGCATATCTATGGAATGATTAAAACTCTAGTAACTCACTTGATTGCCTGAGCAACTGCAGCAAGGTATCCTTTAAAATAGCGAACTCTCAGTTTGTCATCTAGCATTTCATGGAGAGGGGCACTGGAGTCTTCATCATCCATACCTGTCAAATGGTGTGGAATGAGGATTCAGAGAGAATGAATGCCATTGTACCGTAGTTGGAAACTTTTACTATCTTGAATTGTAGATCCCACAGCATAAAGCAATTTCTCAAAATAGTGACCTGCAATCTCAAAGCAACATTTTAACTACAGAATCTAATTGCAGGATAAGTGATTATTCCCTTACCATTCTCAGTAACATAAATTATGGGATTATTGTATCTCTGGACTATGTAATTGAGAACCTTCCGAAGTCCCCAAGGACAAACATAGAGCCATTCTGATGCTGCCTGACATGCATGAAATATTCGTCAGCAGATGGGAAGCAATGCACACCATGATTGTACACAAATGTGTGTGTGTGTGAAAGAGAGAAAAAGATTGGTTCATACCCTCTCGCCGATTGGCTCACCATCTTCCCATTTAGCTGACAGGAAAAAAAACTAGATTGAGAAAATGTTTTAAAAAATTTAAGACCGGGAAATAAGGTTCAATGGTGTTAATATTTACCAAGTATCTCAATTTCTTGGGCTTTATAGTAATAGCATTCTGCAGGGCTATCTGTAACATGCTTAATGAATCTTGAAGAATAGTGATTTAGACCAATGAAGTCAAGTGAGTTCCTAAGTAATTCCTTATCTTCCTCTGAGAATTTTGGGAGCCCATCTCCCAGTATTTTACGCATAACTTCAGGATAGTCTCCATAATATAAAGGATGCAAATACCTGTATTGGAAAGAGTAACAGAAGAAGAATAATAAAGAGAAATCATTAAGGGACTGGAGATGATCTAAAAATATTTTCCAGGCATTTGCATGCTACCTGCCTTTGGGTTGAACAATATCAGAGCATGTCTTTGTTATGGGTGGAGTTAAATAACCAATGTGAGGTATAAAATTTGGTATTGCATTTTCATTGCTATATTTCATGATTCTCTCACCCACTAGACTAAATGATATGGCTTATGATAAAAGTGGCTTAGAGCCATACAGAGTCCAATGGTGTAACCTGTTTTCAGTTTAAATTACTAAACTAAAAAACAAAGAGGTTCAAGAATTATTTGATGGCTCCTCATCTTTATGTCCCTTCCCTCAGCAAAGGCAACTCCAACCCAACCCTTCCCCTGGACCCTTGAAAACTCCAGGGCACAAACAAACAGAAAATATTAATGTGTGTGCATACGGGCAAATCAGTGAGTTATAAATAGCTCAGAAACCAATTGACATAACAGAATCTCATCCGAAAAAGTCCAAGACGAACTACCATCCAAGCTGAAACTCAAGCCGTTTTGCAGCAGCAGCTTTATCTTCAATTTTATCTGAATTAGCTTCAGCCCATTCACAGTCCACCACCAAGCCTACTTCTCCTCCTTGATTGTCCTGAAAAAGCAACAGCAGCAGGAACAGGATGTTGTCCTTTAAATGACCCAAATAACAACAAAAGTGATTAAGATAATACTTAGCTGACTTTACCCATTAACAAGTTCATAATCTGAACTGTTGAGGCACCATTATGGCCTGTGACAAATACAAACCATGGTGGCTTGGTCTGTGAAATTTAGACAGGACCAAACTGGAGCTAGTGCAGGATATCTTTCATGTAAGAATTACCCATTAACATTACCTCATTAGATGATAACATTTTTCTATTAATAGAAAAAAAATGAACTCTTTAGTGGGGGAAAATGTAAAGATCATGTTAGTAAGAACTAAAAGTAATCCCATCACTTTGACAAATAACTGCAAGAAGTGCAATGAAACCCACTAATGACATATTGGATACTGACGGTCCTAGTCCTAGGTGGTACATTAAAGAAAAAAAAAGCATGAGCCATATGACTGTAAAATTTATTGTGATTCGACAACCATTATCCTAAAACGAATCTCTTAAATGGCATACTTTGTACATGCTGCGGTATATGGAAACAGCTGTTGCATGGGCCAAGATCTGGTGGTGTGAAGCCAAAAATGGTTCTGTATCTGACTGTTCATGTTTTCCAGGAGCAAATATTCCAGTATCAAATCCATTTACTGCTGTTTGGAGAGGCTCATTTAGAGTAATCCATTTCTTAACTCTATCACCAAAACTTGCAAAGCAAGTGTCTGCATAGATTGCAAAGTATTTTCTGGATGTTTTCCAAGCAAAGAAGCCATAGAAATCATTAATTCATAATCCAAATTAATTTGTTCAAAATTTTATAGAAGCATACGAATAAAATAATTCATCAAAATAATTTTTCTTGGAATATATATATGTGAGTGATAGTGCAAATCTTATGTTACCAGAGTTGAAAATATGTTGTTGCTTAATATCAAAACATTTTCACTCAGATTAATACTTACACAATTTCCTTATTCAACCACCCTCCCATTGACTCTTGAAGATGCAAGGGGAGATCCCAATGGTACAGAGTTATATATGGCTCTATACCTACATAAAGTGGAAAACTATGAGTTATTGCTGCACATAGTCATAAATCAACACAACCAACTTCATACCCTTTTCAAGAAGAGCATTAATGATATTGTTATAGAATGCTATCCCTTCTTCATTGACTTTGGTTCCCAAACCATCTGCCAGAATAAGAAACAAACATATCAACAAAGGAAAAGCCATACAGAAGGTACAGACACAACTCAAATTGGGAGATCAGACAAGTTTGATGGTCTCACCAAGTGAAAAAGAAAGATAAAGGGAAAGGACAGAAAGATACATAAGGAAGATGAAACTGGTAGCATTGACAAGTAAATGTTATGCTGCAAAAAAGTCTAATAGAATAAAAAGAAATTGAACTTGGAATACCATGAAAAATAAAAATAAAATAATGTTTCACCATTGACTCATCATCTCATTCACTATCTTTCAGTATTACACTCATCATTCGTTCCTAAGTCGCCAGCAAACCTCAAAAATAAATCCATCTGAAAGATCAATTGATACTCTGCTATTTTCATTAACCCTCTAGAATTAGTAATTCAAAAATATTGAGGGCAAAAAGAAAGAGCAGGGCCAAACTTAAGAAAATTAGTGGGAGCAAGATTGACAAAAGCAAAGTTCCCAAAGGATGTTTGAGCACCCTTAGTCCCTATAGCACATCCACCTCTGAGCCGAAGTTAGATAGGGCAAGTAACTTCACATATCTTGCTTAAGTCACCATCTAAATGAAGGTTGACTTCTCATGTTTAACCGTGTTCAATTTGTTAAATGGATAGGAAGAAAATTAAGATGACAATTACTTGCTTCAACTGCTGACCAAGCCAAGAAACAATATATATTACATTCTTGAGAGGAACACATACCAGGGAAAATGCGAGACCATGATATGGAAAATCGATAAGCATCAAACCCCAACTTAGTGATGAGTTCAATGTCTTCCTGAATATCAATAGTGAGTGGTGAAAACAATAATCTGATGGGAAAAAAGGCGAAAATAAAGGACGAGTTGAAGAAGAGACAAGGAAAAAGTTAAAAGAATTCAAGTAAACAAGCAAAATAACTGCATCCTAGGCATAAAGCATTAATCCTGACCATGATTCACTGAAATACACAGTAGAGAATATTACAAAAGTTAACAAGTCACATCAGGAGCCAAACCCCACCTGTTTTGATTTTCCATTTGTGAATGCGTATGATAATCCATAACTTTGATATGCATACAACAAAAACTAAGCCTTAATCCCAACAACAACAGCGTATGATAATCCATAACCATGTTCGCCATTCAGCTCTATTTAAAACTAATTCCATGACTTTGATATGCATAAAGAACAAAATTAAGCTTGAATTACAAAATGGAAATTGTGTTTAACATAGTTAAAGGTACATAATCTAGCAATGATTTGTTATGTGCATTAATAAGGGCTGTAATTGTATGGTGAAGGGAGTAGAATAACTCGATGTAGATGAGATGAGTTAATAGCAGTATAGGAGTTGTTATACTAGTTGAAGTAGTTGTTATATTTGGCAGGTACAATTAGTCAGTAGAAGAGATGTTGTATAAATAATTGAAGAGTTGTAACAAAGGACTATCCAAGAAGTATCAATATTACAATCAATTCTTTTCTCTAAGTTCTATTTTCTCTATCTTCCTTCTTCCCTTCCCCTTTCTTTCTCAATCTCTCCCTAATTTTTGTCTTCTCTGGAATTGAGGATACTGCTTTGTAACAGATGGTATTAGGGCTTGATTTCCATTGGGCATCAATTCAAATCTGTTAAGGGAAGTTGCAATGATGGTTCGATGCAATGCAGGCCCTAAATTCCAGGTTCTTCTCTCCTGAAACTGCTCTTCTCCCTATTCTTCTTCTTCTTCTTCTTCTTCTTCTTCTTCTTCTTCTTTCTCCCTATTTCTTCTTCCTCTTTTTCTGAGATTTCTTCCCTTCTTCACCTTTATTTTCTTCTTTTGTTCTTGACAGAACCTGTTTCTTCTTCTTCCTCGTTCCTTCTTGAATTCTTGAATCAAATTCTTTCTTCTTCTGTTACTTTCTGGTTCTTTCTTCTATTTCCTTCTTAATTTCTCATTTTCAGCATTTCAAGAGACATATTTCTTCTAACTCTTGGAATTTTTGTTCTTCCTCAATTTTTTTTTTTCCCTAATTCCTTCTTTCTCTGGAACCAGAATCTTTTCCAAATTCTAGAAATATCAAGAAAGTTACTCAAGTTTTCTCTCAATTTCTCTTTCTTTCTTTATGTAACTGTCAAGAACAGATTCTCTTCTTCTCCGTTTTCTATTTCTCTTCTTTTCTTCGGCTGTAACTTTGATTTTTGGGTTCACAGTTAACAGTAATATTGTAGAGCTTGTTACAAGTGGGACTGAATCAATTTTCAATTCTTTTGGGGGTTGGAATTATGGCCAGATCAATGGTGGTTAACCAAGAGATGGTTAGGACAACAGAGCTGGAAGAATGGATAAAGATTTTCCAAGAAAATGTGTAGAGGTGTGTCAAGGAATTCAAGAAGGAATTCGGGGAATAGATACTGGTATTTAGGGAGTCAATAAGGGAGTCCTTTCAAGCTTTAAGAACCAGCACCCATATATTTGAGGATTCTTGTAGTAGTGGCAGTGAATTGGACTTAACAACTCAAAGAGGAAAAGATAGAGGATTTCGATGCTAATGAGACTATCCCTCTCGATGACACAATAATTTTGCACAATGGTGGAGATAAGAAATTGATGGAAGAAAGATTAAAAGATGAAAATCTTGCGGGCAAAACATCCGAGGCTACTATTCTATTAAATGCAACATTATCTGCATCAATTGACAAGGAGAAAACACAACAAGGGTTGTCAAAGCTTTCTAGTGGAGTTATTGTTCTTAAGGTTTGGGGGGCTAATGAGGCAGAAGATCTTCTGCACTTCGATAAGTAGAAATTTAGTCAAAAGGAAAGTTTTGCGACATTTCTTCAACTGAAATGGAAAAAGGGTAAATTCTATTCCTATGATTTCTTAATGTCCATGGTGGATGAATGGAAAATATTAAGAAGGCAAAGAAAGAAAGCCATCTTATTTTGTGCAGAAAAAAAGCCATCTCATTCTGGATATGGAGGCAACAGTTTTTCCAATCAAAATGGCAAGGACACTACTCATATATGAGCATACATTCATCTCCCAATTCAAGATTTCGGTCTTTCCTTTTAGTGTTCTAGTTGCAGCTCCCCTTATTCATTCTTGAGGACAAGAATGATTTCAAGAAGTGGGGAATGTCATGAATATCAATAAGGGCCGTAATTGTACGGTGAAGGGAGTAGAATAAGTAGATGTACTTGAGATGAGTTCATAGCTGTATAGGAGTTGTTATAAATATTAAAATCAATTCTTCTCTCTAAGTTCTATTTTCTCTATCGTCCTTCTTCCCGTCCCCTTTCTTTCTCCATCTCTCCCTAATTTCTATCTTCTCTGTAGTTGAGAATACTGCCTTGTAACATGATTATGAGTCATAAATATAAATTTTTAGAAATTTGAGAACACATGTTTAGTCCAATTCATGAAGCAGTTCATTGACTGCATTAAATGGTGAAGTCACATACCCAAAACGCTAATTCTAATAAGGGAAAAGTGTTAAGAGATAAAGTCAGATAATACCCACAACTGGGTGCCTTCCCTATAAAAGAAAAGAATGAAGAAGAAATGATAAGGATGCCAAAGGAAAAGAATTGCAGAAAGTTTGCCATTCATAGATTTGAACTTCAATGAAATGCCACTGTAATAAAGAAGAAACAAAGAAAAACGCAAGTCAATCATAGCCAATCCCACAGATATTGACCTTGTATCGATGATAATGATCCACTGCCACATCACCATTGCTTCCATCAAGAATAGTTCCTAACAAAACAAAAATGAGAAAACAAAATGATTTTTACAACCAAGTTCAGGACTGAATTTGAGAACAATAAATCCAAGACTAGGATAACACAGTAAATAAATAAATAATAAAGTCATTCAATAATATAGTAGAAAAGCTGGTACCTTTGGTGTGTGAAAAAGCATCCCATATACTAGGACCTCTACCACCTTCCCTGCAGCCACCTTCAATCTACAAATAAGCAACAAGGAGTCAATTTGAGTATTGAGCAAGTTCTCAAAAATCTATACACGTTGCAAAAAAAATCAGTGCAGCTACTCTGCTGGAGTTACGGTCCAAAACAATGCAATGTCAGTGCTTCTCATTGCCTTCAATTATTGCACATCAAGGTAATTTATCCTTAACCATCTTTAGTTCATTGTTTGAACTTCTATTTTGCATTTTTTTTTTTTTTTTTTTTTTTTTGTAGCATAAAGATATTCAATGAGAGAACACTTTTCCTATCTGACATCCTTGTGTGGGATATTTTTTTCATCAAACAGATAAATATTGAGAGATTGAAACTATATACTCAAGCCAGATGCACTTAAGATCAAAGCCAAATATAAAACGGTTGGCAATTTTCTTCGTTAGAGACAGAAAAAATGGTATGTCAAACAAATGCTAATATTAGACAGAAGCATCATAATTAATAAAGACAACAAAGAAAAATTCTTAAAAAACAGCATTACCCAGTACTAGACCATGAAACAGTGGCGGATCTAGAAATTTTTTTTGTCTGGGTCAACATATAAAAAAATATTTATATCAAAAACAAAATTTCCAAATTGATTATCAAGTGTTAAATGAAAAGAGGGGTCAATTTATTATTATTTTTTAAAGCTAGATCCGCCATTGCCATGAAACATACCAAATTTAAAAAAAAAAAAAAAAAAAAACACAGTTTACGCCAAACAACAATAATTTGTACAAGATAGGTAAAATGATAATTAGATTCTTAAAACGATTCCCAAAATAAAGCAAAAGGAAATTACACAAATCACAAGAGATCGAGGAAGCAGCCAAAAGCAACTATGACAAATTTAATAAGGAAAAGAACCAAAAAGAAGAGCAGAGAGAAAAGGAAGAAGGAAAAGGACCATCAGCACGAATAAAACTGGCGAGTATCCAGATCACATTTTGCAAACAATCAGCAAGGACAAATCTCTATGCTGATGAAAAGGGTACCTGATAGGCAGAAGTGGCAACACCAAAGAGAAAATTAGGAGGAAAATCAGAGCGAGAGACCTCCTTTTCCAGCAAATATGGATGTTCCTTCAAGAATTTCTCCTTCTTTATCATTCTTTCCTCTTCCTCTGTATTGCTACTTTTGGAGTTATAATGAGCCAGTGAGTGAATGAAAGTGAAGATGAATCAGACACTACATATAGAAATAGCATTGGATTTGGCTGGTGCTGGTCCTTGGCACAACAAGACGACATTAAAAACAAATTTTTCTCTTTTTTTTTTTCAACTTTTTTTTTTTCGAAGTCACGAGTGCCTGCCACTACATATTCTTCACGTGTAAAAGTATCGATCTTTACCTTTAATTAAAAAAAAAAAAAAAAAAAGAAGCTGCAAATGGGTCCGCGCATTGTTGCTACCCAACAAAATTGAAAATGGTGGAAAGCCTTTCTATCTATTGGTACACAGGTAAAAGAAGAGAAAAGCTCAACCGTAGCAAATCTCTTTCATTTTAATTCCTCCTAGTTCTTGTAGTTATTTCATTGTAGTGTTATTATATTAATTTGTAAAAATATGATATTAATATATATATTTAAATATATATATATATATATCATTATTTTTTATTAATTTAATATATCTTTTATAAATATTTTTTTAAGCCTTAACAATTACTTATGAAATAAACATTTATTAATTTAATTAATTCATTTAAGTCCTGATTAAAGTCAAATAAATTCTTATCAATTTAATTAATATATTTAACCTCCTAAAAATTACTATTAGAATTAAATAAACTTTTGTCAATTTAATTGATTTATTATCTGTGTATCTTATAACTTTTAGCCATAATTTTGTTTATTACTTGCCGGTTTTTCTTGTTGATACTTCAAATCTCCCAAAAACTACAACTCTCAATAGTCAAATATATGTTTACACTCCTGTATTATCTGGAATTAACTATTTAACAACAAAATTAAACTGATCAAAATTATAATGAAGCATGAATTAGTCATGTCATTAATGATTTGTGAAAAAAAAAAGTAAAAAATGGTCCTATTTTTACTGTTGATCATATTCAAAATTTTCATTGATGACCATCATTTTAACAAGGGTAACTTTATCATTTTATGAAAACTTAAAACATAATCAATAAAATTTAGAGTGCAATCAGTAATTAGTTAGATCATTTCTAACCCTTTTTTTTTAGTCATCGATGACACGATAAATTCATCAAGTGTTCAATAAGTTATGATTTTAGATTACGATTAAGTGGTGGTGGTGGTAGAAACTGTTATAGTTAGATGGTGGTGATGGTGACAATGTGAGATAATGGTGGTGATGGCAGCAAGGTGAGGTAGCGGTGGTGGTATGCCTTTCTTTTCTTGTTGTTCTTTTTTTCGTTAGCTGCTGATGCTGCTGCAGCTTGGGTTGATGAAGAGACAAATGGCCAAAAGAAAACAAAAAACTTAGAGGGCACTTGGTTATAGCCACCATGGCCATTATTGAGACCAGGATAGGGAAGAGACCATGATAATGAGTACTCCTCCTATCATGATTGGGAACACAAAAAGGAGTCAAAGGCTTAAGAACGTACTTGCTTAGAGAAATTAGAGACTGAACTAAGCTAATTAAGTAGCAGTATAAGAGATTATTTTGTAATGCTATGAAGTTTAAGACTCATTTGAATTTTTTCAAGGATTGTAGGTTTAATTCTAGTTTGGATTTTGACTCGTTGATTCAAATTTAGGTGCAATAAAAGAGATGTTTAAATGATGGTGTTCAATGAGGAATCACAATTTGATGCTGAAAGTTAGGATTTTATGATTAGAAGATGGAAACCATGATATTATCTATGCAAGCGTTAATTCTCATAAATCAGAGGTATTTTGGCATTGCCATCCCTGATTCGTAGAACTACACCAAGGGACGCTAATGTAGAGAACCTGCTTCTTTCATGTTTGTTTGGCTATAATGAAAAACAGCGTGCTAAAATGAAAAACGAAGTCGATTTTTGTCATTAACTTGTGGGAGAAAAGCGGGACAACAAGTGGGAAGGAAGAGGCCTAAAAGGCCCACTCTATATTTCTCTAGCCCAACTTGTAATGCATTTCTCCAACCCCCAGCACAACCAACAAAGACATAAGAGTCCCTAAATTCAACACTGTAGACCTACAGTGAATCTTCCCACGGAAAATAATGTGTTTGAATCTATTGGTGAAAACCCCTTTTTGGCCCATATATAAAATCCTAGCAGATTTTGAATTAGAAACTATGATTTCGATTCATAAATTAGAGATTTTAAATTAAATCAAATCAAAATGAAATTAATGATTTTGTTCAATTTTGATTCAAATTACCTTCTAAAAAGTAAATAATAATAATAATAATAACCATTGGATTGCATTGAACATGAATCAAATCAAAATCAGGATTAGAATCCAAACTGTCAATTTTGAACTGTTTTTTACTCAAACCTGTATAGTCTGATTTTAAACCTTCCAAGCTACAACTTGGAATCAAAAACCATGATGGGAACTACTTTACGTCATTTTTCTGGTGGATAATACATCAATTCTACCTCATACAAGTTTTTGTATTTCTCAAGTTTCTCCACGTTTTTTTTATAACTCCTCTTTATATGTTGATAGTAGGGGTGGCCATGGTCTAGTTTCGAACTAAAACCGAATCAAAACCGATTTGATCAAAATCAGACCGAAATCGATCAAAACTGAAATCGGCTTCGAACCATACCGAAATCGTCTTTCTACGGTTTGGTTCAGGTTCATATTTTTTAGAAACTGTGAATCGGCGGTTCTGAACCGAATTGAACAGACGGTTTTGAATCGGACCAAATCGGCAATTTAAATACAAAAAATTTCAATAAATATCTCACTCCACTCCTAATTAATGATATATATATATATATCATTAATTCTCTACACTCTCTTTAATTCTTAATACTCTTTCAATTTCTCTCAAATTTTCTAAATAATTATTTTCTATATTCCTTTTAATTCTCAGTACTCTCACAATTCTCCTATTTTATTATTTTATATGCACACTGAAATTTTTAATACAATCTCAATTACTCTATTATTATTTTATATCTTCAATAAAATTTTCAATACCCTTTATTTTAATTTTTTTTTTATACTTTTTTAATTATTAATTATCATATAATTTTTTAAAAAAGGGCAAGTAATACTCAACTCAACTAAGTTTATATCCCAAAAATTTATTGGGGTCGGCTATATGGATTCTCTTTCTCCACTCTAAACAATTTTGGGTTAAATTCTCGGAAATGTGTAATGCTTCTTGGTCATATTGTACTACTCTCTTTCAAGTCAGTTTAAGTCTACCTCTCTTTTCCTTTATATCCTCTGACCCACCCAAGGTGCTTTACTTGTCTAACTAGTGCTTTCGTATGTCTACGCTTCACATGACCAAACCATCTCAATCTCTCTTCTCTCAACTTATAACTGAAAATTTTGATTCTCCTAAATCCTAAAGGAATACATAGACAAAATTAAGTTGATGCATCTTTTTTTAATTTTTTTTTAAAAAAAAATTAATTTCATCTCTAATTTTTTAATAAGTTCAAGTCTTTATTTATTAAATTTTTCTTAAAAATAAGTCATTTCATTCTTTTTTTTTCTTATTTTATTTTGATTGAAAGATTTTTAAGAAAAATTAAAATATTTTTATAAATATAACTTAAATTCTAAATTAATAAAATTTTTCTCTAATTTTTTTTCTTTAAGTCGCTCTTCAACTGCCCTTAAACTGTTTTCAAACCTTCCTTCAAACCGTTATGAACTGTCATTTTTCAAACTATTCTTTAAACCGTTTTAAACCGGGGCTCGAACCGGAACTGGCGGTTCAGAAACCGTCTTCCAAATCGTCCCATAACGGTTTGGTTCAGGTTAATGATTTCATTGAACCTGAACCGGTAGTTCCTGAACCGTGGCCATCCCTAGTTGATAGGCACATGCCAAAAACAACTTGTATTAATCTTCTCTCTGCCCATTATATATATATATATATATATATATAGAAAAAAGAAAGAGCAAAGTTCAGCAGAAACCAATAAAATTACAAAACACGCATCCTGGAGTAAGATACTCCACACAAATCATGAATTAGCTAAGAATTTAAGGCTAGCAACGGGGAAGAAAACTAATGAACCCCTACTGGAGGAGAAGCCGCGAGATTAGCTAAAAGATCAACACAAAAATTTCCTTCCATACAAACATGTCGAATTTTAGCATTCCAACTCCATATTACTACAACTAGGATTTGAATGGCCAGGAGGATTAACACTATTCTGAATAAGGCTAACTGTAGTGGAGTTATCATTTACGATAATCACATCTATGAACCCTCTCCCTAAAGCTAACTCAAGCCCTTTTCTAAACCATAACTCAGCAATAGGAACCAAGTAAGAGCGCCAATTAGCTTCCAAAACCCACAATCCACACCCGCAAGAATCCTTTAACAAACCACCCAAAAAAAGCAAGTTTATTGTTTCATTTGATAGAACCATCGGTATTTATCTGGACCCAACGTTTAGGCAGAGCAACCTAAGACACAAAAACCTTAAATTAGAGCAAAAAGATGACATGACCTGATACACAAAATTAGATGCTGCATTCTCTTGATTCAATAAACAATTAGAATCCACATAATCATCATTAAAAATAATGCCATCGTAACATAGCCAAATCTTCCAACAAATAAAACAAAAAATATGATAGCCCAAGAGTATTTCCAATTTGAATATCAATTACTGAAATATTGCGCTCCACCCAAGATTTTTTATAATGAGATTTTATTTAAAAAAAAAAAAGAAAATCCAATTATTACCTAGAACAATACTTTGCCACACCCTAGAAGCTTCTAGATAGTCCCTAACAGCATGCAACACCGTCTCAAATTGACTCAAACAAAGAGAGTAAGATGAAGAAGGGGAGAAGTGCTTACGGCTCCTTTCTACATTTTTTAATACTTGTTGTAGAAAGAGATGATCCTCCTTAATTTCAATTAATCTGTACATAAGTATATATATTCAATTGATTCCTATAATTGTGTTCTATTAATTAGCAAGAAATTCTAAATAAGAAATCCTAAATAGAAATACAGAATACAGAATATACAGAGAAATAATATAGTGATTGACTTTCCATAACACTCCCCCTCAAGTTGGAGTATAAATGTTAATCATGCCCAACTTGTTACAAATGTAGTCAATCCTAGCTCCATTCAGAGCTTTTATAAAAATATCTCCTAACTGCTCTCCAGTTTT